>NW_008357929.1:2882391-2898910 GCF_000622305.1 Nannospalax galili
CTTAAGAATTTTTTTTTTTAATTCTCTTCATTGACCCACATTTATTTGTTTGATGAGAACTATTTATACTACTGCAATCATGTCTGCTAAGAAGGCCATGCACCTGTGGCCCAAAGGCCAGCAAGCCACAGAGACCCCTCCCAGATAGCACAGATGAGAAAAACATCAAGAACGAGGCCACAGCTTGGCTGGCACAAGTCAGCTCAGCTGGCACAGTGAGTAGCGCTTTCCTGTCAATCCTGGTTTTCTTAAGTACCTCCCTCCCCAACGTCAATTTTCCCAGTGTTGAAAAAGGGGCGCTAGCTCATACCCATCCTTTTTGTAAAACTCCAGCATCATATTATCTGTGGCGACACTGAGGGGCCGGCGGGCCTGCTCTGGCTGGCGCCGGTCAGCGGGGTCCATGTCTGGGGAAGGCATTGAGCTGTAGTTGGCATTGTGGTTCACGTGGACCGGACTCCCATAACTGCCTGTGATGTTGAACTCTATCTCTGCAGGGAAGAAAGAATCGGTGTGTGTGATCTCTTGGTACTGCACATCTCACACTCCACCTCTAAAAAATGCTCACAGTTCTATATCAGCTAATCTACTGATATGAATTCATCATAGTCAAAGACAGAAGACATGTGTTCACCCAGATTGGCCATTTAATAAGTCCATTCGTAATTAAAAGAAATAAGGCAGTAAAATTGGGATAGGTACTTTCTGAAAAATATTATCATCTTCCTCAATTCTAGTGCTATAGAGTAAAACACCTGAGCAGTCTAAATTAAAGTAAGAAAAGTGTCAGTGGCCACTAAGGCCACGTTAATGGCATTACTTAAGAAGCACTAGCCAGCTGGGCATGGTGGAGCACACCTTTAATCCCAGAACTTGGGAGGCAGAGGCAGGTGGATCTTGGTGAGATCGAGGCCAGCCTGGTCTACATAGTGAGTTCCAGGCCAGCTGGGGCTGCAGGAAGACCCTATTTCAAAAAGACGAAAAAAAAAAAAAAAAAAGAACTAGCCGATGGAATTGGCCAAGAAAACAAGAGTCAATATTAATATTTTGTGAATAACAATATTGTTTACTATATACCCAAAGAGAATACACTGAAATGGTTACAAAGAGTGAGAGATTTCATTGAGGCACTTGTTTGCTCAATGGTACACTCTTTCTTAGTCAAAGGGACAGACAGTTCTGTACAATACTGTCTCTTTGTCTGCAATGGTAATGAATTAGCTCTCTCACCGAACCTATGGAGTCACTGTCTTCAACTCCCATCTCCTAGACCGTTTCATCTTGACTTACTACCCTATTAGTTTGGTGCTATAAGCAGAATCCTTGAAAGGTCTGCTGTGAGTGCTGTCACAGGCAGAACACACACGGTGATGGAAAAGTAACCAGGTAGGTCAGTATAATTGGTGAGCTGTGACATGAGAGTCACAGAATTAGTAACATTCTGTCTTCACATGAGTTAGTGGCTACTGAAGGCTAAAAGCTCACACTTAATGCTGTACAGAATCAACTTTGTTTGATTTTAGCAAACATTCAATTTAATGTAACTGCTAGCTCCTTAAAACTGTCTCCATGGAGAAACACATAGGCTTCCATGCCTCATAACAGCTTGGGAACTCCCTTGCAGGAAGCTGCCTCAAGAGCCCAATTTTGAACCAAGCACAAAAAAAGCCTCTTATTGCTTTTTAGCCCCACTTTTACATACTGAGGAGAAACTCAAAGGGTACCACTTAAGGCAATGAAAAGACAGCACCCAGGTGGTTTGAACTCTGCTGTGAAGTCCTCATCTACCTCAGGGTCAACTTCCCTCTGCATTTAGAAATTGAAGTGTTTAGAAATGACGAAGTCATTTTTCTGTACCAGCTTTACATGAGTCATAGACTTGAAGAAACTATGGAGTGAATGACAGGTCAATAGAATCCATGGCAGAGGCTATGGACACCTGGATGCCAGCACGTCAGTTACACAGGGACAGGAGAGGGGGAGCAGTCAGGACTCTACCCCAGTGCTTGGGTACAGTTGCGGGTATGTGCAGGACGACTACAAACAAAGCCAACCAAAACCTGGGTGCAGCATCCCTGGCTTCACATGCTCCAAACTCACAGTGCTCTTCTGTTCCCACCTCTGCCCCTCTGCTGGCACAGATGGATGCTGACACGTACCCCCAGGGAAGAACCAGTCTGCATGCTGGATGATGGGTTCGATGATGCCGACAATCTGCAGCGAAACTGTGGTCATCATTTCGGTCATATTCCTACAAACAGAGTGGGAACAAGGGGTTACCAGCAGAAGCAGGGTGAGAGCTCCATGGTGCTCTGGGCACCAAATCTGAGGAGGGACATCAGGCCAGAATCCTGCAGAACCAAATTTATGAGCTGCTTTCTCTTAAGAAAGATGCCCGCAGCTTTGAGAAGGGATTGGCCCGTGCTAAACACACAATATCCACGAAGGTATTCTCAGCGAGAGTCAGTTCATCCTCTTTTCAGTTCTTCTAGTTCTTGCAGACAGCCCTCCAACCTTTCGAATTTGGGTGCCAGGAGCTATCCTCTTAGGAAAGACTCTAAGAGGGCCCAACAGAGCTGGCCTTGCCCAGTGCCATCATGTCCCTGTCTTCCTCTCTGTCATTCTCAACACTGATTTACTCAGACCTGTGGCTCTGACTATCAACAATAAGGAGATTCAGGATTCTGTTCTTTCTCTGGACCTACAAAAGGAGGGAGCCATGGCAGAACTAAGTATTGAGGATGATCCAGGGCCTAGGCCTCCTGCCCTGTAGTCCACATGTGGTACCCATGGGGCCTCTTCCCTACTCACCCCTCCGCTTGTGGCCACAGGAGGTTGGGTCCCAGGACAATTGCCATGTTGCTAGGAGTCATCTTGTTTATATCTTGATATTCAGACAGCTTGGATAAAAATTTGATCAAGTATCTGAAGGAAGTGAGAAGCGCCAAGTTTAACTCAGGCTTAGCACGAGTCGCCTCCCTCCAGGACTAGGCAGAAACTTCTCTCATGAAGTACATTCCTGACATGAGAATTCTGGACTCTCTTCCCCAAAGCAGACAGACCCAGCCCTCACTCAATTAGATGCTCACATCAACTCCAGTGAACAGTGAAAAGGGTTCCTCTTTGCTTGTGCCTTACAGGATGACCAACTGTCTCTCTCTCATCAAATCCCATTACCTCCTCCTTTGTCTGCATAAAAGGCTAATCAAAGTGTCTGGGGACACTACAGGCTAGGTGTGGTATGCTCTGGAATTGCCCTCAGTCTTTCTGGAAAGATCCAGAAAATGTTAAACACATAGGACATGGCCCAGCAATTCCATCGCTAAGAATAAACCCAAGAGAAATATGCCCATGCATGAGCTGGTACATGGATATCCAGAATAGCATTATTCATAGAAGCCAAAGAGCTAAGGCTACTCAAATGTCCTTCAAGGAGTGAATGCATGGATGCAGAATGTTATGCAGCCATAAAAGCGAATGAAGAACTGACACATCCTGTCATGTGAGTGAATCCTGAAAACATGATGGTTAAGTGAAAGGAGACAGACACAAAGGCCACATAGTAGAGCTGTACTTCATTACATGAAATATCCAGAACAAACAAGTCTACAGAGTCAGTAGATTTGAGGTTACTGGGAGGTTGGGCAGCAGGGGGTGGGGTATGAAGAATCACTGCAAATGGGAATATGCTGGTCTTTGTCAACTTCTTGACTTCATCACACAAACTAGAGTCACCGGGGAAGAAGGAGCCTCAATTGAGGAATTCCTCCATCAGATTGGCCTATGGGCCAGTTTTCTTAATTGCTGACTGGCTGATTTTGGAGGACCCAGTCCACTGTGGGTGATGCCATCTCTAGGCAGGTGGGCCTGGGCAGGAAGAAAAGCAGCTGAGCAAGACAGGAGGAGCAGGGCGATAAGCAGGTTCCTCAGTGGTCTCTGCTTCAGTTCTGCCTCCAGGTCCCTGCCTTGAGTTCCTGCCTTGGCTTCCCTTGATGATGGGCTGTGAGCTGTAAGCCAAATAACCCCTTTCTTCTCCAACTTGGTTTGGGTCAAGGGTTTCAGTACACAACAGAGAGACAAACCAGAACAGGAACTAGGCTTCTTTTCAGACTGATAAAAACGCTCTAAATTAGACAATCTCAACAAGCCAAACTCTAAGTATAGAATTCATTCTAAATGGCATTCTTCTAAAAAGGCCCAATGGTTTATGAATTACATCTCAAAAAAAATTGTTTTTTAAAAAAAGAGATGAGGGGCTGGAGAGATGGCTCAGTGGTTAAGAGCACCCACTGTTCTTCAAGGACTCAGGTTCCGTTCCCAGCACCCACATACCATCTAACAACTGTCCGAAACTCCAGTTCCGGGGGATCCTATGCCCTCTTCTGGCCTCCACAGGCATTGCATGACATGGGTGCACTTAACATTCATGAAAGCAAAGCACTCATAAAATAAATAAATAAAAAACATTTGAGAGAGAGAGAGAGACAGAGAGAGAGAGAGAGAGAGAGAGAGAGAGAGAAAGAGAGAGAGAATGAAGAAGCCATGTACAAAATAAGCACTCAAAAATAGTTTGGGAACAGCACACTGAAAATAATCCCATCCTCACAAGAAGCCGAGACTTCAGGGGCACATGTTTTCTTCTGGACTCTTAGCTACAAAGGCTGTGGTCCTAACCCCATTCTCCTTGGGTGACAATGAAGCAAGTTCTTTGGAAGATTTTTACTCATCTTCTGTTGACCCAGTAGAAAGTACACTAGACTTGGAATGTTTTTTTTAAATATTTTATTATTTTTATTTTATGTGTATGTGTGCATTGCCTGCATATAGGTAAGTGCACCCATGTCGTGCAATGCCAGCACAGGACAGAAGAGGCTGTCAGATCCCCTGGAAGTGGAGTTTCGGATAGTTGTTAGCTGCCATGTGGGTGCTGGGATTTGAACCCAGGTCTTCTGCAAGAACAGTCAGAGCTCTTAGCCGCTGAGCCATTTCTCCAGCCCTAGACTTAGAATTTAACCAAGTAGTCATTGTCCTGTCCCTGTACCAGCTCTACCCACAGCCTTCTCAACTAGGTCCCAATCTCTGAGCGACCACCCAGGACTGGACCAGGATGTGGGATAGCTGGGAGTAGTTGACCCAGATGTTGGCCAGTGGCTGAGGACTGAGGTTACCAACTTGTGGTAAGTTGTACAGATTTGATTTTTGTTCTCAGGATATTTTAAAATAAAAATTTAGTAAAACATACTTCCAGTTTACCATTTTAATGCATTTTAAGCAAAATGGCATGACGTATATTCATGTTGATACACAGCTATCACCATCAACTACCTTCAGGATTATCTGATGTTCCCAAACTGAAGGTGTACCCATTAAACAACAACCTTTGCATCTTCACTCTGCCAAGCCCAGGCAACTGCCACTGCACTTCCAATCTCTATCACACTGACTACTCTCAGCACCTCGTATAAACACAACCAAACATCTGCCTTTTATCAGGTTTCTTTCACTATCATCATCCTCAAGGTTCATCCACGTAGCATTAAGTACCAGAATTCCACATTCCACTGTACCTACACACTACATCATCTGGTTTATTCATTTATCTGTCTGGGGACACTTTGGCTGTTTCCACTTTGGCTATTGTGAATCACACTGCTATGAATGTAGATGTATGAACATCAAGTCCTTGCTTTCAATTCTGGGAAACGCTCAGAAGTGGAGCCACCAGATCATATAGTAATTCTGCATTTAATGTTATTATGGAACTGGTGTACTAATACTCTTTTAATAGAAAAACAATCAGGCCAATGGAAGCAGAAGCAGAAGCAGAAAATCTGCCTCCTAAGAAGAGGGAGGAGAGGAGGCTGGCTGGGAGGAAAAGGGGTAGGGCAAGGTGATGAGGAAGCAGAGCCAGAGGACAGAGAAGCCAAGGGCTGGGGAATGGTCTGCAGGAGGGGCACAGAGAAGCCAGGTGGCTCCGAAAGAGTGACAGATAATTGGAAACAATCACGTCTCATGAATGGGAGCATGGAGAACCCTCTCTCTTGCTACCCTGCCTGTGACTAGCTCAAGGTCACAACTGCCTTGTCTGGCTCCAGCACTGGCTGGCTTCTCCCAGGACTGTAAATCTCAAACACTGTAAGATGGCTTTGCAGTATTCCTTGTCTTTCCCAAAATAAAGAACTTCATCGAAGTAGTCAATGGCTGTTGAGCAGCCTGACACATCGCACAAGTCCTTTCCTTGGCAGCAAAGTGCAGCATCTATGCCCATCTTATCTCACCAGTTGTTTGAGGCTTAAAATGGACCACATATACAAATAGTACCACAGATCCCACAAAGTACTATGTATGCTAGTTTCCATACCCAGGGAACTGGGCAAATGGGCTTAACTAAGCCCGGTCCACTATTTCCACTACCTGCTTACCGGATGTTGTTATGGTTGGCCTTAGGCAGCTTCTCACAAGCATTCCACAGAGCCTGAAGTCTCTTGTCTTGTTCCTGAATACTGGGAAATGGACAGGAAAAGCATGAAAATGCTTGGTTATTATTACTTCCCTTCTATGTTCTCCTCCTTCAGCATTGCTCTATGCTATTTTAACAAAACTCCTTCCACACAGATCACAGGTCTCAGGCTAACAACCAGGGCAAGAGGCTAGAGACTGCTGTGGAGCAGGCTGCAGGGTCTTCGGACATGGGACACCAGCTGGGGGAGCTCCACCCCACTACATACCACAGTGGCACCCTGTGGACCAATCAGTTCAATGAATATGGCTTACTGCATGTTAAATTGACACTGGAATATACTAAATGTTCAATAAATAACTTCTGGATAAGTAAATCTAAGCTTTCTAAACTTAGGTTAGGGAATGGATAATTTCCACTCGTTGAAAGATTTTTTCCATTATATGAAAATTTTACTGAGTTTATTTATGTCTCTTAGAATTAAAAAATATAGGGCTAGATTTTTATATAAATCTATGTCCAGTCTGATGATAGAAGAATCTTTTCTTCAGAAAATCTGAACAGTAAACTCTAGCAGGGTAAGACCCAGCTCTGAGATGATCACTTGGGGCCCACACTACATAGTTGTCATCACCTGCACACATCATTGTTGAGTACCCTGAGGTGGTGAGAAAAACTCTCTTCCCCATCCTCTCTGCCTTGAGAAAGAGGCAGGCATTCTCCACCTGGAACTTCGGCCAAATGCTTCATTATTCGCAGAAAAGAACAGAATGTATTCATGTGAAAGCATGGTCAAGGTGGGTCTTGCATAGGGAGACTGTGAAGATCTGCTTCTTTCCATGATCTTCTGTCAACTCATTGACCTCTGTGAGCAACATTTGTGTTGCAAAGCTGGTGTACAGTCTTAAAGGAGAATCTGACCTGAGCGCCTTGTCTTGTTGCTGGTTTATGCAAAGTTCTCAATCAATGTGAAATGCTGGCATCTTCAGCAACTGCTACAGCTGCCCCCCCTCATGTGCTCAAGCATCTCCTACAGCACCAAGCCCCACTTCCTCTTCTGTTCTTCAGCTTTCCTTAAGGTGACCATACAGTCTGTGGGAAGCCACAGCATACTAACCTCTGGCACTAAGCCCAGTTGGCTAGACCAAACTGATATGGAGCCACTGTGCTTAAAATCACATAATTAAAGTAAACTCTGAAAGAGCGCACTAGTTTTCCAAAAACCTATGTAAAATCACAGTTACCAGTCCTAAGAAGCCCAGTGTTCCTGAGCTGGAAGGATAGTCAGTTCTTCCTCACCATCTAAGGAGGGTCCCCTTGAAATCATCAGGCCACCTTTTGTTTCTGTCTCTTCAGTTTTGGGGGGTTTTTCTCTGCCTGTAATGCCAACTCCTCCTGTTTAGTTCAACAGAAAAATTTCATGGACTCAAGTATTACTTAATGCTAAAATAGAAAATGAAAGCCAATTAGATTTTTAAATATTTTATTTATTATTTTATGTGTATGAGTGTATTGCCCACATGTCGTGCAGTGCCTGTAGAGGTCAGAAGAGGGAGTTGGATTCCCCTGGAACTGGAGTTACGGACAGTTGTTATTCACCATGTAGGTGCTGGGAATCAAACCCAAGTCCTCTGCAAGGGCAGCCAGTGGGGCCATCTCTCCAGCCCCACCAATTAGATTTTTAAACTGAATTTGTCTTTTGACAACGGGAAGATGAAACCTGATCTTTCATTCAATGAAAATCAACAGACATGGATTAACAGAAGTTCCCTTTGTGCCAGGAACTGCCCTATGGGCTACAAAGCAGAGCACTCTGAGGAGTTCCCAGCCCAATCAGCTACACCCACAACCCCAAGCATCTGCAGTCTGCCTGGTGCAGAAGCGACAGGGTAAAGGGAGTAGGGCTGTCAGGGAAGGCTTCTCTGAGGAACTGACATTTAAGGTGAGGCAGGTGTCTACCAGGCAGAGGTCTTGGAGAACATGCCCATCAGAAGAATCAGCCAGAACTTCTGACTAGGGATGGTTTTCCAGCATCAGGAGCTTGTTCCCACTGTGTCCTCCTCTGCCTCCATTCTGTACACTCTAGCACAGAGGTGCTTAGTTTACCAAGCTTGTAAAGATGCATCCTCAGTCTCAGAAGTTCTCCTGGTGAGCTCTGAGCTCTTTTAAAATAAATTTTACTTATACTTTAATTCTCTGACACATGTATAAAATGTATCTTGATCATACCACCCCCAACTCCTCCAGCCCCCTCCTTCCCCAGATACTTTCTAAAATGGCCCCTCCCACCTTCATGTTTTCTTTTTCACTCTCTTGTAACCCACTGAGCACAATTAGTGCTGCCTGACAGAATGTTGCCTGATCTTGTCAGCTTGACCTTGTGCAAGCCTTGCACAGGTAGCCCTAACTGCAGTGAGTTTGAGATGAGCCATTTCACAGCACCCCTCCCCAGGCTCTTACATTCTTTCCATTCTTTCCATCCCCTCTTCTGTGATGTTTCCTGAGACTTGGGAGAAAAATGTTTGATATAAATGTCCCATTTAGGGAAGAGCATTCAACAGTCACTTATTCTCCATCCTCGGACCAGTTATTAGTCCCTGCTACCCACTGAAGAAAGAAGCTTCTCTGGCCAAGGCTAAGAACAGCACTGATTGTATCCCTCATCTCCTTCCTGGCCACCCCATCTCCCGGATAGCCCAGCCGCTGCACAGCTGTCCATGTCCTGCTGAGTCTGCCTGAAACACAGTGTTCTGAGGTCGGGTGAGTGCTGCCCAGTGTGAAACCCAGCCCCACCACAGGGCCATGCAGCGGTCTAGGAAGCTTTGAAACATAGAATCCCAAGAAACTTAGTCCAGCCCTCTGAGAAACAGGCCTAGATCCTGGTACCTTCTAAAAATCTCTGAGGCTCTGATGGACATAGAAAGTTAGGAACAACTCTTCTGGAGAGAGTTGACAAGGCAACACCACCCTTCCCCATAAATCTTCAGCATTATAAATGTTCATTACCCAGTGGCATAAATAACTCTTTGTGTTTCCATGGTTCAAAGACACTGTCTTGGAGTCATCTGGCCTATTCTGACTTTCTGATGGACACCCAGTTTTGGAAATGGGGTATGATCAGTGTGTCTCTCAGCAAACTCAGTGCCACACTCAGCTGTCCCCTTTTCTCTAGCTTCTCATCAAGAGCACTTGGATATCCAATAAATAGACAGTGGCCAGCCATTTCTGTTAAAGGATATGTTCTTATTCCCCCAGGATCCTGGTGGTGTTCCACAAAGGCATGAAGTGCAGTAGCTGTGTGCATGGACTCCAGACTGGGCTCTGTGGATTCAAATTCTCACTCTCATGTGTTAACTGGCAAGTAATGTGTTGCCCTAGCCCTGCTCCACACCTCAGATTCCTCATTAGCAAAGTGGGATATAGTCCAACCCACTTCAGAGAGTTGTTATGAAAATTAAATGAGTTAAAACGGATTATGACCTTAGAGCAATGCCAAGTCTCTAATAAGCACTCAACAGATGGTAGCATTTATTAATAGCATCCCTGGAATTGGAGACCCTCTCTTCATGATAGAACATACAGGTCGTATACTCACCATAGTAATGCTCTACTCTAGAAAAGCAAGCAAACAAAACAAAACAACCCATCACTAGGCAATTTGAGGTAGCTGTCTCTTCATAGTACGTGTAAGCCTGTGTTCATGTTGAGGTGAGCTAGGTCTCTTTCAGCCCCCAATTGTTCAAGTAGATGGATCAGCAATGAACATTTGAGTGATGGATATGTTAATGGCTCAGATTCGATCACTACGTAGTGTGTACTGAAATATATTACATCCTATATGCCTATAGATTATCATGTGTCAATTTAAATGAATAAAGATTCATTTTAAAATATGCATGAGCACAAAATACAAGCTCTGGTGTTCTTTCTGACCAGCTAAGCCCTGGATGACCAAGTCCACTAGAAATTATTTCCATCTGTAGACACCCTTGTTCTAGATGTGCCCATAGAAAACATTCTCCTCCCTCTCTTTTCCACTTGCATTATCTACCTTGGTCCCCACTATCCTGGCTCTGGTCCCAACTCCTCTGGCCCTGTGCTGTCTTCTTCTAACTACACATGGTCATTTGTAGTCTTTCTTTCCCTCCCTCCTTCCCTCCTTCCCTTCCTCCTTCCCTTACTTCCTTCTTTCTTTTCTTGGTCTTTTTGAGACAGGGTCTCCCTGTAGCCCCAGATGGCCTAGGATTTGGTATGTAGATCAGGTCTGCCTCTGCCTTGCCAGTGCTGGGATTAAAGGTGTGTGCTGCCACTCCTGGCTTTTATTTTTATTTTCTTAAAACAGTTCTTAACCTGCAGGGAGCACACGCCTTTAATCCCAGCACTCTGGAGGCAGAGGCAGGCGGATCTGTAAGTTCAAGGTCTACATAGTGAGTTCCAGGACAGCTGGGGCTACAGGGAGACCCTGTCTCAAAAAAGACCAAAAAAAAAAAACCCAAAAAACAGTTCTTTACCTATGGCCAATAAGGAAACATAACACCTTGACTCACAACGGCAAGCCACACTGAGGAGCCACAGGCTGGTACAACTTATTAATAACACCATAACAAATTGTGGATGCACCAGCTCCATTATGGCAACTCTCCAGTGTGGGCCTGGGCCGAGTTCCTGCTGCCTGAGGCCTGCTCCCTGGCCTCATCCTTGGGAGAATGAAATATGTCCATTGTACACGTTATGTCTTCATGTTATTAATTAGTTTTTGCTAAAATACTCCTGTTATAGATAAGGGTAAAGATTATATGATATGCTTGTGTTGTTCTTTCCCTCAGAAGAAATCACTGCCACTGACTAAATGAACCTTTCTAGAACCTTCTTTAATGTACAGATAGGACTACTCCTAAAACTCTATCATCTTGACTCTTGGGTATTTAGCTTTCTTTAAAAAAAATTCTATGTATCGTCATTAATTTGCTTTATTTCACTCCACAGTAGACCTGTTTCTTTCCCATTACCCAGGATGGCTCTACCTACTTTTTAATTGCCTTAGAGCATGCCACAATGCCCCTACCCTTTTCCTCAAATGAGCTTTTAGGAACTTCCGGTCTTCTATTACAAATATTGCTGCCTTCAAAACCCTTGTAAATGCCTCTCTGGAAACATGTATCAACAGTCCTTCAAGATGGACAGCAAGAAAGGCAGTTGTTTGATCCCAGACCACAAGCTTTCACACTTCTGTGAACACAGCTCTTTTTTATCTGTAGGTTCTGCACCCATGATTTGACCAACTATGGACGGGTTCTACGTAGTCAGGCCTATGATGGTTATGTCGGTACTGAATATATAACAGTCCTTTTTCCTTGTTGTTAATCTCCAAAATATCTAATATAGCAACTCTTCACATAATATTAAGGATCATAAGTAGTCTAAAGATAGCGTACGTGAAGCTATGGCTATGTTATCTGAAAACACTATGCCATTTTATACAAGGGAGCCGAGCATTAGTTCTGGAACCAATGGTCCACAGACTCTGAGGGATAACTATAGTTCTTAATAAATCCCAACCCACAATACACTCCAACAGAAGGTACTCACTTGGAAGCCTGGATCCATTCATCATAGAGTTCAAAGGTCATGAGAGGTTCTGGCAACTCTCGGAGGTAAGACTTCAAAGCCCCTGAACATAAATACAGTATTGACATAGGTATGTATTCTAACACAGTGGGGACATGGTCTACCAGCCCACGTCACTCCACATGGACATGACTCCTTGACCAACATGACAAGATCAAACAGTGGTTTCCCATGAGTAGTTGTGGGGCCTGGCAGGGAGACCTAGGCTGACACTCACATAGCCCTACCCCTTATTTTCCATACTGCTCCCACCTTCCACTGGACCCTTAGGGAGGCCTTTCTTCAAGGATAAGAACAATCAGGCCTGAAATTGGGTACCACGTGGACAACAGAAGCATTTGAGGAAGTTGCTGCTCCTGACATGAAGCCACATAATGTCCACATTCACCCCTCCCTGTGAGCCTGGCTCAGAGGTGGTGAGCACCCACCTGCAATAGCATGGGGATCTGCTGAGTACTCCTGCACGTCCACCACACAGCAGTCCAGTGCAGCCTTCAGCTTCTTGAGTTTGGAGGCTGAGGGAGCTACACGGAAGAGGCCCTACCAATAGGATGTATGGTTAATCGGCAGCCAGCAACCAAAGGAACAAGAGCAAAACAGAGGTGGAAAGTCTACCTCTTCTTCCTTCCAAGACCAGCACAGGCATCTGACCAACACTATGTTCAGATGTTGCACCTGACCATCTTCTAGCCATCACCTATTTCAGACACTAGCAACTCGAGAGTCCACCCGTGCTGTTCTCAATGCCTGGTACCTGGTGGCTCTGCACTGCTTTAGTGTGTTGGGTCCCCAAAGCTTGGACTCTAGATGCCAGGTTCTTTTACACTTAAAGTAAATCTTGAAGAATTTGTCTGACACCTGGTCAGATGTGGAGGTCTAGTAAGTTTGATGAGGTCTATAGTGTGTGTGTGTACGTACCCATACATGGATACACAATGGGAGGTGCCAGAGAAACTCTCTTTGTTCTGAGAAGGGGATGTGGTAACTGCCTGCAAGGCAGCCTCCAGTTTCCATTCTTAGCATTATTTTGGAATCACTACCACTTTGGTGCAAATGAGCACCTGCACCTTATGAAGCAAACTGAACTGTGCAAGGAATGAGGACTGGGGTGTTTGGAAGACAAGACATAAGCAGGTCAGTCAGAGCTCAGAAAGAAGCCCCAGTCCCAGGGAGGTGAGATATGAGGCCTCTGGGCTTCTGCTGAGCCTCCTTAGCGCCTGTATCCCGTGACACCCCACAGACTGAGAGACAGCTGGCAGGGGGATTCTTGCTCCTTTCTGCTCCATGGCAACTCAGACCTCCAGGTTCATTCAGAATAAAATGTTTCTGGTCTAGGATGGAGTTTTTGAACTGCTAAGATGGTTAACGCCCTTCTCTGTGGACGATATATCAGACAGGTGTCTAGAGCTCTTCGGTATATGTGTGAGGGGATTATGCTAACATGCTTGGGCCAACGTGTCCATCGGGCTGCTGTGACAAGGAGAGGAAGCACAGAGCACACAAGAAGAGTGGCTTACAACTTCCGAAACCATGCTGTCTTAGTTTATCTCTTCTCCACTGCTGTGACAAAACACTCTGACCACTACCAACTTGGGGAGGAAAGGGTTTATTTGTCTTACATCTCCCAGATCACAGTTCATCAGGGAGCCCAAGGTAGGAACTCAGGGCAGGAACCTGGAGGCAGGAGCTGGAGCGTAGGCCATGGAGGATCACTGCTTACTGACTTGCTTCCCTGACCCCTGCTCAGCCTGCTTTCTTATACAAGACAGGCCCGCCTGCCCAGGGGTGGTACCACCCACAGTGGGCTGGGTCCTCCCACATCACTCAACAATCAAGAAGGCCCCACAGACATGGCCACAGGCCAGTCCAATGAAGGCAATTCCCCAGTTGAGGCTCCCTTAACCCGGGTGTGTCAAGTTGACACTAAAGCTATCCAGCACACATGCCATCTCCACATAAGAGCCAGCAGTGGTTGTTGACGGGCAACGGCAAAGAGAAGGAAACAGCTGTCAGACACAGCTAAGTGGCTGCTTTTTCTGCACTGTACTTTCTGCAGACTCACCCACGGTCATCTGCAGTCTGGAAATACTACATGGAAAAATCTGGGAATGAGTAACTTGTAAATTTTTCATTCTTTTATTATAATATATTGTTACAACCATTCTACTTTATTATTAGTTTTTACTGTACCTAATTTTTAGTTTTAACTTTCTCATAGGTGTGTATATATAGGAAAATATAGGGTTTTGTGCTATTCATGCTTTGGGGCACCCACGGGGCATTTTAGAATTCATTCCCTGTGGATAAAGGGGAAAACCAATACAATCACTTAAGAGTTTGGGCCGGATAACTGAGAGAAGGCTGTTTCATGAAGAGAAGCATTATGAATGTAGCCAGTGAGTTCAGTGCCAGGGGTATTAGAGGAGTTTGCCTGGAAATGTGGGAGGACAACAAAGGTGGAGTGGAGGCCGCCTACAGAAGGATGCTACAGAGCCTGGGGTGCAGCTTAGACAGGGCGGAGCCTCCTCTGGAGGAATTCTCAGAGGCTGAGGTGCAGCTCAGGGAGGTGACTAGATGGCTAGATGACAGAATAGGGAAGGGCAGGGGCCTGTGCTCTGCTGGGAATGCTGAAGGCCCAGGGTCCAGGCTGTAGGAAAGCCATGTTAGCTGCATCAGGCAGGAGCCCAAAGAGGTTGGGCTGAGTCATTGGATTTGGTCATCTGGGGCTCCATGGGGGTCACTGAGGGCAGTTTAGGGGCAGAATGGGGACAGAAGTAACACTACAGGTAGAGGAAAGAGTAAGCAGTTGCGAGGGGAAGACGCATGGGTGAATGTTGGGAGTGTTTTAGGGATTATTCAGAGTATGTTATGGAAACAGCATAAAAAATAAAACCAATGAGCTAGGAAAGGGATCCAAGGTTGCACCTGGGTTGCAAGAAGACATTCTTTTCTAGGCTGCAGGAAACCTGACCATATTCATTTGTAAACGAAAAGAGCTGACACAAAGTGGAAAAAAGCAGGGGTGGGGGTGGGGCTCAGGAGACAGGTCTGTGGAGAGGTAGAAAGGCCTAGAAAGGGCAGAGACTAGAGAGGCAGGGACAAGACAGGAGGGAGGTGTCAGGGCCCACTGCTCATCTGTCAATTTATATTGAATACACATTTTTTAAAAGATTTTATTTATTTTCATTTTACGTGTATGAGTGTTTTGCCTGTGTGTAAGTAGACCATGTGCACACCTGGTGCTCGTGGAGGACAGAAGAGGGTGTCAGATCCCCTGGAACTGGAGTTACAGATAGTTGTGACCTGCAATATGAGTGCTGGGAACTGAACCCAGGTCCTCTGGAAGAGCAGTAAGTGCTCTTAATCCTTGAGCCATTGCTCCAGCCCTATGACAAGATATTTGAGATACTACTGGATTATTGTTACTTACTGCAAATAATAAGACTATTACTGCTATGATTTGCTTCTCAATACCCAAGGCAGGGTTAGGAAACAGAGGAAGAGACACACTAAGATTGCTGGGGTACCAGGCTCACTATTTTATATCTGTGTAAGATTTTCCATAATTAAAGAAAATACCCTGGGCTACACAGTAAGTTCTAGACAAGCCTGTGCTGCAGAGCAAGATCCAGTCTCAAAACACAAAACAAAACAGAAAAAGAAACCCACAAACACCAAGCATAACAACAAGCAGGAAAAAGACCAGTTCACCTTTTCTATGAAGCTAGGCTCAAAGAGACCTTATTTTTTTTTACTGATTATAATTGTGTCAATTCTTTTTTTAAAGGCCTTTTATTTTTATTTTTTAAATATTTATTTATTTGTTTTTATTTTATGTGTCTGAATATACTGCCTGCATGTGTGCAAGTGCACTTGTGTCCTGCAAAGCCTGAGGAGGTCAGAAGAGGGTGTCAGATCCTCCAGAACTGGAGTTATGAATGGTTGTTAGCTGCCATGTGGATGCTGGGCTTTGAACCCGGGTCTTCTGCAAAAACAGCCAGTGCTGTTAACTGCTGAGCCATCTCTACAGCTCCTCAAAGGCTTTAAAAAATATTTTATTATCTTTATGTGTATGAGTGAATTACCTCCATGTATGTAAGTGCACTCATGTCATGCAATGCCTGTGGAGGTCAGAAGAGGGTGTTGGATCCCCTGGAACTGGAGTTCCAGACGGCTGTTAGCTGCCATGTGGGGGCTGTGAACTGAATCTGGGTCATCTGCAAAAGCAGCTAATGCTCTTAACAGCTGAGCCATCTCTCCAGCCCCGCAACTGTGTCAATTCTAACAAAATTTTAACCATAGAAAGATGTGAACAAAACAAAGCCATAAACATATTTATTCTTCTGTGTGTGTGGGGGGGGTGAGTACAATATGTATATATAGAGAGAGGGAGAGAGAGAGAGAGAGGGAGAGAGAGAGGGAGAGAGAGAG
>NW_008357929.1:2899166-2905132 GCF_000622305.1 Nannospalax galili
ACAGAGAGAGACAGAGAGAGAGAGAGACAGAGAGAGAGAGAGAGAGAGGCAGGTGGAACTCACAGTTTTGGGCTACACTGGCATTCAGCAAGCCCCAGCAATCCTATTGGTCCCCTCACCCTTAGTGCTGGGGTTACAGGTGTGTGTGGTCATGTCTAGCTTTTTATATGGGTGTTGAGGATCTGAGCTTAAAGAGCACAGTGGCTTCTTTAGCTACCACTTTCCAGATCCCCACCCCTTTTTTAAAAAAAACTTTTGAGCATCTAGGACAGGCTTGGCTCACAGAAAGCAGTCAGCATAGATGTGAATGCCATGGATCCTTTTCCTCCTTGGTCCTCAGTTTGCCTGACTTTGCAGGGTAAACAGGATTTCAGCCTATCCTGGATTAGTCACGCTTACTACATAGATGCTTGGCTTATCTCTTCCAATAAGTTTATAACCCTCTACCTCATTCTTTTATTTTGCTCAGTAATAAATACTGGGCCTTTAGCATGCCCTAAATAAGTATAGACTGGCCGGTCAGACCAAAGGAAGATGGAGTGAAGATGCTATAGCCTGCTGAGGAGACCAAACGGATCTCTCAACAAATTACTAGCTCAGCAAAATAAACAACATTCACCATCAAATTCTCATAGACCTTTTTTTACAGGCTGCTCCTAAAAAACCTTTCTAATATCACTATAAATCAAATTTTGAGTGAGGATCTGTTCAAAAGAATGGGGATGAGAAAGGTTAAGAGCTCTACTCTGAAAATTAGGAAACTTACCAAGGAAAAGGAGGACTAGGAGGAGGAGGGAGGAGGGAAAGGAGGAAGAAATTCCGGAAGTAAGATTAGCAGTAGTAAAAGCAGCAGAAGAATGCATAAATCATTAAATCCCATTAACCATGAAGAAGCAATGGCTAGAATATGACCAACAGCCTTCATGGCCAGACAATGCCAATCTTGAAGTCTTCCACCCTTCTCTGTGAAAGAGAAGGCTGACAGGAGAATGCAGGACCTGTGAGTGTCTATAAGCGACAATACCATAGTCTGTATCTCCACAGGTCTGGATTCAGGGACCCAGGGTGGGGACACTTCAAGACAGAAGTCCCAGCAGGCTCTGCCTCCTGGAAGAACAGGCCAGCTGGGGGCTGGGAGTGGCTGCACCACACCTACCTCCTCCTGCATCCCACAGTCCAGCAGCATCGTCACACACGCTTCAATCGGGAAGGCGATCTCACGACCACTGATCATGAGGTGCTCCTCCAGGGGCTTCCCGAAGGAAGGCTTCTCCACCCAGGCCTCTGAGGGGGATGAGCAAGAAAGGGGTCAGATGGTAGCTCATCAAGGTCATCCATGCATCTCTGTTTCTCCCTTTGTCCAGATACTCCTCAGAGTACCAAAGACAGAGAGGTGCAGGTGAACCTCCATTCTGGGGTTTGGGGGGATGATAGAGAGGCCTGGAGAGGATGGATCGATTAGCAGCTAGCTGAATCTGCCGCTGGGGTTAACATGCCCCACACTGCACATATCTGCACACACCCAATTCATCCCCTCTGAAGGATGGCACGGGTGAACAAGCTCAGCTCAGCTCAGGTAACAGGGTAAATACCAGCTCATGGAGCTCTAGCAGTTCTGCTAAACATGAGCTTAACATGCAAAGGGAGCCTCAAGGTGAACACATTCAGGAAGCTGGTCTCATCCAGGAAAGCAAGCAGACTCCTGGCCCTCCCACTCTGAGGAGAACTCATACTTACCTTGCTGCGCTTTGATTTGAGGCAGCACAGCCTGCAACAGGGTCAGCGACTTCCTGTGGTACTCAGCTTGCACTTCTATTAGCTGAGGAAGCAGAAGGACAGAAGCAGAAGGACAAACATCACCCTTCACCAACAGGTGGGAAAACAGGCTTCTGTGGTTTTCATTCCACCTAAAGGCACTAGCTCAAGGGGAAGCAGGCAGAGCCCCCCTCACCCCTCCTCCAGTCTACAATGAAGAAGTGTGGCAAAGGAGTTGCCCCAAGCAAAAATTTGGGAGGCAGGAGAATCAGGAAGGAATAGGGAGCCTGCCTAAGCTTAGAGAACTTATTTTAGACTACCCAGTACATCCGGCACCCGATTCTCAAAGCAAAAGGCAGCAGAAAGAGGTACTAGGGTGAATATAAATGGAAAATTTGCAGAAATTAATTTGCCTGTAAGACATACACACAGGTTAAATTAGCCTGTAACACTGATTTCTGCAAGTTAGTCGAGGATGTAAATAATCAGAAACAGAGGCTTGATCCACTTTGGATACACCAGGAGGCTAAACGGCTTTGTCTGTAGTAATGTAGCCCCAAGAACAAACTCTTTCAAGGTGTTCTACTGAGTCAACCTACTCATTAAAAAACAGCTCAGGAACAAGAGTGACTTCATTTATTTACTGATTTCCTTTCTTCCAAAGTGGGGAGTGGAGGGAATCATGGTCTAAATAAAAGCCTGGCCTTGAGGGTAAACACTGAAAACACTAGCATGGAACTTTTAAAAAGGAATCTGAATATTGAGTAAACAGCACAGGAAGGGGCAGTAAACAGTCTAACAAACTGTGGAATGCCAGTGATTTTGGTGTTTTAATGATTTTTATTTAAAATAATTTTATGTGTATGAGAGTTTAATCTGCACGTAGGTAAGTGCACCCATGTCATGCAATGCCCATAGAGGCCAGAAGAGGGTGTCAGATCCCCTGGAACTGGAGTTATAGACGGTTGTTAGTTGCCCGTGTGGGTGCCAAACCTGGGTTCTCTGCAAGTGCAGCCAGTACTCTTAATTGCTGAGCCATCTATTCAAAAACAATAAACTGGGTGTGGTGGGGCACACCTCTAATCCCAGCACTCAGAAGGCAGGGGCAGGCGGATCTTTGTGAGATCCAGGACAGTCTGGCTACAGGGAGACCATGTCTCAAATAGACCAACCCCCCCCAAAAAAACTATAAATTGAGTATTTAAAAAATCAAACTAGTCGGGAGTGGTGGCACACGCCTTTAATCCCAGCACTTGGGAGGCAGAGGCAGGTGGATCTTCGTGAGTTCCAGGCCAGCCTGGTCTACACAGCAAGTTCCAGGACAGCTGGGGCTACAGGGAGACCCTGTCTCAAAAAGACAAAAAAAAAAAAAAAAAAAAAAAAAAAAAAAAAATCAAACTAATGGAATATGTTTGAAAATATACTATTTTGAAGACTTTCCACACTGGAAGTGCTCCCTACCAGCTCTTTGGCAGGATGGAAGGGCCACTTCTGACTGTGTGTACAAGTGATAACATGCCAGGAAACTGCTCCTCCTCTCATCACACCACACTATGTCCTTTAAATTTTGCAGAAAGGCTCTCTCTCTCTCTCTCTTCCTCCCTCTTTCCTTATCCCATTATTTCCTTGGTCATACAATAAAATCTTAAAGGTTTCAGTTTTAGCCTCAACTTTCAGAATAGGTGAGCTCAACTGTTTTGCATTTTATATGATTTCACTGTCAATGCTTTACTGATTTTATTTATTTATTTATTTATTTATTTATTTATTTATTTATTTAGCCTCTCACTGGGACTTGAAGCTCACCAATTTGGCTAGGCTGACTGGCCACAAGCCCCACCACCCTCAACCACCTGTCTTTACTTCCTTAGCGCTGGTTTTACAAACATATGCCACCATGCGTGGCTTTTTGCCTTGGCTTGCTTGCCTTCACCCTGGTAAAGAGGCAGGGTCCTAATTATCTGGGTTGGACTGTTTAAGTTTAGGTGACTCATATCCTGTATCTGGACTCTAAATCTGCATTTACTGAAGAGGCAGGCATTGACCCCATCAATTATTGTTTACCTACTTGCCTTGGACTTGACAAAAAAATCTACAATAGAAACAAATATGCCCTTGGGTGGGATGCTTATTCCCCTATTCTTCTCAAATCCCTTGTTGTCACAAATCGTGGTTTCCAAGCATGGGTTCCCCTGACATTTCAGACCAGACACTCTGGTAGAGAGCCGCATGCACTGTGAGCAGCTTAGCATCTTCCTTTGTCTCCACAAACTGGACACCAGTGTAGCTTCCTTCCCCACCCCCAAACCAACTATAGACCCTACCAGTGTCCACTAAGAAAAAAAGAAAAGTCACTCTTAGCCGAAAAAAATCCCTCCATAGGTGACTAAACTGCAGTAATTCTCGGGGGATGGGGTTGCATTTTAAGCACAGGTTTTGAAAGAGAGCTGCACAAGGAATATGGAAGGCAGCGTTTACTCAAGGTAGATCCAGCAAAGCTCCACCCCTTTTCATGATATGTTCATCTAACCATGAGGCCCTCAGTTCTGTACCCATGGTCCCTTCCTATCCATATCATGATGCTCACAGACAGACTTTTAACAGTGTTACTTTGGTAGACCTTACCGTTTGAAAGTAGTTTGCATAGTCAATTTCTTTGGCCACAAAACTGTACATGTCAGCAGAGAGCTGGTCCTGTAGAAGGAAAAAAATATGTAAGTCTGGTAAAACATAAAATATAGGAAGGCTGATGCCAGAGCTCAGCCAGCATGGGAAGAAGGGCTTAAACACTGCTGTGTCTCATTTTCAATGTGGCGTAAGAAACTTTTCCCATGGGGTTGCCAACCATGGTTCTACAGAGAGTGAGTTTGAAAAGTCCACCATCACAGCATTTTCCCCTGAGCTTTAACTCATGGCCCAGTGGGTCCAAGCTGGTGTCAGGGAGTGACATGCAAATAAGCTCTCTTTGTCTCTGAAGCCTGCCCTGCCCTCTGAGTCTAGCTCTAAGTATACACTATGGTCTCCTCCCTCTGCCACTCCCTTTCTTCACCTTCCTGCTCTCCTTCACTCTCAATGACTAGAAGACCAAGGGCACATGGGAAAGAGATGGAAACACAGTAATCTGCAGAAAACCTGGATAGACAGGGCCCACACTGAAAGGACTGCTGTCTTAAAACTCAGCAAATCCTGAACACACCCCATATTACACATAAATCTAATAGCATTAACAACTGTTCACCATTAGGCTCTCTGTAGATCTAGTGGCAAGGACCTAATGCTGCCCTGGAATCTGGAGTGTTTTACCCCATGCTAACGGGTTTTCAGTTCCAGAGAAACAGCCACAGCATCACATAGTAAATGCTCATTTGAGTGGGGTAGACCCTGCTGCCAACAGTATTTTGAGCATGCCACGGCTCTGTGTGGAAGCCGTATGACATCCAGAGGCTGTGATCCTAAAGGAGGCACTCAGTGAGAAAAACACAGCAGCAGCCTTCAAAAGCCAACCCAGAGGCTGAACAAATGGAAGCAGATAGCCCCACACTTCAGAAAGCTGGCTTTACAAGATCTCAGGCAGTTGGCACACATGAGTGCCCTTGGCCTCTCCACTGCTCACTGAGCTGGCTCTCACTGGAAACACAGGGATGGGGAGGCACAGTCACTTCCTTTCCAGGATCCTTGAGGAGTTGCATATACAAGGCAACAGAATCAGGTTACAAAGATAGAGGAGGAAACCTGTCCTCTGAGGATCTCATTAGGACCTCTCATCTGTGTTTGTTTAAATGGGTTAGACCACACTGAGTTTGGTCCAGATACAACGAATGAAGAAAAAGGAAAATGAATTAACAGTCAATCAGAATTGCATAGGTGCTGAGCACAATGCCACACAGGAGTCTCACCCAACTCTTTTAGGTAAGCTCTTCCCCTTCCCTGGAAAATGGCCCTCAAATCTTCTATCACCTGTGTTAGGGTTCCAAACAGCAGCAGTTTCCCGCCTCCCCAACAGGGACCTCACCTTGACCTTTGAAGTCAAGGGAAACAAACTCTGCTGAGAAGCAGCCTGCCTTTCCTCTGATCTCCAAAGATAAGATAAGTAGATTCTACCTGATAACCAGAGATTTTAGAAGTTGTTTATCACAACAGCTTTTCTCTTAAGAGGGAAAAAGTAAACACTTCCAGACCCTAATCCTACCTGCTTTTCCTGCTTCCCCCTC
>NW_008357929.1:2905268-2905670 GCF_000622305.1 Nannospalax galili
TCCCGACATCTTTCCCTTCCCTGACATCTTTCCCTTCCCTTCCCTTCCCTTCCCTGACATCTTTCCCTTCCCTTCCGTGACATGTTTCGCTTCCCCAAGGGAAAGGTGTCCCGTGCGAAATAAATCTGTATCCCGCTGAGAATTCTATCTGTGCCTCGGTGCCTCCTCCATCCATCCGTGCCCACTCTCTACCTATCAGATGGTGCCGAAACCGGCTCTTACTTCAAGGGACTTCGCACGTAAAACTTTCAGACTCGCTTGTCATTACTGGCCTCTGCAAACACCACAAATTTGGCATTAAGGTACACTTCCACCCTCTATCTCTCTCCCCTCTCCCGTTCCTTTCAGCTCTCTCTCCCTTTCTCTCTCTCCCCTTTCCCCTTCACTACTCTCTGCCAGTTT
>NW_008357929.1:2909281-2976496 GCF_000622305.1 Nannospalax galili
TGCTCTCCCAGTTTACAATGTTACTCCACAGGCCACTACTCAGTGTTCTCGGGAACTTCTAGTACAGGGGCCCATGCCTGCCCCTCCCCTTTTTCTTAACAAAACAGAGTGTTGGACCCCACAAACCTCTAAATGCCCACACTCAACAAGTTGAAATGTCACAATTAAGGAAGATACTGCTCTAACCTCGGGACTGTTCTTTCTCTGTTCTTCCAAAATATACTCCTGCATCTCTCTACAGATTGAGGACACCTGTGCTCCAGTCATTCTCATCCCCAAACTAACCCTATACACACCAGGAGAGGTGTATGATGTCTTATCCACAGGGACAGAAGGAACCAGAACAAAGAGGTCAGCCACCTTGGCAGTACTGGTAGGAATTAGCCTCGTGGCATCAGTGGCAGCCACGGGACTCATGGCTGGAGGCTTGGGACACACGCTGATCTCAACCCAGCATCTTTCTCAAGAAACAGAGGATCTCAGACAAGAGCTCACTTCAACAGTGGAAACTACAGTCCAGTCAATCCAGTTCCTACAACAACAATTATCCTCCCTAGCTGAAGTTGCACTCCAGAACAGGCGAGCCCTGGATCTATTAACTGCAGAAAAAGGGGGAACCTGTATTTTTCTGGGTGAAGAATGCTGGTATTTTATCAACAAATCCGGTAAGGTTGAACATGATATAGAACGACTCAAACAGGTAGCAAAAAATCTTTCACTTAAAAATTCCCAGTACCAACAGTCATCTCAATGGGACACTTTTACAGGACTAACTCCTTGGCTTCTGCCGTTATTGGGCCCTCTGCTTTCTATCACTTTGGTGCTAACCATTGCTCTTTGCCTTGTCAGATATTTTCAGAACCAGATCCGAAAACTAACACATACTAATTTTAATCAGTTGTTACTTTCCTTCCCTTCACATGTATATGAATGCCTGTCAACCATCAAGGACCCTGTTCAGATGCATGGAGAGACAACCTCTGCTGCCTAGTGGACCCCTAAACCAGCCTACCCCCACCCCCCATGTCGACCCTGTCCAGCAGGAAGTAGCCAGATGACAACGGCGCCCCCATCCTATAACACAAAAGGCTGGAATGTTAGGGTTCCAAACAGCAGCAGTTTCCCCCCTCCCCAACAGGGACCTCACCTTGACCTTTGGAGTCAAGGGAAACAAACTCTGCTGAGAAGCAGCCTGCCTTTCCTCTGACCTCCAAAGATAAGCAGATTCTACCTGATAACCAGGTATTTTAGAAGCTGTTTTTCTCTCATCTTAAGAGGGAAAAAGTAAACACTTCCACACCCTAATCCTACCTGCTTCCCCCTCCCTGATTTCTCCCTCAAACATTCCCCCCTTCCACACCCTAAAGCCCCCATATATAAAGTCCCAGCTCACAACCCGTGGGCTGACATCTTTCCCTTCCCTTCTCTGACATCTTTCCCTTCCCCAAGGGAAAGGTGCCCCGTGCGAAATAAATCTGTATCCTGCTGAGAATTTTATCTGTGCCTCGGTGCCTCCTCCATCCATCTGCTCGTGCTCTCCACCGCACGCTCTCTCCAACACTTTTACCTATCAACCTGTGTTAGGGCAGATGGACAGGAGTTTTATTTACTCACTTTTTGGTGACACTTGGGATTGAACCCAAGCCCTTACACATCATAAGGAAACACTTTACCCTTGAGCTCCAACAATAGTCTGTTAGGTAAGAACTAAGTTTCTAATTTTGGATCAGTGTGTAAGAGTCAAGAATCTTTTCTATCTGTTGATCACCACCTCAAAATGCTCAGCATAGTAGGTGCATGAAAATTATTTGCTAAATGAACAAACAAGGACTTGAAGTCCCAGAGTAAGCAAATTTCCCAAAGAAAATAGGCTCAAGATCACTTTAGCTCTTTCTCCAGAGCATTCCTTAAATAACCCCTTTGTAGGCTGCTGAGCCTCAAAAGTTTAAGAGAAAGGGTCTCATCTGGAATATACCTTGAATGCCATTTGAAAGAATGAATTGGGACTTCAGAACTTAACACACTGTCAAATACTGACTAAAAAGATTACTTTAAAGAATAACTCAGGTGGCTGGAGAGATGGTTCAGTGGTTAAGAGCATTGGCTATTCTTGCAGAAGACCCGGGTTCGAATCCCAGCATCCACATGGCAGCTAACAACTGTCTGTAACTCCAGTCCTAGGGGATCCAACAGCCTCTTCTGACCTCCGTGGGCATTGCACAACATGGGTGCACTTACCTACATGCAGGTAATACACACATACACATAAAAATAAAAATAATAAATACAATTTAAAATAAATAAATCAAAAAATTTAAGTAAATAAAAAATAATAAATGTTTTCCACAATCACCTTATTTAATCACTATCAAATATATAAGAGAAATTCAAATACAACTCTTAGTTTATATTTTTGATAGAGGTTAGCTTTCTTCTAGATTTATTATGCTTGTCAATTTCCTTTACTGTCCACGTCAATCCCTTGTCAACCCTGACCACCCCTTCAAGGCTTCATTTAATTTACAAGATCTGCATGAGTTCTTCAGGTGATAAGCCTGCCAGCTTTATCAAATGCTGCAAGTATTTCTCTCAACTTTGCCATTTGACTTCTGGGGCATTACAACTTTGAGGACATTCACTATACTCTTTTATATTCTTTTACAGTTTTATGTCCTAGAGGCAACCAGCGAATTTTTCTCTGTGATACTCTCCTTTGGTAATGTGCTCAGAGGTGCTCAACAAACATTACACAATCCATACACATGTACAAGTAAAAGATGCAGCATTTAAATGTTCGATACATTTGGAATTTATTTTTGTACTTAAGACACAGATTTTCCCCCTTAAAGAGCTAATCAAGTATTTCAGGAGTATTGTGAAGAAAGCAGAGTGCCCCTAAGGACTGGAAATGTCATATTTACCAGAGGATATGTCTAATACACCGAATACTCTTCAAACTAGGATCATCTTCATTGGTCTATATATTTTTACATAATAGTAAAATTTTAATTATATGCCTCTATATTCTGAAAGATAGTAACTGATAGCTCCGCATTTTTTTTTTTTTTTTTTGTCTTTTTGAGACAGGGTCTCCCTGTAGCCCCAGTTGACCTGGAACTCACTATGTAGACCAGGCTGGCCTTGAACTTACAGAGATCTGTCTGCTTCTGCCTCCCAGTGCTGAGGCTAAAGGTATGCACTACCATGCCCAGCAATAGTTCCACACTTAACTTTAGTAATCTTTCATTATCATCAGAAAATTTTACTACAATCACACATGCTTAATTAATTTCAGGAAACTGAAGTGTTTACAATATTGACTCTTTACCAGAGTCAGTATTGTCAGGCTGCAAGACAAATGCTTTGGGGACCACTTTACCCTGCAAGAACACCACCAGGTTCTCAGTGGTCAGAAAAATAGTCTCCCTATGTCAGGGAGGGGAAAAGTAGTCTAACTTAAAAATATACCAGACCCTTCTCTTTTTTAATTATTTATTTAAAAATACTTTATTTATTATTTTTATTTTGCATGTATGAGTGTATTGCCTGCACGTATGTAAGTGTATCCATGTCGTGCAATGCCTGTGGAGATCAGAAGAAGGCATTAGATCCCATGGAACTGGAGTTATGAATGGCTGTTAGCTGCCATGTGGGTGCTGAGAATTGAATTCAGGTCCTCTGCAAGAGCAGCCAGTGCTCTTAACTGCCAAGCCATCTCTTCAGCCTCAATTATTGGCTTTTTATTTATTACTATTATTGTGTGTATAAGATGTGTGTGTGTATGCAGTTATGAGTGTGCCACTGTGCAGGTGTGGAGATCAGAGGAAAACTTTTGGGAGTTGGTTCTCTCCTTCCACCTTGATTTTGAGGCAACATCTCTCTTGTTGATTGCTACTATATGTAACTCTGATCTAGGTCATTGTTCAGTCTCTACTATGTTTATGTTTTATAACTTTTGTTGAAAGGCACACATGACAAACACTGTGGCAGTGAGATCTTAGCAGTGTGGTGGTGATGTATGGAGAAGACTCTGTAGAGGTCCTGTGGTAAGTGCTGGGTTTTGGTGAGCACATGCTTCTGAGGTGTGAATTTCAGTAGGGTTTTCAGTTTTTTCTTTTTCTCTTATGTGGGATGGAATGGCTAGACTAGAGTCGATATGGCCTATTTTCGTCTTTCTAGGTTGGGTAGGTCATCCGAGAAAAAAAAAAATTAAACTTTGGCAAAGTAATTCTTCTTGAGAACAGACCATGTTAAGAGGAATAGAAGGGGGCTGGTGAGATGAGATGGCTCAGTGGGTACAAGCACTTGCCTCATAAGCATGAGGGCGGGAGTTCAGACCCTCAGTGCTCATGCAATGCTGGCAGGCATGGTGGCACGCCCATAATCTCAGTGTTTGAGAGGTACAGACAGTAGAACCTTGGAGCAAGCTTGCTATCAACACCAGCCAAATGGGTGCGTTCTGGGCTCAAGCAAGAGACCCTGTCTCAATATATAAGCCAAAAGGAAGGCACATAATGTCAGCTTCTAACCTCCACAAGTGTTACACACACACATACCCCATATACACAAGAATAAATAATGTTTTAAAAATCCCTTCAGAAGTGGGAGGTGGGTAAGAGAGGGTAATACCGGGAGAGGGTGAATGTAGTCAAAATACATTATATACCTACATGAAATTGTCAAAGAATAAACATTATTCTTCAACTTTCTTTCAACTCTCTATATAAGGTGTATCTGAAACATAACCCTGAATGAGGATGGTAACATTTTATGGGCTGGGGTTCTAGACTGAATAAAAAGAGGAAAATGAGAAAGCCCACTGAGGGCCAGCATCTGCCTTTCTCTGCTTCTCCACTGCAGTGTGACTCTGCCTTTGTGCCCCCATCTCCGTGCCTTCGGCATGGTGGATGAAACCACTCAAACCAGGAACCCCAAACACCCCTTCTTGCCTTAAGTTGCTTCTGTCCAATATTTTGTCATAGCAATGGGAAAATTAACAGAGAGAGTAAAATACAATGTTTTCTTATTTAGCAATCTAATGGGTAACTGTTGGCCCAAACTAATACTAGCAACAATGCACTCATGACTGAGAATACTTTGTTACTAAAAGGTACTTTGGACCAGAAAGCTAGCTAAGTCTGAAGACCCGAGTTCCATCCTCTGAATACTCATAGTAGAAGGAGAGAATCTACTTCTGAGAGTTGTCTTCTGACTTCCATGTGTGCACTATAGTGTGCATAAATATCCAAAAAGTCACATAATAAACAAAGAAATATAATAAAAATATTACTCATGAAGGAGTACTATGCTATTTGAGAGTGGATTTGAACTAATTATAAATGGATATTATAAATTCTAGAGCTGCAACTAAAAAAGGCAAAAACTAAAAGATGTGTTGTTTTAAAAAGGAATCAAAATCAAATAAAATGTTCAATCAAAACTACAAAAGAAACAACAATTAAGGAAGACAAACACAAGAACAAATATGGTAGATATGAATCCAATGATATCAGTAATGATTCTGAATAGCAACCATCTAAAAACATCATTTAAAAGGAAGAAGGTGGGTTGGAGAGAGGGCTCAGCAGTTAAGAGCCCTGCCTGCTCTTGCGGAGGACCCAGGTTCGATTTCCAGCACCCACATGGCAGCTAACAACCATCTGTGATTTCATTTCCAGGGTATCGAACACCTTCTTCTGACCTCCGAGGGCACTGCACGCATGGGTGCACTTTTACACATGGAGGCAGTATACTCATACACATAAAAAATAAAAATAAAATAAAATATTTTTTAAAAAAGAACTTGTCAGAGCAGGATCATAAAATAAAACCCAACTAACTAGATGTTGGTTGTGAGAAACCTACTTTAAATAAATAAAATCACAGAATGATTAAAAGTCAAAGGAAGAGCCAGGCATGGTGGTGCTTGCCTATAATCTTAGTACTCTGGAGGCTGAGGCAAGAGGATCAAGAGATTGAGGCTACTATGGTACACAGGGTGGGATCTGGTCTCACTGTCCCCTGCCCAAAAGAAGAAAAGTAATGTGGAAATATATATTTATCAAAGACTAATCAAAACAAAGTTGGAGACGCTACACAGCTATTTCAGATAGAGCAGACTTCAGAGGAAAGAAAGTCATTGGAGGAAGAATGGGAACCACATTACAGAGGGGTCAATATCTGAGAAAGACACAGCACTCTTTAGTGAATAGACAGATCAAAACATGTATATCAGTACTTAGAGAACTATAAAAGGAAGCACCCTGTAGTGGAGGGAAGACTGTAACAGCTCTCAGAAACTGTTCCCAGAAAGCAGAAAGTCTGCACAGACACAGATGAACAATTCAGCACTGTCAGTGGCATCAATGGGCCCCATACTCAACAGCAGCAAGTGCACACTTTAGAAACGCATGTGCAACACACACCAGGACAGACGACATTCTGGGCTGTCAAACACACTTAGCAAATATAAAAGAACAAAAGCCACATAATACCTGCTTTCAGATCATAGTTGAATTAAAGGAGAAATCAACACCAGGAAGAAAACTGGAACATCTTCAAACACATGGAGATTAAAGAACACATTTCTAAATAACAACTCAATTCAAACTGGGCCTTTGTTGCCCCCCACCCCCGTGCTGCTGGTGGGCTGGGCACCTCTTTTGTAAAGCATCAGCAGGGAAGACTCTGGTGCTCACTGTGGCTGATGAAAAGCCCAAGGAAGAGGTGCTGACAGAGCCTTAAGGATACTGAAATGAAGAGCTCAGGGCAGCAAGGCTCTGTGGTGCAATACAAGGTAAAGAGGCACACCCCCACCGGGTGAACTATGAAAGTGTATGTGAAGGGCAGGGCTTGTCAGCTAACCAATGAAGCAGACATCTGCACAACTGGATGTGGAAGACTAAGATACAATTCCTTTGCTTAGCAGGAGACAGGCTTGTTTAGTAAAAACAGCGCTTGCTACCTGAGTCCAGAAAATTCTGCTATAGACCAAGAATATATTCTCAATTACAAAGTTGCAAGTGTCTACACCCTGACCTCTGCAGAAGAGGATTTTCTGTCCCTTCATGTCCCCTTGGCCATTCGTTCACTGCACACGAAGTGAGTGCTGCATGTGCGCAACCATGCTACTGTCTTCTGAAAACTAAAAGGCAACAGTGTGTTTGGGTTGATACAAAATGAAGACAGATGGGGGAAATACCAGATTTGTGAAAATATGCCCTTTCTCCATCAGAGATGCTTATTCGGGTCTCACATTCACATTCTGGTAGTTATTTTGCCCTTATTACTTTTAACAAAACAGTAACATAAATCCCAGGCATATATATACAATTGGAGAATTTTAATGTTTTCCATTTATCATTATAAAACCAAGGATAACTTTACAACTATTTTGTATACCACTATTACACGTAGGAGAAACTATCATTAACTCCAGATAAACTACTTAAAATTTTTTTTTGCTTTTAAATCATGTGTCTTGATTAAATAAAATTAAAATTATTTGGAATTGAAAATTGGCAAAAGATCTGGATAGTTCACCAAAGAATATGCAGGTGGTAACTAAGCATATGAAAAGATGTCCAACGTCACTGTCATTAAGGAATTATAAATTAAAAGGAAAACATGCATAATACGGCTACGTACCTTTTAAAGGGTCAAAATCTCAAACACTGACAACCCCACATGATGAAACAGGTGTGAAGCAACAGGAACGCTCCTTGTCGCTGGTGGAAATGCAACACAGCATGGGCACTTTGCATGAGAGCTGCCAGTGTGCTGCCAAACTAACATGGTTTCTCCACAAGATCCAGCAACTGTGCTCTTTAGCCTTTGCCCAAATGAGCTGAGAACATCGCCACACAAAAGCACGACACCTGTGTTCGAAACTGCCAAGCCAAGATGCTCCTCAGTAGCTGAATGGACAAATGGCCTACACCACATCCAGAAAGTATGTACTGGAGAGATGGCTCAGTGGTTAAGAGCACTGGCTGCTCCTGCAGAGGACCTGGGTTTGGTTCCCAACACCCACATAGTGACTTACAACCACCTGTATCTTCAGTTCCAGGGAATCGGATGCCCTTTCCATGGGCATTGCTTACATGTAGTGCACTTACATACATGCAGGCAAAACACTCATACACATCAAAAAGAAAAACAAATAATTTTAAAAGTATACTACCTGAAGTTTTAAAAAAGAGCTTCTACAGTATTGACTCCCAATAACTTATTTTATACCCACAGATTAATGCATCTCTCAACTCTCACTAGAGAAGTTTCCTTATACAACAGACGGTGATTAACACAGAAACCCACAACTGGCCAATGTACAGAGAACAAGAGGCTGCAGACCACTTATTCCTGAATAGGACACCTGTATCAAACTTCTGCCTCTCAAGGCTCAAGGATCATTGTGGAAGAGGGGGCAGAAAGAATATAAGGGCCAAAGGTGGTAGATGACCACAAGGAAACAGTTTTCCAGATAGTATAAGGGCCAGAGGTGGTAGATGACCACAAGGAGACAGTTCTCCAGATAGCTTGTCAGTTAGTTACTCACATGAACTCACAGCAATGCTGACGGCACGGACAAGTCCTGTGCAAGCTCAAACCAAACAAAATCCAAGTACAGCTATGAGGAAGTGGGTAAGAAACTCCGACTCAACCTAAGGAAATTGTGGCAATTGATTGCTGCTGGGAGGGACAGAGACAATCTCTTTCAAGGCTGAGACTCTTGGTAGATTAACCAGGCTCCAGTGGATGGACCCACACTGAAGGACATTTGAGGACACATATTAGACTCTATAGGATATATATATATATATATATTAGACTACATTAAATTGTGGGGGGGGCAATAAAGGGAGGTGTCAAGAGGGGAGGGAATCTAAATACCATGAAATAATATTGTATGAAAATCACAAAAATTAAATTAAAATAAGAAAAAAAAAAAAAAAAAGGAAAACCAGTAAGGAAGCACTTCTAAACTGTGAGGCAGTGGGAGGAAACCTAAGGCATACTCCTGAGTGAAAGAAGATGATGTGGAAGAGGCTAAAAGACTGCAGCCAGGTCACACTCCAGAAACGCAAAATGACGGAGACAGCACAAAAGATGTGTGGTTACCAGGAGTCACGGGAGAAGGGGCCAACAGAGCACAGAGGGTTTGGGGGACAATAAAGTAATCCCCTTGCTTCTATAATGTTAGATACATGTCACACATTTGTCCAATCCACATAAATGCAGCTCAGGAGTGAAGCCTAATGTAAATGTGGCACAGAGTCGAGTCGGCAGACCCCACCGCTTTCCTGTAGCACTCTGACAGCAGGGTTGGGGGGGTGTCATCTTTATACCCCACTCCATACTGATATGACGTTAAAGGTGCTCTGAAAACAGAATTTATTAATTTAAAATCTTTACTGTTTAAAATATTTCAGAAATTTAAAAAAGGCAAAACATTTGACTTTTAGACAGATTTGTGAGAGACTTCAGATGCAGGCCAGTGCTGAAATTCTAGGCTTCTGTGGACTTGTTTCTCAGGATCCCACTATTTGCACACTGGCTTTCCACTGTTCATCTTCAATGTCTAACACACTTTCTCCAGTTTTCAGTCCTTTTTGGTTCTCTCCCTAACATTCTGTAACAAAATTTCAAGTATTTTTCTATATCACTGACTCCGTTTCCAGCAAGACCAATTCCTGACTATGAACAAGCTACACTGGAATTATTTTATTTTTTCCAGTCCTTCATTGTTTTCCATCTTTGGTGGAGATTTTACCCCTGCCCCCATGTGTATATGTATGTAGTGGTGCATATGTGTGTATGCATATGGAGGCCTGAAGCCAGATACCTTCCCTCAATTACTCTATTTTTTGAAACAAGGTCTCCCACTGAACCCCAAGCTCACCAATTTGGCTAGGCGGGCAGGCCAATAAGTTGCAGGGATCCACCTGCCTACATGCCCCACCCAAGGCTAGGGTTACAGGCACATGCCAAGTTCAGGCTTTTATGTGGTCTGGGGATCTAAGGTCAGGCCCTTGTGTTTGTGTGGCAGGCACTTTACTTGACTGTGCCACCTCCCCAGTCCATTACCTCCTTTTCTACTGGTTTATAACATCCATATTTATTGACTTTTATTTGGGACACCAAGAGACATCATGTTAATTGACCACTGATAAATAAATCTTTTTACAAGTGTTCTAATTCTTGGGTACAGATCGCCCTTCATATCCATGGATTCTACACTTGCAGATACAGTTGACCACTGACCCAAAATGCTGGTAGAACAGTGCACCCCTACTGGGCATGATACAAGCTTTTCTCTTGTCATTATTCCCTAAACAATACAGTGTGGCAACTACATGCACAGCACATGTACTGTATCAGGTATGATAAGTAATCTCAAGGTGATATGAAGCACACAGGAAAATGCTCACAAGCTAAATATAAATACTGTATTGTTTCCTCTGAGAGACTCAAGGATCTGTGCATTCTGGTGTTTGCAGAGCTCTGAGAACCAATCCCCCAAACTCTGGGAGACCTGTACTGTTGTTTTCTGTTATAGAAAACTAATCTATTTAGGCTACCTTTTCTAACTTTTTTAAATGCTGAGCATCTTGTCCCCGTACTTCCTTGCCCACACTGATGGAATCTTCTAAGAACCTAAGTTGTGTCAGCTGTAAATTCATGACTCAGTAGCCCTTGGGGCTCAGTGGAGAGCAGCCACTGCCACAGAGGGGCCTGAAGTCAACTTTACAACCTCATCAGGATGAGGGAGATGATTTCTGAGTTTGGTGAATCCAGGAAGCATCCCTGCTTGCAATACAACATCTCTCTGATGGAGGTGATGTGGCTGTGCCCAGTCCCCCAGCATGTTACTATTATTGACATGTCCAAGAAGGTCCCACCAGGGGAAACTGTTGGTGTGGTCTCTCTTGTCTTCAGAGGGCAGATTCTGCTGGTGGAAGGGAATCCAAGTATCAGTGGTATTTCTTAACTATTTTGGAATCTTCCAATTTAAAGCAAGTGAAGATCCAGCTTGTATCTTGTGCATTAACTTCCTATGACATTACCCTAATCTTGTAATGAGAGGAGTTGAGGTCCAGACTCAATGCTGTGGGGTTTTTGGTTTTTCTCTTTCCTGCCTTTTTTTTCTTTTTTCTTTTTTTTTTTTTTTTTTTTTTAGACAGGGTCTCCCTGTAGCCCCAGCTGGCCTGGAACTCACTATGTAGACCAAGCTGGCCTTGAACTCGCAGACAGAGATCCACCTGCCTGTCTCCCAAGTGCTGGGATTAAAGGTATGCACCACCACGCCTGGCTCAATGCTATGTTTTTAATATGACAGTATTTATGTGCTTACATCAGATTATAGGGAAGAAGACATGGGCTAGAAACAGCCTTCCAATTGCCACCTCCCTTAGATTTAAGCTTCAAATACCACAGATTATACACTGTGGAGTAAAATCACAAAGAAGAGGCACAAGTGCTGCTGAAGGAGGGCCAGGAAAGTGGGAAAGAGAGTGACATGGACTGGGTGAGGAAAAGAGAGAAAACCTTCCAGAGAAAACCCCCGGGTTGCATCCAGTCTTCAGCATCAAACAGGACTGAGGGTACCGTGAAGGGATTCATCTTCTAATTCCACCTTCTCTACTGCTATTTCACTGTCGCTTCTCTCCTCACCATGAAGTGCTACTAAGTACTCACACCTCTTTGGGTATACTGGATTGAGGGGTCTCTTATCCGGGGCTCCATGAAGAAAAAGGAAAGCAGATAGCAGTTGTGAGAGCAGAGCTTGCCTGTCCTTGAAATATGGCAGGGATGGGATGGGTCCTAAAGGAACAAAGGCAGAGGGTGTAGCACCTATGTCCCCCTCAGGTCTCAGCAGGCTCTACCTTATGGAGCCCACCCTGACTGGGTTTTCTAGGTGCTAAAGTTCTCTGGGCCCCAGAGATCTGAGGAATTCTGTGTGGTTCTGTCTGGAGTTCCTTCAGAGAGGTTCCGACTGATATTCTCTCAGCATTCAGCCCACATACTCTCATTTTGCTTGTATGTTGTAAAATAGGGAAGATGAAGACTCATCTGTTGAGGAAATACAAAGCCAGTTAAAGATCATGGGGAGCCCATTCAGGGAACTCAGCCACAGAGGAAGACCAAGGTGGATATTTAGAAGTCAGGAGAGACCTTTAATAAAACCCACAGTGAGTACTCTCAAGATCAGCCCAGCGCACACACAAGACTCTGTGGGGGTGCAGTATGGGGTCACTGGATCTGACCTTTGTAACTTCATACAACTAAACACATGTCACAGAGAAGCCAAGACGACTGATGGAAGGATGGGTGGAGCTATGTTATTAAAGCCTACTTGATGAAAAACCATTACAACAAAAATTGTACACCATGGTCCCAAGAATAAGGACATAGGCTCCACAAATAAATCTGAGGTGGGGTGGTGACTTAGCAACAGTGTTGGCATGATGGACAACCCACTTAGAGAAGAAGGAGAACAAAAACGAAAAGCCTCTTCCTTATACCATGTGTAGAATGAGCTTCTGCTATCTTAAAAGAACATAAAAGAAGTATATCCAGAGGCTGCAGAGATGGCTCAGCGGTTAGGAGCACTGGCTGCTCTTGCATAAGTCTTGGGTTGGATTCCCAACACCCACATAATGGCTAAAAATTGTCCATAACTCTAGTTCCAGGAGACTCTGACGCCCTCTTCTGACCTCTGAAGGCACTGCAGGACACAGGTGAGTTTGCATACATGCAGGCAGTACACTCATACACAAAAAGTAAAAATAATATTTTCACAAAAAGGAAGTATATCTAGACTCTGGCCTAAAAATACCATTGTATCTATCCCACAGAAAAAAATATTAGCAGAGTATATGATGTAGATGTAAGGACGTTTACTATCATTTGGGCAGAGGTAAAAATAAAGCAAAACACAATACATCAGCATGAAGATCTCTCCAGAGGAAAATAGCTAAGTAATCATATGTGTGTGTGTGTGTGTGTGTGTGTGTGTTGTGTACATATGTATGTAAGCATGTGTGTTGGTATATACACACATACATGTATGTCTCTGCTATCAAATATTTAGATACTTTATTAAAAAGACTCAATTAAATCTATAGCTACCTGGAAAGATATTTAAGATAATGTCAATGTAGGGAGTTAGGAGGCAGATTAACATATACAGTATGCCTGTTTTATTAAAAATATGCTAGTAACTAGGATAATGTTATATGCAGGAGTGCTCCAACCCTGGCCTCCTTACCCTTATTCTCATCACTTTCATACAATACACTGTGAACACTGGTGGGAAGAGGATTTGGTCACCTTGTCTGAGAAAGGGTTGCTGGTCTGAAAACAGACAACCATTGGCATGTCACATAATACAGTTTTGTATTTTTTTACTGGTTATAATGAAGATGGATTACTTTTATAATCTTTTAAAAAGGAACATATTTTGGACATGGAGCAAATACATGCAGCTGCACAGGAAAAGCTACTGCTTTTAACTGGTGTATTTGGGTACTCATAGCCAGCATCACCTTCCACATCACCTTCCCTGATCTAGTAGAAATGGTGTTTTAAGATTCTCAACTGAATAAAACAGACAAAGAACATGCCAAATCAAAATCAGCAGAAGAGGAGAATTATATCTCAGACACAGCACACCAGCTTCATATTTGCCATTGACCCAGGAGTTCAAATCATAAATCTGCTTCCATCACAAATAATCTGGGATCTGAAGTATTTGTATTGCTTTTCTTGGTTCCACAGGATGGTAGCATGGCAGATAATTGCTTCTTTAAAACCCTTTCAATGCTCCTAATCCCAGAGAGAAATTCTGATTCTGAATATTATCTGAATGTAAGGTCAAAGCCATCTGTGCAGTGTTTATAAAAGAACAGGCCAGTGGACAAGCTGACAAGACAAGAGAAAGCCAAGAAGAATGGAGATACATCTGCAGAACAGCCACTTTCTCTAAAACTGCATGCGAAGGCTGCAGGCACAACTCAGTGGCAGAGTGAACACCTAGTATGACAAGGCCCTGGATTTTGCCATGAAAGAACACATGCACGCACACATGGACACACATGAACAAACTGTACATTTGATTAAGAAAATAGAAGCACAAAGTACTTGTAGAAATGTGGTATTTTGTTCCTTGGGTCTAAATACAGTTTATACAGGTTTGGCTTTCTTGGGAGCCTAAACTGACACATATGCATGTAAGCATGTAATTATATACAACAGCATCATGAACGGTGTATGACTTATTACATCCCAACAGTGATGGTGGGAAACATAGATGGGAAACATGGATGTATGTAATAAATGAAAACACCCCACATGTGCAAGTTCACAGTTCCTAAAATTATATACTCCCTCTTAAAAGGGGAAAGTTGCTTTTCTGAGGCTCTCTTCATGGCTAACATTTCATCTTCAGAGGTAAGTGTCTTCTAACAGGCATAAGATAGATATAGTAACTCAGGTAGTATTAAAAGGCAAATAAGAAAATAAACAATTTAATATCATACTGAGCCAAAGCTCATCAATGGTCTAAATTCTCACCTGACCCAGGGGGCCTACAATGTATTCTTTGGAATGCAGTTATCACAAAGCTTCCCAGAGAAATGAAGGACATTTCCTCTTTGCCTACCACACCAGATCCCCACTGGCAGCCTAGTGCCTCCTTATGTAGGTCACTTTCACAGTCCCGAATCTGAGTTCATCCCAGACTCTTTGGAGACAAGAGTATGCAATCTGGGAACATTTACTTCAACTATAGCCCCACTAGCAGAGCTTTGAGAAAGCTCCAGTGAATGGACCTGACAGTCCCTGAGGGCTCCCCAGTGTGTCCCAGGAGAGAGGACCAAGGTACCCGGCATATCTCCACTCTGTTGGCAGCCTCTTCCATCTCTTCCCTGAGGGCATCAGCTTTGGCACCCGCAGGCTGAAGGCTGCTGGACAGCCCCGAAGACTTGGAAGTCTGCTGCCACCTGATGGAAAACAGGAGAAAAAGAGAACAGACATGAGACGGTAGAGCCCTGGGGATACAGTGGACTGCTGAGAAAATACCTGCAAGTATTACTCAGGGTACCACACACATACTAGAAGGGGGCTCATGTTTCCACAGTGTCATGGCTCAGTGATGCTGAGGACCAGGCAACCCTCACCCCACCCCAATAGGACAAGCATCCTCCAGTTAGCCACCATGCCCTCTGTTACCTTCCACATGCTAAAATCAAACGATCGCCACCACTGCTGTCCTATTTTCATTAATGTTATGTTTCACTGACAAACCCCAGTTGTTCACATTTATGGAGCACAGTATGACTTGCTGCTATCTGTACAACGTGGCATGATTAAATCAAGCTAATTAACACACCCATCGTACCACTTATTTTGGCCACGAGATACTTGAAATTTAATCAGACTCACTGTAGCTAATAACAATGCAGTCCATATTTCAAAGTAACTACTGCTGCCTTTTTAGCACAGTCTCTATTAATTAAGTTCCTCATGGGCACCTGAGTTTGGAACTGCGCCTACTTGGACGAAGTCCATAAAGGATGCCAGGTGAAAGGGAACATTAACATTAAATGCAAATCTGAAGGCAAAAATCTCCACTGATAAGCATGGAAAAGTGTCATATAAACATTTAGTCACATTTGTATTTCCACAAAAATTTATCTTTGCAGAGAGACACCTGCCCTTCCGAGGAAGCTTTCAGAAAACTTTTAGGGAGAAAAGCTGAAACTTCTGGTTGCTGAGTCATCATCGGGGGGTGACCAGAATAGTCCTGCTAAAGAGCAGGGCTCAGCAGTGCTCATCTTCAGTAGGGTCTGAGAACTCAATGGCTCATGGAGACCAGGAGGTAGGAGAAGCAACAGGTTGTTATCCCTAGTCCACCAGATCTCTTATCTTCTACTTGTCTGGAGATACAGAGCTATTCTAGATTGTAAGAAGCGCAACAGGGCAATCTGGATGATAAACGATAACATGCAGCCAAGCCTTACTCCATCCCTGGGAAGTTAGGAGGGAGGAGGAAGGGTTGGGGAACTCGATGGGGGACTTCCCTGCTTGCCTAAGATGGACTGATGGAGCCCAGGTAGGAATGTGGGTCAGGAGCTGCCAGGTACTTCAACTGACAAGAGAACCGAATCATTTTCCTGGGAACTTCCATGATGAAATATGGAAGAGATGAAAGTTTCTTTTAAATACCTTGTAAGCCAATAATTCATAGACCAAAAAAGGAAGCTCTGTGGCCTTGATCTGCCTCCCACCTGCATCCTCAGACCATGTCTGTAGTCTGCAACTGAGGTGCAAAACCAGAACAACACCCTCCCCCCCAATCTTGAGTCAAAAATCTAACCAGGGGTTGGAGAAATGGCTCAGTGGTTAAGAGCACTGGTTACTCTTGCAGAGAATATAGGTTCAGTTACTAACACCCACACGGCAGCTAATAACCATCTGTAACTCTAGGTCTAGGTGATATGATGCCCTCTTCTGGCCTCTGTGTGGACTGTACATGAGTGCACTTATATACATGCAGACAAAACATGTAAAATGAAAATCAAGTTTTAAAGTAAAAAATGAAATAAAATAATCTAACTAGCAGCTACTACCTAGTAGCTCTACTCAGTTTTTCTTCCCCCTTTTGTTATCTGCAGGAAAAACAGAAGAAGACAGGGCTATCTGGTACAAGAGGAATTAGAGACGTCTTCCTTAATAGCAGAAAGCAGTGAAATAAAGAAATCTCTCAGACTTTCAGAATACAACATAGTAAAATCCTTATTTAAAGGCTCTGGGACACTGAGCTGCTTAGAGGTCACAGGAAGTGACATATGCCCTGGCAAAGACTCTGATTCCAAGATAAGAATTAGGGAAAATTAGAAAAGAGATATTCTATTCAAAGTGATTTTAAAAATCTAGGCTGAAATAAGCTAGCAGAAAATGATTAATAAGAATCCCAGAGTGGTTCTTTCTTATAAACGCCGAATCTACACAAATGACATCGTTGACTGAAACCTCCCAGAGTTGCTTTAAATAAAGCATTAGAGAACTATGGGATGGGGTAAACAAAATATGAGGGGCCACAGCTGTAATCTGTATGAGACAGTAAATATACCTCCATGAAGATTACAGATCAAGATACAGCCACTATCTGACCATACCACCTGAAGAAAAACAACTGACTAATAGGTGTTTTTTTAAAAAAGTGTGTTGAGGGGCTGGAGAGGCAACTCAGTGGTTATGAGCACTAGCTGCTCTTGCAGAGAACCTGGGTTCAGTTCCAGTACCAACATGGTGGTGAGACCTCACTTTCTAGCTTACAGGTGGTGATGTCACTGCCCTCTGAGTGAATGAGAGAGAGTTTTCTCTTCTTTTCATAAGGCCAGCAATCATACCAAACCAGGGCTGTACTCCCCCCACTATGTGTAAGCTTCATTACCTTCTAAAGATCCCATCTTCAAGTATAGCTACAGGTCAGAGAGTCAGCAGAGGAATGCTGAGAGTGTCCAGTTCCCTCTCCAAGACCTAATGGCAGCTGATTAGCAAGACAGCATGTGGCCTGCACTCTGGAGGGTTAAGTTTGAGATCCATGTTCACAATAATGTGAGAAGGGGGATAGAGAGATGGTTCAGAGTATCAGAGCACTGGCTGTTCTTGTAGAGGACTTGGGTATATTTCCCAGCACCATGTGGCAGCTAGCAACCATCTGTAACTCTAGTTCCAAGAAGTCCAATGCCTTCTTCTGACCTCTATGGGCATTGCATGAAATGGGCACATTTACATACATGCAGGCAAAACACTCATACATAAAAATACACTGGCTGCTCTTGCAGAGGACCTGAGTTCAGTTCCCAGTACCTACATGGCAACTAACAATCATCCATAACTTGAGTTCTAGGGACTCCAACACCTTCTTCTGACCTCCACAAGCACTGCATGGCATGAGTACACTTACATACATTCAGGCAATATACTCATACACATAAAATTAATATATTTAAAAAAATTTTTAAAAATAACCCCCCCTGCCAAAAAAAAGTGAGGTGGCTTTGGGAAAGAATGGATCAACTTCTTTAACTACTGCCTAGTCAAACCTGTATGAAGAACAACAATTTTGCCCTATTCTTGTGAATCTGACTGACAAGCTTGAACTTGTGGTAATATTTTCAGTTTTCTTGAGGTTACCTCTATTCTGCCCATCCATAATCTTTTGTTCATCTTTTTGGTGTTTTGTTTTGTTTTAAGACATGGTCTTACCATGTAGCCCTGACTGGCCTGGAACTCATGATGCAAACTAGGCTGGCCTCCAGCTCACAGAGATTCATCTGCCTCTGTGTCCCAAGCACCTGGATTAAAGGTATGCACCGTCACTCCTGGCTTCCTTTATTCACCTTCTAAGCATCGGTTTTCTCTTGGGATGTTTAGGTCTATTTCATTGACTTGAAGCAGACAAGGCAGATTTACTTGAGTGGTGACAAATGTATGCATTTGATTCAGCCCTCATTAAACACCAAATAAATAAGCTAAATTTGACAGCTTTTTGCCTAGAGTTGTGCTGGAATTCAGAGATCCAGTTATGGAAATATTGATCAAGATGTGCTGATGATAGCTTAAAAAAGACTTTGTAGGGTCTCCCTGTGGAAATGCTGTTCCTAAAGCTCATGAGCAGCAGACAACACTGAAGAGAGCCTTGAAGGCCAGAAGCAGATCACCATAAGCATGAGAGCCTAAGAAATGCAGATGGCCGAATGGAGAAGCAGGGTGTGCAGAGGGCACTGAGAACCCACTGTCCCAGGAGAGTAGTGTGAGATCCCTGCTGTTCAATATGGCTCTGGAATTCAGTGTGAACTTCACTGCTGTATCTTGAGAGATGCTCCTCACGCTGACTAACACTGCAGTGTTAAGGGAAATGGCAGGAAGCAGGGGTGGGTAGGCTGCTCATGTGGCTTTCAGAAAAGTCCCACAAGACAGATAAAACCAGGCTGGACATGGTCACTCAGAATCAAATGAGAGCAAGAACCTTGGCTAAGAATGTTGCTTTCACCCTGAAGTGTCCAGCACCTGAATTAACTGGAGAATCCATAATTGAGGGTTTGGGTTGGACTTCACACCAGTTACTAAAGCAGGGGCATGAAGGAAAGCCAGATGAGAGTTTGAGGGGGTCCCTGTCCACACATTCACAACTAAACAGAGCAGGCTATAAAAAGCCTAGACCAATGTAATTAAAAAGAGTGCTTGCATTTATATGAAGGTATTCTAAAAGGTTATCTTTAGCTTTAAAAAACAAAACCTGCAAAGTTTCCTGTGTTTGTACAGTTGGTCCCCAGCTGGTGGTGCTATTTGGGAGGTTGTGGAACTTTTAGACTTGGGGCCTAGCTGACAGAAGTGGGACTGTAGAGGTGGGGATTGAAGTTTATGCTGGCCCTGCTCTTAGCCAAGCTCTGCTTCTTGGCTAGCATGTGATGGAACCAGCTGCCTCAAGGTTCTCACTCTCTCAACTGCAAACCATTCCAGCTGCCATGCTTTCTCCACTGTGATGGTCTGTATTCCATGAACTGTGAGGCAAAATAAATCGTCGTTTCTGCAGGTAGCATACCCATGACAAGTGAAAAGAAAATTAACATAGGGTCTAAGTTGCAATTTGTAAGCACAGAAAATTAGAATAGGGAAGTTAGTGAATTTTATTTTATTTTATTTTATTTTTGTCTTTTTGAGACAAGGTCTCCCTATAGCCCCAGCTAGCCTGGAACTCATTATGTAGACCAGGCTGGCCTCAAACTCACAGAGATCCACCTGCCTCTGCCTCCCAAGGTCAAGGATTACAGGTATGCACCACCACGCCTGGCTAGTTAGTGAATTCTTTAGCAGATCAGAATATACAAGACATGGTAATCTGAAGATAAGAAAATGTTTAATCATGGACGGCTCCACTGATGCTTCCCTGAGCTTTCTGAACCTACATGTTTGGTGTCACCATTAAACACAACACTAGACAAGACCAGCCATGGCCATGACTCTGTGGTTACTCTCTTTCTCATAAAAGGACCAAACAAAACTATGTGAGATGACAGTGACATGCTCTCACATGAATATATATAGTCCTCTGATCCAAAACTCTATGCTGGAAATTCAGATTTTCCTTGTAGAGGCAAAGAAGGCCCCAGAGCAATGAGCCAGATTTTTACAGAAGGAAATGAGTCCCAAACTCAGGAACATGGTGTCCATCTCATCACAGAAAGGAGCGATTGGTGCTGCTTCAGTCAGCATTAGCTTTCGTGGCTCAAACAGTAAGGCACCTGCACACTGGTGTTGTGGGATACAGTTTTATTTAGGCATTGTGGTAACAGTAAACTGAAACTCCCAATTCACCCTGCTGTCTGCTCCTCTCTATACACAGAGATGCTGTTGGAGCTGCATCTGGCTAATGTCAGCACCACTCCAATGCCTCCTCCTCTTCCTAAAAAATGGAGGAGAGTTTTGTGTGGCAGCCTTCCACAGTCAATACAAGCATAGATTCAGTAACACTGGCTTTGCTTGTTAGCCACTTACTTTTAAGCTAATCTGATATTTGTAGAAAATGGTACTACTTTCCAATTTATGGTATCACAGACCCATCTCTCGAGCCTAGTAATCAGCTCTGAAAAGACGTACAGATACAAATGACAAAAATCATTCAGGTGGGGGACTGGATAGATGGCTCTGCAGTCAAGAGCTCTTGCTGCCCTTGCAGAGGACTGGGGTCCAGTTCCCAGAACCCAATGGCAGCTAACAACCATCAGTGATTCCAGTTCCAGGGGATGAGAGCCCCTCTTCTGGCCTCCACGGGCATTGCATGCACACGGTACACTTAAGCACATGCAGGAAAAACACTCATACACATAAAATAAAAATAAAAAAAGCCAGGCGTGGTGGCACACACCTTTAATCCCAGCACTCGGGAGGCAGAGGCAGGTGGATCTCTGTGAGTTCAAGGCCAGCCTGGTCTACATAATGAGTTTCAGGACAGCTGGGGCTACAGGGAGACCCTGTCTCAAAAAGCAAAACAAACAAACAAACCCCAATATTCACACTTTTTTTTCCAGGGTCCCAGCACTTGGGAGGCAGAGGCAGGCGGATCTCTGTGAGTTCAAGGCCAGCCTGGTCTACATAATGAGTTTCAGGACAGCTGGGGCTACAGGGAGACCCTGTCTCAAAAAGACCAAACTTAACTAATTAATTAATATTAATTAAAAAATCATAGTTTGAGCTAGATTAGCTTAACTAATGAAACTTGTTTCTGTGCTGATTTAACCTGTTCTGTACCGGGTCGTGGGGATGCTGGCATACACCTGCTATTCTTCCAGCTGTACAAGTCCTCCCAGTGCACCAGCATTTACAGTATGGGATTCCTGTTGAAAAGCACTTGGGGGATCTTACTTGATCTTACTTGATACTCAAATGACCTCTTCAGATGATGACCACTGTTACCTTGTATATAGGTGAGAAAACATGAAAGTTAAGTGACTCAGTCAAGGTCACAGGTCTGCAAAGCAGCAGATCTGGATCTTGGTTCCTGACCTCTGAATCCCATCCATGGGGATCAATCCCAAATCTCTCTGCCTAAAAGCATTCTAGTTTTGTTTCTTTATTTCAAGGAAATTAAAATAAGACATGGAGATGCTTAAGGCTGACCTATAAAGGAACTAAAGTAAATGCAGTTTCTTCCATACCAATACGCATGAATTTTCATTCTTTCAATTTAGGGAACATGTGTGCACACACGCATATTCGTGCACACATATTCATGCAAATATGTACCATCTATACAAGTCAATGTCTCCAGAAGTCAATGTCACCTCAGGGCACCACCCTGCTGAGACAGGAAGTTTGTAGACTGTGAGTGGCAGGTGCAGAACAGCTTTGTAGCTCCTTCAGTCCTCTCAGAAGGGCCTCAACTTCACAGAAGGGCTCCAATAGGGAACCTTGATACCATCCACTTCAGGAGGTAAGCACATCCCCAAAATTAGAATTATTTCCCTTGCTGCAGATGTACACATCATCTGTCCTACCTCTTGGGTCCCATCTGCTACAATTCCCACCCTTGGGCCTCTCCTCCAAACCAGGCACCTTCTTCCTGGTATCCTGAGTATGGCCTCTTAGGGCCTGTCTACTTGCTGTCTCTCTGCTCAGACAGTTTGTACCACATCTTTGCACAGCTGCCTTTCTTATCATTTAAGACTCAGACCAAGTGACACCTCTCAAGAAAGCACTCTCTGTTTTGCCACATCTGATGCTGATGCTTCATCATTCCTTTCCAAAATTACCCTGTGCTATCCTTAAATGTATGGCTCCCTGAGGCTGTCCTCTTGCCCAGTATCTGCCTCCAAAATTCAACTGCAGCCTCCAGAAAAGCAAGGGACTTATATTTCTGGTCATTGCTGTTACCTCCAGTGCTTGGCACACAGAAGGTGTTAAGAAAAACTTCATGAATGGGAACACACCCCCCCACACACACAAACCTGCCTCCATCCCCAAATGTTGTAGTTCTGCAAATGAAGCTAAAAAAGAAGCAAAGGAACTCTACCTGGTCCGTGAAGAATCCATGTCCAGCACCAGCTTTGCTAAATGTTTCCTCTGCTTTTGAATATTTGGGATTTCCACCTACGGTTCCAGAAGATGAGAGAGACAGTCAAATTCAAGGTCAAGGCTAAAACTATAAGAACCAGGATCTGGAAGTACTGACAGCCAACTTCCAAGTATGCTACAGGCCTCCTAGTCCTTATTTTCAGACCAGAACATTTTCCCTTTTGTCAATGCCTTGGATCTAATAATTAACAAATAGAAACCGTATATGCTGTAAGTGCAAACCTTGATGCCAAGCTAGTGAACTTGCCACTTTATCTTGTACAGCTACTGTTTTAATTTGTGTGTGTGTGCGTGTGTGTGCATATGTGTTAAAAGTCACATAAAATCCATGCCCATAACAAATTTCAAGGATGCAATCTACACGCATGAAAGTTTATACCCTTTGACCAGCATCAGATGGAGTACTTGATTCCTTCCCTGAGCTACACCTGTTCTCTCTTCCCCAACATGCAGCATCACCTAGGACCAGCTCAGTGTTCTGTGCAACCCTGCTCACCTAGGCCTGGCCACATTCCTATCCTTACCCTAGCCCCCTTCCCCCACCCCCCAAAAAGTAGACTCAATCACTTCCTTATCTGCTTCCACAGGGGAAAAGCAGGAGGAAGGAGGGAAGCCTGTCAGGTGAAGACAGGTCTAACTCAACTGAACAGCAGAGCAGGGGGGACCCTGGCTCAGCAGACCTGAGACTCCCAGGAATGCCAACAGGACATAGTTTGTATTTATAGAAGCAGCAGGCATGTCAGCACACTTGTAGAAGTAAGGTCATTTCCCACGGTCAGCAGTGAGCAAGCTCAGCAACGACTCCCTCCATTTTGGTTGCACGTGGATGCTCTTTTCATATTTTTCTTTCTAAAAATGACTTCCTTGAAGATTCCACTGCAGGATTTTGGTTTCAGGCCCAGCAAAAGTAGGGCAGGATGTGAGAATTAAAAAGGGAAATTGGCCATAAATTGAACTAAAATCATCTCAGGCTGTGGTTTTTTTCTATGAGGGGGAAATGCGAGGAAAACCCAGTGTCTATGAGGCATTTTCTGCTCACTCTGCTAAACCAGGGCTGAATAAGGCACCAAGTGCAAAGACTCCTCCGACAGGAAGAAATGCCGCCAGAATCTGCTGAGCCTGGAGGCAGGGCTGGGGAGTCACGAGTACTGTTCAAATCTTAGCAACGGGGTCTGGGTGCTTCTAAGTCAGTCTTCTGGGGTTTTCAGGCTTTGACTGAGCCCCAGTAATCCCATGAGAAGCAAGTGCCTCTCTTGAGTGGTCCTGACTAAGGAAAGACCTGAATGAGGGCAATGATTGATTCCATCCACAGATGGTGTCTGATAAGCCTATAGCTGCTCTATGCTGTGCCATTTCAAAGCACCATACTGATTTGTTTTTTGATCATCTTTAGGTACATAAATAATTATTTTTTCAAACCTCTGTCCTCAAGAGAGTACAAAGAGATGAGAAGGTGATCTGGAGATGAAACCAGATATGGTCTAGGGTAACACTGCAAAGCCTCTAGTCACATGGGATTATCTAACTTAAAATTTAAATTAGTAAAAACTAGCTAGAATTAAAAACTGAGTTTCCAAGTCACACTAATAACCACATTCCACGTGTATCATGCTCATGTAAGGCTAGGAGCTGCCAAACTGCACACTCTCCATCATTGTAGGGAGCTGTCATGTGGTAGACATGTTAGGTTGTGTATGGCCAATGAAAAACAACAGGGAGGTCCATAGTTGGAGGTCCATAAAGACCTCTGTCACATAAAGACAGTCACTTCCTGTCTCTCTTGATAAAGCTGCACTTGGTGGGAACTAGCACAACTGTCACAGACATTAAGATAGCTTTTTAATAAAATAGTTTGATTTAGCATCTTTTAAATCCAGAGGAAAGAATTACAGAGCCATCAACCACAAGAAGCCCTTGGACCAGGTCCCTGGACTCCTTCCACTGGGCACTGAAGACTTGAGATGGGTGGGGGCCTGGGGTGCTGGGAGGGGAAGCAGGAGTGATGGCAGTTGGGTTTGGGGATCGAGAAGGAAGTAACACATCTGGCTTCATGTCATCATCCATTAGAATGCCATCAGAGACCGGATGAGAGGCGGCAGTAAGCAGCTGGAAGGGGCCGCCATATTTGGGAATCTTGACCATGGTGTGGTGGTAATGCTTCCTGATGGAAAACAAGGTCAGAGAGCAACTCCTACCTCAGCCAGCAGAAACAGGGGTTCAATCACGTCCCTCTCTACTTGCAGCTCAAAGTGTATCAGCTCCTGGGCCAGCTTGTCCTCCGTCTCTCCACAGAGTTTTAGCATCTTCCTGCAATCAAAGGAGGAAAGGCAGGCTGAATATACTGTATGACCACTGTGCCCAAGCTACACTCCATCACCTCCTGGCTTGTGAACTTTCCCAAGTCGGTGTTGACAGCTGCCTGACTGCTGTGGCTGCCAGTGGCCAAGCTGCTTCCACTGCTTCCATGTCAGAAATGATCACCTACTCCAAACAGAGCCAAATGTTTACCATGTGCCTGGGACAACAGGGCACATGGAAAAATATAATAAATGTGGAGGGAATAGACTCACACGTGCTACATGCCCAATCCACAGACGGAAGGACTCAGCTGCTTCAGTCTCTCCTCTGAGAGCCCTAGAGAGGTCGTCTAAGATGGATCCACTAACACAACACCACCGTCAAACAAATACCCAATGCCCAATTCTGATGGGTATTCACAGAAGAGAAGTCATACTCCTAAGCTATTAAACTTAATTAGTACAGGATGAGTAGATAGGCTATGCCATGGAAAAAGCCAGAAAACCATCCCACAAGTTGCTCAATATTGACCACATGGCAGAAGGACATTATGAGCAGGAAGTGAGTCCATACTTCTGAGAGAACAAACTATTTCTAAGATGTCAAATTTCACCCAGTGGCTATGTTCCCTTTACGTGGTATCATGTTAACTGAAACTCATGTAAGTTTTTAAAAAGCCAAAAAAGTATAAGCAATGCAACTTACTCTCAACTTAATATAGTATTTCTCTATTTAATGTGTTCACATATAACACATAACACTACTGTTTGGTTAAAAAAGTTTCCACCACTGGTTTTATAATTAACTTATACAAACTGCTTTTGTATAACAGTGTCTTTTATCTGATTTTCTGTTCCTTCCGCCCTTATTTCTAATGCTACTTCTTAGTTTTAAAGTGCCTTTAATCCGCAAACTTGGGAGCAAAGGCAGACAGATCTCTGTGAGACTTAGGCCAGCCTGGTCTACACAGGGAGTTTCAGGCCAGGAGGGGCTATACAGGGAGACCCTGTCTCAAAACAACAACAAAGAATTTAAGCATTAGCAATTGACCTTCTAATTATGAAAAATGAGAATTTAAATTGTGTTTATTTCCAGACTCTCCATTTGTTTAAACTAGTAGATGGTCAGAATTGTATTTTGACTATATATTATAACCTGTTCATTCTTATGCTTTGAGACATTTCAGATTTAAGATTCTTGGATAAAGGATGCTGAACTAATAAAGTCTGTGTGATTATTCTAAAAATACAAAAGAATCCAAACTAATAAGTGTCTGGTCTCAAGCATTTGAGCTAGGGGATCTACCTCATGTGGAGCTGAACTGCACAGCTTACAGCTGGTACCTTAGAAGCACTGGACTGCCCTGCACGTTCATTTGTTCTCCCTGGAGTTAGACAACACATTTCAGAGTGCTCATTTCACTTTCTATGTACCTGACCAAGCCCCAAACACCCAGCCACCTTCCTAATTCATTTAGGATACTGAATGCATTTGATGCGATTTAACGCCACCTTTGTGACTGCATCGCCCCTGAACCTGTGCCAGCCTGGAATGAGTCTCCTCTTAGTTCCTATGTCACAGCTGTCTTCTAGGGGTCTTTCGTCAGTATTTCCAGGATTCCTCTCCCTCTGTCCTGTGTCTACTATCTCTTTCTCACTCACTCCCTCACCAAGAAGCACATCCTGCTTTACCTTCCTTAGAAGTGTGCAAGAAGACAGGGTTTAAGGCCACGAGGCAAAAACATTCCTCTCCACGGTCCCATGGACTGAGCCTTGGACAGACACTGAGCAGTGTGGCTTTCTGGTTTTGAAGGTGCTGCTTTAATCTGATAGCTTTCTTTGCTGCTTCTGGTGACTCTTGTTCTTTATTATAGCACAACACCTCTTTCTAGAAGGTTCTGTAATCTGCCAACAGTGTTCATGATGCTAAGCCTCACCCTGTGGTTAATTTTTCCCACTGTTCTGAGAGCTTACCACATTTCTGTTAGAAAGTTAGAAACTCAGGTCCTTCCATCTGGAAAAAAATGCTTTGGGATTATTTTTCTTTATAACTCATAATTTCTTCTTCTTTTCCTAAAGTCCCTGCTGTTTAGAATGACTTCCAGGATTGGTCCTCTAATTTTCCAGTTTCTTCTATCTGCCAGGCCTTTGTCTTTGTACTGGATTTTCCAGATGATTTCCCCCAAATCATCTTCTACTGAGAATTTTATATCTACTGTCATTTCATTTTGCATTTCTATGAATTTGTTTTTGATATTGGAATGTTCCAGCCCTGTAAACATTTTGTACCAATATCCTTGTTTATTGCATGGATGCACCTCTTCTTTTACTACCTGAAAAGATAATTGACAGTTTACCTAAAATCCCTGCCCCCCCCATACCCCCATGTCTTCTAAATTGCATTTCTTCTCGTTTACTGACTGAGGTTAAAGACTTCCCTCAGATGCCCAGTGGCACGTGATATCTGCCCTTTGCAAGCTCAGAGCATGAGAGGGAGGTCTGCTATCTGTGAGCATGCCAAGATGGGCTGGCTGAGCTATGGGCACGGGCCCTCTCTAATGTCCTCAGAGCCTTAAGTTGTTCTTCTGAGGTATCTCAGATCCCCAAAGAAGACTCCGCTTTCTTCCCAGAAGGAGTAAAGCCTGGGGGTCCTGTGGGTACAGAGAAAGGCTGAGGAGCATCATATCTGATAAGCATATGTACTCTTGATGTGGTTTTAGGCCTTGAAGCTAGGGTAGGACCATTGTTTGATGTTCTCCCTTACCAGCCCATGTAGTGCTCTCCAAAGCCATGAGATCTAGTCTTCAGGGGAAGTGGCTTCCAGGTCACTTCCAGCTCTCTTGCTTCAAATCCTGTATTCAAAGTATGTCCTGTCTTCAGCAATAGGGTCTTACCATCAAGTTCTGGGAGGCAGTCAAGGACTATGGCAATAGCCTGTGTAATTTTGGGAGTCTCTTAGACTACCCTGGACAACAACTCAAAGGAGGGCTTTTCCTGTCTGGCATTGTTTCTTGTTATGTAGTCTCCAGTTATAGTTAAAGACTCACGTAGGGATACTGTATGTGTAATTTTTCAGTAGGTTTTTGCACTATTACAATTCCCTCTGTTTTTTGTTTTGTTTTGTTTTTTGCCTTTTTGAGACAGAGTCTCCCTGTAGCCCCAGCTGTCCCGGAAGTCTCTATGTAGACCAGGCTGGCCTCGAACTCACAAAGATCCGCCTGCCTCTGCCTCCCAAGTGCTGGGATTAAAGGCATGCGCCACCATTCCCGGCTTTGTTTTGTTTTTAATACTAGCCAGGTGCTATTTATTTCTCCTCTTTCTCTGTCTTACCCTCCCCATTTAAAGTGCCCCCATTTTCCACATTTTGCCTTTGATAGTTTCTGTCTGCTATGGTCCCACCTCTCTTGAGCTCCTTCTCCTTTATTCCCATAGTTCTTTGTATAGTCCTCCTTCTCCCCCTCCCCTTTAACTACCTCTTTTTACATATTTCTCCCTCAGTAACGCAGGTCTTCTACTATTCTCTCTCAGCTTCCTTCTTTCCATTTACAATCCTGGGTCCCTTCCATTTTCTTAGTTCCTGCAATTACATCAGGATATGAATTCACTTATAAGGATTTGGTGCTAGGATTCACAAACGAGGGAGAATGCATATCTTGTTTTTCTGAGTCTGTATTATTTCACTTAGTATAACAGTTTCTAGATCCATCCATTTACCTGAAAATTTCATTATTTCATCTTTCTTTACTGTTGAGTAGAACTCCACTGTGTAAATGTACCACATTTTCGTTAACTACTCGTCTGTTGAGGGGGAACTTAGGTTGCTTCCATCTCTTAGCTATTGTGAAAAGAGCAGCAACAAACATGATTGTACAAGTATCTACAATACGATGAGTCCTTTGCATATATGCCAAGGAGTGGTATAACTGGGTCATATGGTAGGTTCATTTATAGTTTATTAAGAGTTCTCCACATTGTTTTCCATAGAGGTTGCACGAGTTTCCAATCCCACCGGCAGTGAATGAGCAAGCATTCCCCTTTTTCTACATCCTCACCAGCATTTGGTATCATTTGTTCTCTTGATCCTAGCCAGTCTGACTTGGGTAAGATGATCTCTTAAGGTGGCTTTAATATGCATTTCCCTAATTACTAATGATGTTCAATACTTTTTTTTTTACATTTATTTATTTATTTTGTGGGGTGGGAGGTACACACACCATGGAATGGATGTGGAGGTCAGAGAAAACAGGAGTTGATTTTTTCCTTCACCCTCATGGGTCCCAGGAATGGAACCTAGGTCACCCAGGTTGGTGGCAAGCACCTTTGTCAGCTGGGCCATCTTGCTGGCCCACTCAGTATAACTTTTAGACAGTAAAAGCATTGTTTACATTTATAATTTCTTCTGGAGCCAAATTTTCTTACTTTAAATGTAAAATATGTACATTTGGCTTAAATATTCAACATCATTGGCCCAAGGTTGATCACACTCAGCTTGTTAGACCCTTATTTTTTTCTTAGTCTGATCACATGTCACCTTTCGTCCCAAAAAGTTGCTTTGTTCGTTAACTAGTTGTGCCAGTCTTTTTTTTTTTTTTTACAAAAACTTTATAGAGAATTTCATACACGTATATAAGGTGTTTTGATCAAATTCATGCCCGCTCCCCCCCTCCAACATCCCCCCCTCTGAAGAGGTAACCCTAAAATCTTCTAAGGATTAGATACAAGCTCCCAAATACTTTCGACAGTTTTGGCCTCTGGAACAGAGTATGTTGCTAACAGGCCCAAGGACATTTTGAACAAAAACTTTATAGAGAATTTCATACACGTATATAAGGTGTTTTGATCAAATTCATGCCCGCTCCCCCCCTCCAACATCCCCCCCTCTGAAGAGGTAACCCTAAAATCTTCTAAGGATTAGATACAAGCTCCCAAATACTTTCGACAGTTTTGGCCTCTGGAACAGAGTATGTTGCTAACAGGCCCAAGGACATTTTGACTTTTAGCCAAGAAACTGGAAACTGGCTTTTGGGGTCTTTTTACCCTAACTGCCTAGCCAATTCCTACCTCCTATTCTTATCATGCCATCTTCTAAAGGGGTTACCCAAATTGCCAGTAGGTAATAGGGACGCCGACCACTCTGGCTTCTTCCATGCTGAACAGGGATGCAGGGTGAGGCAATTGGAGTACCCCTTCAGTGGGTCTATCTAAGAGACCCCAAATTGCATAACTTTTATCTACCTTTATTTCTTCTATTGAGAGCTCTGTTTAGATCTTTAGGAAATTTTTTAATTGGGTCATTTGTTTTCTTGATTGTTTTTTGAGTTCTTTATATATTCTGGATGTTAAACCTCTGTCAGATGTGTCACTAGTGAAGAATTTTTTTCCCACTCTGTGGGTTTTCTCTTCAGTTTCTTGATTGTTTCTCTTGCTGTACAGAAGCTTTTTAGTTTAATGAGGTCCCACTTGTTGATTGTTGACCATAATTCCTGAGCAACTTCTGTCCAATTTAGAAAATCCTTTCCTACACCTATATCTTGTAGGTCACTGCCAATGTTTTCTTCTAACAGTTTCGGAGTTTCCAGTTTCACACTGAGGTCTTTGATCCCTTTGGAGTCAACGTTTGTGCAACGGGAAAGATGAGGATCGAGTTTCATCCTTCTATAGGTGGAGATCAGTTTTGTTTTGTTGAAGATGCTGTCTTTCCTCCAGTGTGTGTTCTTGGTACCTTTGTCAAATATCAGGTGACTGAAATTGTGTGTACTTGTTTGGGTCTTCAATTATGTTCCACTGATTTCTATGTCTATTTTTGGGCCAGTACCATGCTGTTTTTATGACTATAGCTCTGTAGTATACTTTGAGATCTAGTATAGTAATCCTCCCAGTGTTGCTCTTGGTGCTCAGGGTTGCTTTGGCTATCCAGGGTCTTTTGTGCTTCTATACAAATTTTAGGATCTTTTTTCTAATTCTGTTAAGAATGTCATGGGGATTTTGATTGGGATTGCACTGAATCTATATATTGCTTTTGGTAGGATGGTCATTTTCACAATATTAATTCTTCCAAACCATGAGCATGGGAGGTCCTTCCATCTTCTGGTGTCTTCCTCAATCTCTTTCTTGAAAGATTTCAAAGATCTTTGATGTCTTTGGTCAGGTTTATTCGAATAATTTTTTTTTTTTTTGAGGCTGTCATGAATGGGAGGATTTCCCTGCAATCTTTCTCTGGTTGCTTGTTACTGGTATATAGAAAGGCTACTGATTTTTGTAGATTAATTTTGTAACGTGCCACTTTACTGAAATTAATCAGTTCTAGGAGTTTTCTGGTGGAATTTTTGGGATCTCTTAGGTATAGTATCATATCATCTGCAAAGAGGGATAGCGAGCTCTTCTTTTACAATTAATATTCCTTTAATTTCCTTCTCTTGTCTTATTGCTCTAGCAAGAATTACAAGCACTATATTCAAAAGGAGTAGAGATAGTGCAATCCTTGCCTGGTTCCTGATTTTAATGGGAATGCTTCCAGGTTTTTTTTTTTCCCATTTAGAATTAGGTTGGCTATGGATCTGTTGTATATAGCTCTAATTATGTTGAGCTATGTTCCCTCCAGTACAATTCCCTTTAGGACTTTGAACATGAATGCACATTGAATTTTGTCAAAGGCCTTTCCTGCATCTATTGAGATAATGACTGTGGTTTTTGTCTTTGAGTCCATTTATATGATTTATGATGTTTATTGACTTGTGTATACTGAACCATCCCTGCATTTCTGACAAAAAACCTATTTGATCATGGTGGATGATCTTTTTGATGTGCATCTGTATGAGGGTTACGAGTATTGTGTTAAGAATTTTTGCATGTACGTTCACTAAAGATATGAGTCTATAGTTCTCTTTTTTGGTTGTGTCTTTACTTGGTTTTAGTATTAGAGTGATGCTAGCATCATAGAAGGAATTTGGGAGTTCTCCCTCTGTTTCTATCTTTTTGAATAATTTAAGTAGTATTGGTTGCAGATCTTTAAATGTCTGGTAAATTCATCTGGGCCTGGGCTTCTTTTAGTTGGGAGGTTTTGTATTATTGTTTCAATTTCCTTATATGTTATGGGTCTATTTAAACTGTTAATCTCTTTTTGGTTTAGTTTTGGTGGTTCCATTGATTTTAGGCATCAATTCATTTCTTTTAGGTTTTCAAATTTAATAGAGAGTATAGGTTTTTAAAGTATTCCCTTAAAATGTTCTGGATCTTTTTGGTGTCTGTTGTTACGTTTCCCCTTTCATCTCTGATTTTGTTTATTTGGAGGTGCTCTTTCTTTCTTTCTTTCTTTCTTTCTTTCTTTCCTTCTTTCCTTCTTTTCTTCTTTCTGTTAACTGGGCTAAGGGTCTGTCTATCTTGTTTAGCTTTTCAAAGAATCGGCTCTTAGATTCATTGATTCTTTGTATTGTTTTCTTCTATTTCATTAATTTCTGCTCTGATTTTTTGTTATTTCTTCTCATCTGCTGGGTTTGGGTTTCATTTGTTCTTGCCTTTCCAGAGTCTTGAGTTACAATGTTAAGTCATATATTTGTGCTCTTTCTGATTCTTCAATGTAGGCACTTAGAGCTATAAACTTCCCTCTTAAAGTTTCCTAGAGGTTTTGTCGTGTTGTATTCTCCTTTTCATTTACTTTCAGGAATACTTTTATTTCTTTCTTAATTTCTCCTTTGACCCACTCATCATTCAGGGGTGTGTTGTTTAATCTCCATGAGTTCATGTAGTTGTTAGGGCTTCTTCTGGTGTTGATTTTAAGCTTTATTGCATTGAGGTCTGATAGAATACATGGAATTACTTCAATTGTTTTGTATTTGTTGAGGCTTGTTTTGTGCCCCAGTACGTGGTCAATTTTTGAGAAAGTTCTATGAGGTGCTGAGTAGAAAGTGTATTCTTTGGTGCTTGGGTAGAATATTCAGATGATGTCTGTTAGGTCCATTTGATGTATGATATCATTTAATTCAGATGTCTCTCTGTTTATTCTTTGTCCAGTTGACCTGACTAATGGAGACAGTGGGGTATTGAAGTCCCCTACTATTACTAAGTTGGGGTTAATCTGTGTCTTAAAGTCCTGTAGTGTTTTTTTTTTTAATGAATTTGGATGCACCAGAGTTTGATGCATATATGTTCATGATTGTAATATCTTCTTGATCAGTTGTTCCTTTGATCAGAATGAAGTGACCCTCTTTATCTCTTCTGATTAGTTTTAGTTGTTTGAAGTCTATTTTATCAGATATTTGAATTGCAACCCCTGCTTGTTTCTTAGTGCCATTTGCTTAAAAGAGTCTTTTCTATCCTTTCACCTTAAGGTGAAAGGCCTGTCCTTGAAGGTGAGATGGGTTTCTTGCAAAAAACAGAAGGATGGATTTTGTGTAATCAATTCAACTAGTCTGTGTCTTTCAACTGGGGAGTATCAATCAGTCCATTGATACTTAAAGTTATTATTGAAAGATGTGTAGTCATTGCCATCATTTTGATTAGTGTGCATTCTTTGTCTAATTTTGTGTTTCCACAATTATACCTTCATTTCGTTTCTTCTGTTGCCTCTGGGGTATAGTTGTACCTTTCTTCATTCTTTGTATTGCTTCAGGTATTCTTTGAAGGGCTTGTTTCATGGACATGTATTCTTTCAGGCTATTCATGTCATGGACGATTTTTCTTTCCCCTTCAACTATAGTAGACATCTTTGCTGGGTAAAGTATTCTGGGTTGGCATCTATGGTCATTTAGGACTGGAAATACTTTGGTCCAGGCTCTTCTGGCTTTCATAGTTTGCACTGATAAGTCAGCTGTAATTCTGATAGGTTTTCTTTTATATGTGACTTGTTTTTCTTTTGCAGCTTTCAGTATTCTCTCTTTATTCTGTACAGTTAGTGTTTTTACTATGACATATTGTGGGGAGTTTCTTTTCTGGTCCTGTTTATTTGGTGTTCTATGTGCTTCTTGTATTTGTATGAGGATGTAGTTCCTTGATTTTGGAACATTCTCTTCTACAATCCTGTTTAAAATCTGGACAATACCATTAACCTGAAATTCTTCTCCTTCCTCTATGCCTATGATGTATAGATTTGGTCTTTTCATGGTGTCCCACATTGCCTGCATATTCCATTCCTATGTTTTTTTAAACTTTTCATGTTTGCTTGAACTGTCCAATTCTTCAACTTTATCCTCCAGTGTTGATATTCTGTTTTCCATTTCATTCATTCATTTCATTCATTCCATTGGTGCAGCTTTCACCTGTTGTTTCAAAATGGCTTATTGAGTTTTTCATTTCCTTTCTCATTTCAGTCTGTTTTCTTCAATACTTCTCTTTTGTGAATTCAGTCAGAAGTTTAACCCTATCTTCTTTTAGTTCTTTGATTTGTTTATGTTTCTTTTTTTTCCAAGTTTCAGAGATTCATTGATCAGTGTAATAAACTCCAAGTAATCAACATGAGTCATGCATTTAAGAGAATATTTCCTGATTAAGTGGAAAATTGTGCAGATGGCTTCTGAAAGACCTTCATTATAAGCAGCTTTATCATGAAATATGTGACTCACAAGTCAGGACCTTCTTTCTTCAGTTTGCTGTAGTCCACATTCACTGAGTAGAACTTATACTGCTCATTGGGACCCAGTTTATTCCAAGACTCTGGGTTATTCTCCCTGTCCCAACTGACATCTGGATTGAAGATTGGCAGATGGAGCACATACAGTGCTGCTCTAGTGCCTCCTGCTCCAATAAACACAAAGAGGGGAATCAAGCTTGGATGCTTCTTAGCCTGACCAAAGATATGGAAGATCATGTCTGCAGGAGGGGCCTACTTCCAAAGATTCACCCAAAGGAACCTAGGACCACGCCCTGAGCAGCCTCTACAAACAGGCTGAGCCAACCTCCAAAGTCACCCGGCTGTTTGTACATTCTTTAAATTGAATTCCTTGATCATGTTTATGATTGTTCTTTTAAATTCTGTCCTAAGTTATCTCCAGGGAGTTCTCCTTGTAGAGGTCTATAGGACGGGTAAAGTTTGGTGGAACATACTGTTTTGGTTTTCATATTATTATTTTTCTGTTGTGATTTTGGCATGTGGATTTCTTTTGCTGTTTGTGAGTCTAGTATGAAACTCAAGCCTTCCTTTGTTGAGTTGAAGTCTGCTTCTGTTTGTATTACTGGTATGCCTTGGTTGTTTTCTTATTGGGTATGTAAAGCTAGTTGGTCTAGGTTTCACATTCTCTCAGAGTTTATATTGGAGGGATCTAATGACTTCAGATTAGCTACTTAGGATCTCCCACAGAGGCCCAAGTCAGGCTCCCAAGTCAGGTTTCCTTCTAACATCTGGACCCCTACTAGTGGACACTCACAGCACAATTGGGAAGTTCATTAAGGAAAGGCTCAATTTTGGCACTCTCAGGTGGTCTGCTAAGGTCTTAGCCCCTACTGTAGGGCAAAGTTCTAGCCCTGGTGAAGTGGGAGGGGCCTCATGTAATCCCAATTAGGGGGTTGGCATGATGTGACTTAGGGAAGCTCACCACTAGGCAGAGGCCAGATACAGGCACTCTCAGGCAGTCTTCTTAGGTCTGGGCCCCTACTGTAGGGCAGAGAGGTCTAGCCCTGATGAAGTAGGAGGGGCCGCACCATACAGTCTTTATTTTAATCACCTACTCTGCCACAAAAACCCATGTTCATAGAGTCCCTTGTGCCATCACTCCTGAACACAGAATTTCTTGCTGTATATTATGCTGGAACTTGTATACTTCTCTCACTTGGGGGTCAGTTTACTGGGATGTACCTATTCTTTTGTTGTTGCACTGGGGATGAAGCTAGAGGCCTCATGCATGCTAGGCAGGCACTCTACAACAATGCTGCTTTTTTTTTTTCTTGTTTTTGCTGTCATTGAGCATTTGTCTTTTTTTTTTTTTTTTTTTTTTTTTTTTTTTTGTCCTTTTGAGACAGGGTCTCTCCATAGCCCCACCTGGCATGGAACTCACTATGTAGAACAGGCTGGCCTTGAACTCACAGAGATATGCCTGCCTCTGCCTCCCAAGTGCTGGGACTAAAGGTGTGTACCGTACCTGGCCACATTTATGTCTTTTAAGGAAAATAAAAACTGCCTGTGTGAAGGCTTTAATGGATTCTGGAAGGGAGCAGATCTGAAGGGTATTCAGTCAGTCTATAACACCCTTACTGTACCACTGTGGTTCCTACATATCTCTTGATACATACAAGGTTTCCTGTTTATATGCCTGAGACGCTCTGAATTTTAAGTAGTTCATTGACTGCGTTCTCATCTGTGATGACTGCTGACACGTATGCAAGGAGTGCCACCACCATCTGAATTAGTGACTGTTCTCACTGCTTTCATCAAAGTCTTCACAGGAAGCTTAAGGGAGGAAGGGTTTATTGTGGTTTACTATTGGGAAGGGTACAGTCCTTTCCATGTGGGGAAAGCAGGGCAGCAGGCGGCTCTGTGGCAGCAGCAGCAGAAGCTGCTTGCTCGTAATCTCAGCACACCAGCAAACAGAGGCCAGAGAGGGAGTGGGCAGGCTATACACCTCAGGCTGGCCAGGAGAGATCCTCTTCCTTCAGTCAGGCCCCACATCTCAAAGGTTCCACCACCTCCCAAAACAGCTCCAGAGGCTGTTTGAACAAGTGTTCAAACACTCCAGCCTCTGCAGAGGTTTCACACCCTAACCACAACACCTGCAGGCACAGTTTCCTAGTCACCAGACTTCTTCTGTTGATAGTTTTCTCTTTCGGGCCCATCTTTATGTTTATTTCTTTTTCGCTCTTTCTACAAGTTTGACAGGTATACATTGCCCATTCTGTTCCTGGTTTTCTTCTGTTTTTTTTTTTTCTGCCTTTTTGCACACATGCACCAGTGATTCCTTTGAAGACATCACAGATCTTTTTTTATACAGGGTCTCACACTGTGGCCCAGGCTAGCCTGAAACTCAGTATGTAGCTCAGGCTGTCCTCCAATTTACATCAATCCTCCTATCTCTCCTGAGAGCTGGGATTACAGCTATAAGCCACCATACCTGGCTTCCTACTCTTTTTGGAGTTGTTCTCACTTGCCTAAAAAACTACAAACTTGACTAAAAATTTAAATATATCTTTCCTTCCTTTCAAATGATACAAGAGCTGGAAACAATGGCTGTCGACCCATTGTTTCATGTTATTACTATCTAGTATTTTAGTTTTACTTGGCTTATTATCCAAAAATTAATCATTCTTACACTGCAGTTATTTTTTATTTTGTTTACACTGAAAGATAGAATATGCCACCCAAACTATGCCACTTGAGCATAATGATTATTTTTAGGTGAAATAACATAAGAAACAGATCAAAAGTGGGCCTTTCTGCCATCCTTACTGCCTAAAAGCAGGAAATCAATCTACAAACATGTTCCTTCCCCTTTTTACCTGGAAGAGCAGAAGGTAATCACTGAAGACCTCTCCTGTCCCACCAGTTCTAAGACAGCCAATGGAACCCATAGGCAGTTTTCACCAACTAGTCCTGTCTTCTGTTAGCGCCCACATCTGTACCTGCCCACAATCTGCCACCCAGAAACGCCTTTCCCTTCATCTTGTCACTTGGCCTCAAACTGCTGTGCTTTTGCCAGGATGCTACTGAAGCCCACGGTCTCACCACTCGTTAATCATCAGTGTACTACCGCACGTGTATGTCCTGCACATGCTGGTAAGATCTGTCTGCCTTTCTCTTGGCAAGCTGTCATCTGCTGATCTTATTTGGAGAGCCCTGGCCAAGGAACCTAAGATGACTAGTGTCTAAAGGGAAAAGAAACTTGTTCCTTCCTTAAAACACAGTAGCTTTTAAGCTGTAACCTTGCTACTCACATTTCCCAAATTCCCTCTGGACATATCCATCTCATAAAACCTTAACTAGTCTATTTCATACACAAACTGTAGCTTCACATTTATTCAACAAGTGCTAAATCTTTGCTTAAAAACCTTTATTTGATTTCATCCCCGATTCCCTGGCATTTGTTTTGGCTCATAAACCCTGTTATCAGTTTGACTGTTCTGTTATAGGCAATCATCTTTTTTCTATGGTTGACTTTGTCTTTTCTTAATTTATAGTTTTACTATAATAAGTCCAGGGTGAAGTAAATTGCTTTCTGTATTTCAAAGGTTTTTTGTTTATTTGTTTGTTTGATTTTGTTTTTTTGAGACAGGGTCTCCATATAGCCTCAGCTGACCTATGTAGACCAGGCTGGCCTCGATCTCACAGAGATCCACTTGCCTCTGCCTCCCGAGTGCTAGGACTAAAGGCATGAGCTACCACACCCAGCTTTCAAAATAAAAAAAACTTCTATACTCCTTAAATTTCAAGACAAATTTTTCTTTCCATCTTCTGATGAAAATGGTCAACTACAAACTTCCCCTTCTGCCTATTTTCTTCCTCTGGAACTCCCAGACAGATGGTACACCTGTGCTGTGCCCCCAGTGCCTCCCAGTGTGGCAATGTCTACAGCCCACTGCTTATAGCTCCTTGTGTTCATGCTGGCTGGCACCTTCCTGTTTCCAGTTCCACCAGCTTCCCATGTGTGCACAATCCCTAGTTCATTTCAGTTAAGTTCTATCAGCAGCATAATTTCAGTTTTAAGACATTCCATTTGGTTTTTATTCGTTCTTTTCTCCCATTATTTAATTTCCTTCGTGAGGGATTTTGTCTTTAATTCATTATGCAATTTCACTTTGGTTATTATCTTCTGTGGTGTCCTATTATTCCTGCTTCTCAGAGCACTGACTTGGCCGCTGATTATAAGCATCTGCTGGTGATTTCAGGAAGACTGTTTTTAGTCAGCTCCAAATCAGTCTGGCTTGCCCTTCTGGGAATCCCATAAGCTCTGACACCTGATGATGGTTATCTACTGGCTCTACCAAAGCCCAGGGGATTTTGCATCCTTCAGTTTTAAGTTATCTTCCCCAGGGGACTCACCCCACTGTACAGGCAATAGGGCTTCCATTGATGATTTTGAGCCTTCATGGGTAACACATTCTCCTTCCCCACCTAGAATTCAGATGAACTTGATGTTCCCTGAGGAGCCTTAGTCCCCCTTTTACAGATGGGGACTTACCTATATTTGGCACAAACATACCCATGGTGTCACCTTACCCAAGAAGTGTGTCATCTCCCAGGATTGCTGACCCCTCCATCAAGCACTGAGCCAGTGTTGTCAAAGGCAGCTTTTTCTGAAAAGGAAATACATACTGTACTGAAAATTGCTTTCAACAATCACTTGGTTTCTCTAAAGTGGTTAAAGTCAGATACTTGATCATATATACTCTACTACTACATCTAGGAAATCTTCTAACTTTAAAATATGTTTAAAGCTAAAAAACTCATACATTGAAGGGCTGGACTTAAGAAATGATAAAATGTGAAAAAATTTAAAGCAATTAAATGTGCCACTTTAGAAAACGTGCCTAGGGTTAGGGTTAGGGTTAGGAAAAGGAAAAAATAGACTATTTCAAAGATTATGTTAACAAACATTTGAGCAATGCATTTGTTTCCCCCAAATCATCAGAGTCTATTCATCCAATTTATAAACAAGGCAGTTTATAATCTGAGGAAAGTATTCACATACAATTGTAGTGTACAGCAAGGGGAGCTATATGAAAGCCCAGCAAGCACATGAAGAGACATTCAGCTCATTACTCATTAAGGAAACCCAACCAGTCAGCCAAACAATGAGCTGTCACTCACTCACACCCACTTAGATGGCTATAATAACAGTTTTTTTAAAAAAAAATAGAATGTAAATATTGGCGAACATGTTTAGAAGAGCATTACTATTGGAGATTTAAAGTGGTCCATCACTGTGTGAAGTTTAGAAGTAGCTTAACATACTAAACAAAATTCCCATGTACTCCTGGGTATATGCCCCCAGTGACAGAAACAGATATTTGAATGGATGTGTGTACATACATGGGAATAGCTGCACTCTTTATGACAACCAGGGAGCAACAATTCAAGCATCATGAATGGGAGAGAGAGAGAGAGAGAGAGAGAGACTTTAAAAGAAATGACGCCAACACAGAAGAACCCTAAAGACATCATCCTAAGCAAATTATGTCGGCCAGAAAAGAACATACACTATATGATACTTTTCATATGAAACAGAACAAGCAAATCCACAGGCACAGAAAGTACATTAGGAGTTGAACAGGGATACAGGGGAAGTATGTGGAAGACTGCTTAACCTGAGTAGGGATTCCTTTTGGGGTGAAGACAACGTTGCAAATAGTGGTAACAATTCACAGTACTGGGACCATGCTCAATATTAAGATCACAGTACACTCCATAGTTGTGAGGTCACCATTACAGGAGGGAGAGGCAAGCCACAAAAGCAGGGCAGCATGGCCTGAGCCCCCACAAAGTACCCTCTTCTTCCATAGCTCAAATCCACTTACACCGAAACAGCAGCAGAAGAGAGGCAGGCACCATTAGCACATGCTCAGGCCCCCAGGCTCCAGGGTAATAAAAACAAATCTTCAAATGGTAAGTGATGGCACTCCATCTCATCAACCTGTGCTCACCAAAGTGAGCAGAATCAGACGCTGCCTTCATGGAGCTTATCTTGGAGGTAGGGGTAGAGGCAGCACTGGATACCATGTTACCTCATTCCGCCCTTGGTCCACCTGTCCATCCCAATGTCTTGTAACCTTTATGATAAACTGGTAAACACAAAAAAGTCTTTCCCTGAGACCTGTGAACCACACTGAGAGGGGGTTGTGAGAATTCTTATTATTTACAGATGGTCAGTCACTAATGCCAAGGGCCAGGACTTGCAGCTGGTGTCTGAAGTGGGGCAGTTTGGACAATTGAACCCTTAACCTGTGAGGTCTGATGCTAACTCTGGATGGATGGTGTCAGAACTGAGTCAACCTGCAGAATGCCCAGCAGCCACAAGGGTTTGGGGAGGTAACGAGCAGCTTAGTGTGTGGGAACCACAGTCTGGCCACCATGTTTCTGGTGATAGAAGTGTAGACAGTAGTGTGCACAAAGACAGGCTCAATACTCCACAAGGATCTCAGAGCATGCACTCTCAACTAGGGCTGGTATGTCCTCCTGGGGACATCTACCTTCTGGAGACAGTTTTGGCTGTTACAATGGGGGGTCACTACTGGCATGTGATGGGTGGAGGCCAAGGATATCTCTAAGCATACTGTGATACACAGGAGGGCATCACAGCAGGAGTTTGCTGTGCAACAATTTCCTGAGATAAAACCTTCCATCTTGGAGGGAAGCTCCTTAAGACAGGGTGTGTTCTACAAGGACGAGAACAACATGGTGTTCTAAAGAGAGGTGAACAACAGGATGTGAACAGTCATCCTACAGAGAAGCAAATTAAACTCAGCAAGTAAACAACTCAAAAGTGGCAGAAAGTTCCTGAAACTGACCAGATTCATTTTCCCACTCTCCCCAAGAACATATAAACCCTAAGGACTTCTGAGAGATGTTCTCTATCAAGCTGAGCTCCCTCAAAGAGGCTCAGTCCCACTGAGACAACTGGGTGAGCCAACCAGCACAGGAGTCTGAAAGAAGTCCAGACCAACTGAGCTGCCTGGAAAAGACACTCCCTAACCGGTTGAGCTGACTGTAGGCTAGGCAGTGAACTCCAGGTTTCCTGCTTTTGTGAAACGGGGGTAGGTTTTAGTGATGCAGTTGTCTCTGAGTCATTCCTACTCCCTTAAATAACACCTTATCCATACTCCCATAAGCAACCCCAGTAAGCTCATTGATTCAGTAGGCTGGACCTTGGTATCCTCACTTTGGTCTGTCATTGTTTCCTACCTGGGATGAGGAGACATTCTCATTTCCCCAGGAAGAATGTCACACAACAGGGTGCTACCTCAAAACACCAAATGCAAGGCTGAGAAGTTTGACTTCATACGTAAGTTCCTGAAATGCCCTGATAACTTTTTGGTAGAGACATTTTGCCCTTCCAGTCAGGATCTACAGCAGGATGACCCTGGGAGCTCACATACAGAGTCCATCTTGTTTTGTGATGAACACTCACAGGCTCAGGAACTGCCTTCATGGAGCAATTTCAGCTTCCCTGAATCTACCTTCAAATCAGACAAAGCATCAAGGGAAGATTCTACCCACCATGGAGGAAAGAGGTCTTATGACAGCCCAGGAACAGACAGTCTTTGTACAAACACATCTGCAGCAGGTGAGCAGAGTTTTCCAATTAGTCCAGTCGGTATGTGGAGCAGAAAACTGCCTGTGAGTGACCAAAGAAAGGAAGACCAACATCCACAGAATGGGGCCAGCTACTGAAGGACCATGGGCTGACCAAAGTCTAGGAGAGAAGAAGATGCCAAGGCCAAGTGTCAATTCTGCCAAATACAGACCAGCACCACAGATGGGAGTGATGGGCTGAGGGGCCCACTCCTACCCACAAACACAGCACTACCATCATTCCCAGTCACTTTACACCCATAGTGACAGAGATGCTCCTCTGAGGAGAAAAGATCACACCAGTGACAAGGGCTGTTCAGTGAGAAAGGTGCTCCTGTTTCTTTTTATTTCTCTAAGTTTACTGCAAAAGGTCTCTTTCCCACACTTATCACTCAACCACCTTTCACCAAACACCAGAATGGTGACCAGATTTTTGTGTGTCCTTCCGTTAATACTCCAAGCAGATCTTATCTTACTATTACATGTGTGTTCACTTTTACCAGCTATTTCCTCCCATAAATGTTAGCATATGTTATGATTTGAATGAAAAATGTGCCCTAGAAGCTTATGTGCTTGAACAATTGGTCCTTGACTGATGGTGCTGTTTTGGGAGACTGTGGAACCTTTTTAAAAAAATATTTTATTTATTATTTCTATTTTATGTGTATCGGTGTATTGCCTGCATGTATGTAAGTACAGCTGTGTTGTGCAATGCCCGTGGAGGTCAGAAGAGGGCATTGGATCCCCTGGAACTGGAGTTGTGGATGGCTGTTAGCTGCCCTGTAGGTGCTGGGATTCAAACCTGGGTCCTCTGCAAGATCAGCCAGTACTTCCAGTGCTTTTAACTGCTGAATCATTTCTCCAGCCCCCTGTGGGACTTTTTGGTCATAGGATGGTGTACGTAACTGATGGTCATGGACTACTAAGGATGAAGTTTTGATGGCTATAAACCAGTTCCAGATCCAACTTAAGGTCTCAGCATCCTGACCCCCTGACATATGAATAGGTAAGTCACACCCTAAACTCCTGCTGCCAGCCATGCCTTCCTAGCCTCATAGACCAATATGCCCTGAAACCATAAGGCAAAATAATCCTTCCTCCCTTTGGTACCTTCTGTCAGACAGCTATTACAGAGATAAGGGAAGTCTATTACACACTGCGTGTACCACTCTGGGTCTCACCCTCCTGTTCATGTAGAGGTATTTTTCATATCATTTGCTATTATTATATCGAGAGGAACCCCATTCTTAGTTTTTAATAGAGACATAAATCCCTGAGTGAAGGTGACAATGTATGGACACAGTCCTTTGTGGATGGTGTAACTGTCCTTCTAGGAGAGATGTAGAAGTGAATCTGAGGGTTTGGATTCCAAGATCAGGAGGAAGGAGGGTTATATGACTAAAACTCAGTAAAAAATAATGAGTTTTTATGCATACAGATGCTTTAGGAATTGAGAAATCAGAAGGAATCCATCAGTGACAAAGGAAGAAGTGGATGAGCTGGTATCCTTTCACGTCACAGGGTCCATGGTCAAAGACAGCAGACAGGATGTTAATGGTCAATAACCCCCAGCAAGCTACATACTACTTCCATTTCTAAGGAAATTTTCTGAGGTGAGGGTTAGAGGGCTCAATACAAGCAGCCCTGTAGCCACCTCATACCCTACCAACTGTCCATCGCCTGCACTTTCCTATACTCTGACCATCCCTACTTCCTGTATAAGGACATTCAGACTTTGGGAGATTAAACTGTCCCTAAATCTACAAAAGCTGCTGAAATCTGTTTCCTTCTGTTACTAAGGATACATGCTAGTCCTGATCCTTGGCACATATGAGGGAGTTCTGGAGCAGACTTCAAACCAGCCAGTGATTTTCAGAGACAAAGAGAGGCTATTAAAATTAACTTTCCCCAGTTCTGAAGTTCAGGTAGAAACTTAAGAATAGGACAAGACAGAATGTCCCCAGTTTCGATTCATCAATCTGCCATGTCTGAAATGACTGTTCTTTCTCAAATTATCTTGGGCTTAAGCAGCATGGTTTGTAAGATGACTCAGGCAAAAATTCTCCTAATATCTACTCTATTCCTCACACATATCTACTCTGTTCCTCACAGTCTCTGTGTGTCACTGAAAACTGCTTTTCACTACCTTCTAATTCCCAGCCCTGGCAATCAGCTTTCATGATTTAACCCCTAAAAGACACAGCCTGAGCTTCTTGTTCATGGCACAAGTAGTTTTTCAAGGCTACCTGAGGCTAGCACTAGGGCCTTATTAACAGTCACAGGTCTCCTTAGTTCTTGCCCAAGTTACTATGCAGGCATTTACAAGTACTACTTCATTAAACTTGCAAACAACTACATTGGGTAGGAAATCACTGCTCTCACCATTTTCCAACTGAAATTAAGACTTAGGAAATCATTAACTCGACCCAAAATCAGACGAACTGAGGGAACAGCTTCGTTTCACTATCCACAGATTCCAGCACCTGACCTTAGAGCCTTCATACTAAATTCTCTGTAACTTTGCAGGAAGGATTCCAAATTGATGGGCTAGTGTGTCAGGCAGAGCCTGTGCCTCAAATACTCATGGACTATCTGTTCCTGACACTGGTCTATTTTTATCACTGCCCACCCATGGCAGGCCCTGTTTTAGGCACTGAGGACACAGCTGTAGAGACCTGGTTCCCATGGTTATCATGGCAGAGATCAGTGATCACAGTACTTCAGACACCAATGTGTACTGTGAAGAAAATGGTAAAGCAGGATGAGGGCTGGGGTGGGGAGCCAATGCACGGGGGGGCGGGGGTGGAGCCTTACTGAGAAGGTGGTATCTGAATGGAGAAATGAAGAAATGAATGAATAAATAAAATGAACACAAATTATTGGCCTGAAATGCTGGAAAAGAGAACGCCACACAGAGCCAGATCAAGTTCAAAGATGCTGACAAAGGTACGCCTCTCAGAAATAAGTCACTGTCTCTGGACAAGGATGACAGATGGGAAAAAGCTGAACTCAGAAACATGGGCAGAAGACACGGTAAGGAGCTCAGACTCTGCTCTGTGATGGATGGGAGCCTTTGGTGGAACTCAGGAAGGGCAGTGGCAGCACTTGATGCTCACTTTATTATTATTATGATGATGATGATATTTCATATATGAGTATTATCTTTGCATTATTTCCATCCCTCCCAGTCCCCACCAACTCCTCCATGTCCTCCACTCCTCAATTTTCTGTCCTCTTCTTTGATTATTGTTACATATACATTTATAAATAGACAATACACACACACACACACACACACACACACACACACACACACAGTGCACTGACTCTGTTTAATGGTGCTCCTGTTCACCTGTGTTTAGGGCTGCCCATTTGGGATTAGATAACCTCTCAGGGAGCTAATCCCTGGAGAAAACTGATTCTCCCTCCCTCAGCATCCTGATTGGTAGCTCTTCATCTTGAGGTGGGACCCTGTGACATTTCCCCCATCCACTTTCTGATGCCCACTCTAAACACCAGCTTGGGCAGTTGTAGAGGATAGAATATGAAGAAGGAGGAGAGGAGGAGAACCACCAGAGAATGACAGCCACTGGGATGTGGACAGCACATGCCAAAGCCAAATGGAAATTCACAGAGAGTAGCAAGCAGGTGAGCCTTCTGGTGAGCCTAGTTGAGAGGTCTGGAAAGGGAAGAATAGTGGCAGTGTATGGGATGTAAAGTGGAGCAAGTGGGTAGATGTTTGCTAGGCCCTCCCACAAGGGCTTCTTGCACCGTAGTTCCTGGGTTCAGAACTAATGGTCATCTCACCCTTTATTTCCACCGGGTGATCTCAGCTCCATGAAGCCAGTGGTCAGTCAGGCCAAAGCACATTCAGTGCTCTTCCTTTCTTGAATCCCCCATCCATTCAAAGACCAAGTCTGAATAGCCAGCCTGAAGTATCTGCCAGAGGTGCTGCATCTCCAGATTCCTGTGCTCTCACCTAGGTCATGCCCATATGTGCCTAACTGGCCCTTCTAACATGGTCCACAATGGTCACCAAATGGGATTCCATGACTCCCTCAAGGAGGAGGGCCAAGTTCACATCCTGGCTTCCCAGGTGTGATCCAGGCCCCTGCGGTTCCCATTTATGCCCCTTTCCACCTTTTTCTCTGCACTTCACTTGCTGTAGACAGACTTTCTTTTCTGAAGAATGTCACACCCCTTCCGGTCCCAGAAGCACTTGCACCCTTCTGGTGTTTTGTATGTTCCTTTACATGCCCACTTCCTACCATAGAATTCATAAGGAGCTATTCTGCTTAGCACTAAGGCACTGTAGGACCTGTTACCCTAGCCTGGGCCTTCTAGGAAAAGAGTTCTGCAGAATTTGCTTCTTGGCACATACCCTACCTTACATGAAAGACACAGGGTTCTCTAATATTTGCTAAACAAAGTGGAGAAACACCATTTACTTGTTGGATGTGACTTCCTTATAAGATAAACAGCAAAATGAAACTGATCTAATGAATAAATAGACAAATTAACCAAACAGTTTTCAATGATCACTAAACACAGGAAAAGTATTCAAAATTCTTAGCCATCAGGGAAATATAAATCCACACTATACTGAAATTCTATCCCACCAAAGTCAGAATGGCTACCATCAAGAAATCAAGTGATGGGAGCTGGAAAGATGGCTCAGTGGTTAAGAGCAGTGGCTGTTCTTGCAGAGGACCCAGGTTCGATTCCTAGCACCCACATGGCAGCTAACAATTGTCTTTAGCTCCAGTTCCAGGGGATCCGACACCCTCTTCGGACCTCCGCAGGCACTGTATGACACAGGTGCACCTACCGACATGCAGACAATATACCTATACACATAAAATAATTTTAAAAAAAGAAATCAAGTGACAACTAATGTTGGAGGGGATACAGGAAAAAAAACTTAATTCACTATTGGTGGGGATGTAAACTAATCTATCCACTATGAAAATCAGTATGAAAGTTCCTCAGAAAACTATAAAGAGAACCACTGTGTGGCCCAGCTATACTACTCCTGGGTGTATACTCAAACGACTCTAAGTCAGCATACCACAGAGATACTTTACATCCTGTTATTGTTGCTCTATTCACAGTGTCCAAGATAGGGAATCAGCCTGGGTATCTATCAACAGAGGGATAGATAAAAGAAACATGGTATATGTGCACCATGGAGTTCTATTCAGTTATACAGAAGAAATTGTATCTTTTTCAAGAAAATAGATGGAACTGAAGATCATCATGTTAAACAAAATAAGCTAGACCCAGAAAGATAAAGATCTCACATTTTCTATCATGTGTAAAATCTAAATTATAAAAAACAAAACATGAAAGTAGAAGAAGGACTAATTTGGGAAAAGGAAAGGACCGACAGGTTGAGGAACTACAGAGGACAATGGGGACATGTCATATGCATGTGTGCAAATGCCACAGTGGAACCCATTACTGTGGAGACGGATATATGCTGATAAAGAGCAAATTAACTTACTAAAAGAAAACTAACAGAAAACAATGATTTTCATGTGTTCCAATAAAGAGAACTGCCTGGAAGTCCTTCCTATCTCCAAACCTGGCAATTTCAGTAGCACTGAGAGGCTGCAGCCCAAGCTCTCATGTCAGCTGGGGGCATTCTCCCTGAGGGTCCAGCTCTTGACTCTGTAACACCTGACTGCCCTGACCAGTCTGTTTTTTTCTTTCTTCCTCCCGTCCTTTTTCTAATTCTATTTATTTGTGTGTGTGTGTGTGTGTGTGTGTGTGTGTGTGTGTGTGTGTGTGTGCGCGCGCGCTCATATGCATGGTTGTTTGTGTACACGTGTGCATGTATGTGGAGGCTACAGGTCAATGTCTGGTGTCCTCTTCAATCGCTTTCCACAGGATCTTTCCCTGAACCCTGAGCTCACCAATTCAGCCAGACTGACTGACTAGAGAGCCCCTGGGTTCTTCCTGTCTGTGCTTCCAGGATTATAGACACATTCAGTCATGCCCAGCTTTTTTGGAGGGGTGCTGGGGATTCAAACTCAGGTCCTCATGCTTGCCGAGCACCATCTCTCCAGTCCCAGCCCCCTTTTATTATTTTTTCTAGTTTCCTCTTTACCCACTAGGCAGATTTTGACACGTCTTCCTACCCAGTCATAGGTCTTTCAATATTTGAGACAATTCTGAAGTGCCAGCTTCCTTTATAGGCCCTGCTGTGCCACTCTAAGAATGAAAATACTGGCAGTCCAGAATTTGGATACATTTTCTGCAGGTCTGATTGCTGAGTAGTTGAAATTCAAGCATGTATTCAGTTATATGAAGATAAAGAAAGGACGGGCCTGAGAAATCACCAACAAGATCAAGTCCATGGAATGTGCAGTGAAAGCCCTCACCACCATGCTGGGCATCTGCTTCCTCTGCAGACATCCTCCAGGCCCACCAAGAAGGCACCTGCTCTACAAGTCCCTCCATGCTGTGACTCTAGCTTTCGGTGCTTGACAACAGCCACCACAGTCTTCCTTGCTAAGAGAAGCAGAGTATGTAGTAATGGTCACGGTATTTCTAGCTGACAGATTTTCACTTCTTGAACTCTCTCGTAGTTAAAGCAACATAAAAGAAATTCTGAGATTTGTTTTTCTGCTGATAAAAACATATACAAAGACAATTTTGCCTTTATCACCTTCACCTATGATGTGAAGATGTGATGTCTAGAGCCACATGATGGCTGTAAGAGGAAGCCTAGGTATCACAGAGATGCTGACACAGAGATGCTGACTGAACCCTGGGACCAGCGACTTGAGACATTGCTCAGTGAGATGGCAAGTACCTTTGTGTTGGAGTCACTAGCAATCAGCAGCATAACCATGACTTTTACTTATTTATTTTTTAAGATTTTTAATTTTTGATTATGTGCGTGTGGGGGGGGAAGGGTATCTATACGTGTGTGCAAGTGCCCATAGAGGCTAGAGGCCAGAGGCCAGAGGCACAGGATCTCCCTTAAGTGGGAGTAACAGGTGGTTGTGAGCCACCATATAGGTGCTGGAACCAAAGCTGGGTCTTCTTCAAGAGCAGTAAGTGCTCTTAACCACTGAGACATTTCTCTAGCCCCATAGAATTTTATTTTCTACCTTCAAATGTTTTGATATCTTAGGGCTTTGGTGGCCCTGGAAGACTATCCCTCTTAGTGCTAACCAATTCCTAGAGGTAGTATAGAATGCAGCTGGAGCATGCTTTCCATATGCAAAACAACTAATCCTGAGCCCTGCTCTACCTTCCAGGCACTCTTCTGGCCACTATCATTTACTGTAGCCACGCCCTTGAGAGGCAGGTACCAATGAACTAGGGGCAGCCCAGTACCTCACAGCTTGCTGAAACTACTCAAGCCAGGCCACCTGAGCCTTCTACCCTGCCTTACTCCTTCCTTCTACAGAAAACATAATAAAGCCTCTTGTTTATATCCTACCCCTACTTCCTGAATGGCCCTATCCCACTGTGGGCCTGGGATCCCTGCAGTGATCCCTCTTCTGGGGGCTGAGTTGTAGGCCATCTTTGCCACCCAGTTGTCTTCTAATCTGTTGTTAGGTCAAGCTTCAAATGTTCTATCAACACACTGTTCTTCAGACCACTCAGGGAACCAATGCCTCCTAAGTGGACAGAAACTGCAAGACTCCAAACCCAGTGAAAACTCCATAAATCTAAGTAACTCTGCTGTGTCCCAGAAAATTATGTTGGTACCAGTTCACCTGTCACACCAACAGTTAGTTTCAAGCTCTGGTGGTAACATTCAGATTGGACTCTTTTTGTTTTGTTTCTTGAAAAAGAGTTTCATGTATCCCAGCTCCAAACTTGCTAATGTAGCAGAGGTTGGCCTTGAATTCGTGATCTTCCTGCCTCATTTCCAGAGCGCGGTGATTACAGGTATATATCACCATGGCTAATTCTCAAATGGGACTCTTTTTTAAAAAAAAATTATTTTTATTTTATGTGTATGAGTGTATTACCCACATGTGTGTTAACTGCACTTGTGTCATGTAATGCCCATAGAAGTCAGAAGGTGGCATTGGATCCTCTGGAACTGGAGTTACAGAGGGTTGTTAGCCACCATGCAGGTGCTAGGAATTGAACCTGGGTCCTCTGCAAGCTCAGTCAGTGCTCTTAACCACTGAGCCATCATCTCTCCAGCTCTCAAATGGGACTCTTGATAGGAGAACATACATAACATGTGGAATCGGTTATTTTAGAACAAAAGAAAAGATGTGGGTCAAAGCTGAGCTGAGCTCCAGGCCCCCACCTGAAACAGCAGCTAGAGCATCCCATATACAACCCATGGTAAAGGGAGCTCATACCCAAAGAAGATTGCAAGCTCTTCCTTAGGAATGTCCAGGGTCCCCAGCTGGAAACTCCTGACATGTGCATAATTATTTCTATAGACATTTTCCAAAACTGAGCTAGTTTTATTTATGCCACACACAAGAGATTCCTACTGAAAATAGAGTTTAAACATTCCCTAATCTGAAAACCCTAAACCCTGAATGTCCGAGTACTGACACAGTGCCGCCACTGAAAATTCCACACCTGGCCTCGTGTGATGGCTTGCAGTGAAAGCACAGATTCGCTGAACTATTAAACAACATGATCAGGCTGTGTGGACTAGATGATATGAAACAAATGAATTTCATGTTTGGACTTATATCTTAGCCCCAAGACTTATATCCTCATTATGGATTCATAAATATCCCAAAATCCAAAACACTTCTGATTCTGCATTTTGGACAAAGGATATTTAACCTGTATTAAGAAAATACCAGGGCTGAAGAGAAGAAAAGACAAGGGTTAGAGCAAGTAGAACAGGTGTTTTCACTTGCACAGCAGATGAGAGAAAGCTTGGGCACACTCAACAACATGACACACAGTGTGACACTCAATAGCCAAGGCTAACATAAGCAGGGGGTCAGGGAGACCCTGGCAGACAGAAGTCAGCACTAACTCCTGGTCAAAAAATACTCTAACAGATATCAAACATGCAGATGTAATAAACATCTGTCTTAGTTACTATTCCCACTGGAACAAATAAAATACGCTGAAAAAAGTAACATAAGGGAGAAAGGGTTCATTCTGGCTCACAGTTCAAGATTACAGTCCATCATGATGGGAGAGTCAAGAGAGAAAGAAGTTGAAAGCAGCTGGTCACATCACATCCACAATCAGGAAAAGAGAGTAATACATGCATGCTGCTGCTTAGCTCCCTTTCTCTACTTACAGTCTAGGATCCTAGGATCCCAGCCAGGGAATGGCCACCCACAGTGGAAAGGTCTTCCCGCCTCAATCAATGCAATCAAGATAATCCCCCAATGGAATCCCCAGAGGCCCATCTATCAGGTAATTATAGATGCTGTCAAGCTGACAATTGACACTGACCATCACACCATTGTGATTGTAAACCACCCATAATAAAACCAAATGATCTCTGAGAAAGTAGTTCTGTCAGTAAAGTGCTTGCTTTGCAAACACAAAGACGTGAGTTTGATCCCCAGAACCTGTGTTTTAAAAAAGCCAGGTGTGGTGGTACATATTTGTAAATCCCAGTGCTGGGGAGACAGAGAGAGGCAGATGCCTGGGGCTTTGTGTCTAGTCAGCCTACAGTACTTGGTAAATTTCAGACCAGTGAGAGACCCCCATCTTAAAAAAAAAAAAGATGATGCCCAAGGAAAGGACACCTGAGGTTGTCCTCTGGCCTCTACATACATGCATACACATGTAACTCCAGTCCCAGTGTCAAACACATACACACAATGCACATATACACACAAACCAAGTAAATGCTTAAGAATATCCTTTGCTCTTCGTGACACTGAAGGAGGTAAGGGTGAGGACGGATGACTAGAAAGACTGTTTACATCTCTCACTGCAGAGTAGGAGCACATTAAACGATGCCTGCTATGACTGATGGCAGTTATAAAGAAGGGCATTGCAACAGCTTTACTTGCTCTCTTTCTTATTTCAGTACAGTGGAAACAATATTCAAGGGCCTTTTTAGGTCCTTTGGAACCCCAGAACCCATGGTATGTTTTCTGTGAAGCTATAGATAGTATTAAGGCAAATATAATTTATGAATGGAGATGAATCAGGGGAAGTTGTCCATCGAGGGTAATGGGGCTCTCTCAGAGAAGGGATCTTGAGTGTAGCCCAGCCATCCTGCTGGTTGACTGCCCTGGAAGGTCAAGTTCAGAGTCCTCACCTTGGCTGGCAAGGGTTGTGATGTTTCAGAGTTAAAGAGCAACAATTTCATCACAGCAGAATCTAGCACCAAGGCATGCCTGCTTCACCTGCAGGTACATGAGTGGTTTCATAAATAGCCACAGCCAATACTGTCCAGGAACTAGGAAGGGTCCTGCCCCAGGATGCAGGCTCTAAGCTGCCTGGACTTGGTGGAGGGCACTTACTGAGCGCTTGTCCGCCTCTGCTCCTTGCTGGCCCTGCAGACACGCAGTGAGCTTCTTGTGTGTGCTGTGGGAAACCTGTTTCACCAGCTCCAGGCGCTTCTCCACCTGCAGACGGTGGGAGACCCAGTGAAACAAAAGTCAGGACTGGACAAATGGTGACCCATCTCCACAGAGTCAAGTACAGAATTCTAAGCAGGAAATGTCCCATGTTGGACAGCTTGAAGGGGATGACTACAGCCCCAGGGCTCCCCTGGTACCTTTCAAACCTTTCCCAAAAAATCATACCTAAATCAGTATTTGTAGGGGACTGGCTCCAGGATACAATCAAATACCAAACCACACACATGCTTAAGTAAATGGTATAGTATTTTCATATAACCCACATGAATCCTCCAGTATACTTGAAATGGCCTCTGGGTTATTCACTGTACCTCACACAAAGTAAACACTTGTAAGCAGTTGTAGCACTGTATTGTTTAGGGAATGACACATGCTCAGTACAGAAGCATTTTTTCCCAACATTTTTAACATGTTTGGTTGGAAGCACAGACATAGGCTTACGTATCCAGGGAGCCAAAATGGCACTGTCAGAAATAACAGAGCCCTCCCTCCCCACAGTTTGTATGGGGGCAGCAGAAGTACAGAAACCCTACAGGGAATGGCTTCATTCCAGAGGAAAATATCTTTGGGGTGCATCAGCCAAAGTCAGGGAGAACCTACCTGGAGAAGGTCTTCACTAAGAACTTCAGTCTTTTCTGCCCTAGAGAGAAAATGAAGAGGATTAGCAAAAACCTAAAACATATTAGAACATACATACACATATACATACATAAGAATGCAGTCTTGGCATGTCCTACTCTTCTCTCAGCAACAGCAGAGAGGCAGACATTAGTCTTGCCTACTAACAGGAGACAATAAAGGCAATTCTAGAATTTTCTAGGAACACTAAATAGCCAGCATACCAGCAAGCACAGTATTCAAGGTGCTCTTAGGCTTTCAGTCAGACTGGGACCTGCATGGAGGACAGCCGCAGACCTCTCTATATATAATTTTTTAAGTAACAGAATGAAGCCGGTAACCACACCATTGCACTCAGGCCTGCCCCATGACAGCAAGCTAAAGTATTGGGAACTTGAGGGGCTCAAGGAACAGCAAACCCAGAGACAGCATTGAGTCCTGGCCATGAATGCAAAGACCTCTACCAGGTCTGGCTACCAAGTGTTAGGTCCCTAGTTACAGGTGACATGATTGTCTATGTAAAATATGACAAGAAATCCACACACCCCCAAATCGGCAAGATTGCAAAAAGTAAGATAAACACACAAACACAAACCTATTAAACACAAACCTATTAACAACCTGCAAGCTGGATGTTTATGAAAGACCAGAGAACATCTAATTAAGAAGAAAGATACAGCATGTCTATGAACTAGAAAACTCAGCCTTGGGAAGATGCCAGCTCTGTCCCTCCACCATAGATGGATACAGTCCCAGAGTCAGAGCAGGAGCTATGAGGATACAAATTAACCTTAACACTGACATGAAATTGCAAAGGAAGGAGAATAACTCAAATCAACCCTAGAAAGAAAAATATTGTGGAGAGCCACAGCCTCCGCCGCCATTACAAGATGGCGCCGGTATCCGGACCTTCTTAACAGTAAACATCCTGCTGCGCCCATAAGGGGCGTGCACAAGAGCCTGCTCTCCCTCGCCTCCTCCCGTGGCGTGATCTTCAGCAACCAATCCGCTTCTTATACGTCATAGATGGGACCTTTAGACTATATAAGCAACCGCTCTCCCGCTTCTCGGCGTCTTCGGTCTTTAAGCTTCTAAGAGTGTAAGATGCGCATACAATAAACTGCTGCAGAAGGATCCTGACTTGTCCTCCCGCGTCGTTCTTGCTGGCGAGACGGAAAGCGGTCGGGGACAAAATATAAGTCATCGCACTCATATGATCCAATTTTAATAAAATAATCAAGAGCAGGGCACTGGCAGAAGGGTAGAGTACATCATCCCATCATCCAGGAATAGATTCAACTCAGGACCGAATTATCTTCACAAAGGAACAAAGGCTATTCTAGGCAGAAGCAAGAACCTAGAAAATGGTCATGGCACACAATATGCACTGGTGTGAGTCCCAGTCCAGCCTCCACATCAGCTATAAAAAGTAATCATAAATAGACCCCAGACTTCACCAAAAGCGTACACTTAGGAGATTTTTAAAGAAAGCATGGGAGGAAATATCTGTGACTTTGATTAAAGTCATGGGTTCTTAGAGAGAACATCAAAAACACTCTGCATAAAAAGAAAAAGAACTGACACATCAAACTTCAAAATGAAAAAAATTTGTTTGATCAAAAATCCTGTTAAAAGTTGAAAACCCACAGAGAGAAAATATTTGCACATCATATGATAAAAGAATTACATATAAATCAAGTACAGAATAGTCAAACTAATAAGAAGAAACTTTTATTAAAATAAACACAAAGGAAATATTTTAAAAAGAAAATTAAAATAGAAACAAAGGTCTGGGGCTGTAGCTCAGTAGTTATACTACTTGCCTAGTGAGCACAGGCCCTGGGTTCCACCACAAGAACAGAAAAACAAAGAGAAAAAACCCTGAACAACTATAATCAAGAAAGATACAGATCTCACACACACACACACACACACACACACACACACACACACACCATATCCATATCAATTTCAAAAGCATATGAAGTCGGAAAGCTCACAAATTTCTGGAGACCAGGCGTGACAGAATAGTACAGCCCAGTGAAGAGTAGTTGGCTGTTTCTTATAAACTTGAACATACACTTTGCCATGTGACCTAACAATGCTGCTCCAGAGAAATGAACCCTTCCACACCCTCTGATACACACACACCCCACCCCCACAAAATCTGGAAACAATCTAAATATCCTCTAGCAGGTAAACAGTTGCATTCTAGAACATCTATGCTAGAGAATACTACCCAGCCATAGGGATGGAATGTTAGCACATATCACCACCCAGCTCAAGGTCAAAGCCATGTGCTCGATGTACAAAAGCCAGTCACCATGGGTTATATACTTAATGATTCCACCTACAGAGTATTCTAGAAAAACTCAACTATAAGACCAGAAACCAGTGCCTTGAAGGGCAGCTCCGATAACTGGGCCGCAGTCAAGTCTGCCTATGATGGGATTGTAAAATTGCTGTGTATTTTGTTCACAGTGGTGACTACACAGATCTGTGTTAAGACTCATATAAGTCTACCAAGGTAGTGAGTGTATTTTGTGTGAGTAAAACACAAACCTCTTTAAACATAGAACTGTGATGCCACACAATAATATCCCAGAACTCTAGGAGGGAAAGTGAGTGGGCTATGTGCTCTGAACCCTGGTGCTATCCTTCAGAGAAGCTAAGATAATCACTTTGATATTTTTAGTTGAAGACATGATGAACATTCAAGTGTATCACTGATAGGGAAGAAACATGAAGATACATCTGTCTGTCTATGTATCTATGTTTCTATCTATGTATCTATGTATGTATGTATGTATGTATGTATGTATGTATATCTATCTATCTATCTATCTATCTATCTATCTATCTATCTATCTATCTATCTATCTATCTATCTCAAACCATCAGAGGCTAATTATCACCAAACAAAGGGAAATGATGGTAGCAGGTGAAGCAATGTAAAACAACACAGCACAAAGTAAAATATTACACATAAGTTCAAATATATCACAAAACACAGCAATATTCCAGTTAAAAATCCAAAGACATAGAGCCTAGATATCAAAACTCCAGCTCAATACCAATCACAAAGCTCCACCTAAAACAAAAAGAAGCTTGAAGAAAAAAAAAAAAAGCTATTTTGAATATAGTAGCCTTGGAAGAAAAATAGCAAAGCAGCCCTCCCTCCCCTTTAGTTGTTTATCTGCAGTGCTGGGGATGGAACTCATGTCTCTGAGCTGTACCTCCAGCCTCTCATGCTATTTTTAATTAATATAACAGATTTTGAAAGGAGAGACTGCTGCAATATAATTATTTTAAAAGTTTAACTTGTCATTCAACTCTAAGAATCACAAAATAAAAGCTGACAGGACCTTGGGGAAGGGCTGAACATGCTAGGGTGACAGATGGCTTTTCTCCTTGTAGTGAGGGGCAGTAAAGATACAGAGGGCTTGAAACCATTAGAACAACAGGATTTATTTGATAGGCGTACATGAACTCTCAGTCTAGTGGTAGAGTCCATGAAAGCTGCCTGTGAGCACAAGACTGCAGACACACGGATGACACACTGTGAAGCACTTCTGAGCACAGGTGAAAGGATGGCAGTGCTCTCACCACGACACACTTCACACTGCAACAAAGAGCAAGGTGAAATGTGAAGGAAAATAGCTTGCAACTGGGGCTATAGCTCAGTTGGTGGAGTGCTTGCCTAGCAGGCAGGAAGCTTTCGGTTTAATTCCTACCAGGTATGGCGGCGCACACCTGTCATCCCAGCACTTAGGAAGTAGAAGCTGGAAGTTTGAGGCCAGCCTGGGATACACTGGACCCTGTCTCAATACCCCACAACATTTTGAAAATTTAGAAACACTTCTGTTATATATGTTTAAAATTTTCTATTGGGAATTCAAAATATTTAGAAAAGCAAAACAAAACAGTGTGCATCCATCTTATCAGAAAAATGACACTTAAAGTATATATACTCAGCTGTTTATTCTATAAGGGCTGCTAAAATAGTGAAAATATAAATGCAGAGAACAAACAACAATAAAATAGAAGAGAATAATAAAGAGAAGAAATGATTAAATTAGAAAAAGGCAAATCTTTGTAAGACTCGCTGAGGAAATGAAACGTGACAAGGAATAGAAATGTTGAACACAAGCAGGTGCTGCAGAGGATAAAGAGACATAAGCTTCAGGAACAACTTCCTTCACAAAGTTAGACAAGCAAACGCAAGCCAGAAGTGACTCAGGAACAGACAGAAAGCATGAACAGTCCCACCAATACTGTAGACAGTCGGGCAGTAATTATATCTTTCCCAAAGAAAACAGAAGGCCGAAATGTTTCGCTGATAAATTTTCAAAAAAAAAACCTCTTTCCAAACTCACAAACTCCTATAACAGAAAAAGAGGCGCAACCACAAACATCACTCGACTTCTGTTACTAGCTACTTGCTGTTCTTGTGGCTGGCAGTTCAGGGAGGAAGGGCTTGCAGTCCAGCACAAGGAAGGCATGGCGCCAGGAATGTGAGGTGTGAGGCAGCTGCCCACAGTGCATCTGCGCTCAGGGAATGGAGAACAGGAGGTGCAGCCAAGCGCTAAAACCTGAAGGCCTGGCCCTAGGGACCATTCCTTCAGCCATTCCCTAAAGGTTGCAAACCTTCCAAAACAGCATCACCAAGCTGGGAACCATGTGTTCAAACACATGAATGAGCCTATGAGGGAACATTTCACATTTAACTCACAATTCCCAAACTAGAAAAGGCCAAAAATAAATAAATAAATAAATAAATAAGTAAATAAATAATAAATATCACTCATGCATGTTAATAATGATCCAATAGTCAACAGCATAAACTGGTGCATTACGAACAAGTTAAATTAGATTAACTGCTAGAATGTACCATTCGGTTTAACTTCAGAAGAATCCCAGTATAATTAATCATACTGATTAACTAAATGTCAAAAAACAAGACTGTCTCAGAAACAAGAAATAGTTAATAAAATTCAATGCCTGCTCATGAAAAACACAGAAAGGAAAAATTCTTGTTTTTAAAAAGTGCCTACAAACTTTATTCTTGATAGAGATGTTAAAAATATTCTCTCTGTAAGACAGGTTCCTCGTACACTATTCTAACACAGTGCAAAAATGAAATACAAGAGGTATTTATTCATTTATTTGCTTGTTTGTTTACTTATTTTTGACACAGACCCTCATGAAGCTGAGAATGGCCTTGAACTTCTGATCTTCTTGCTTCCACTCCCCAGGACCTAAACAGATACCCTTTGAAGGCAAGTTTGTCATAAAGTGAATCCAAAGTAGCATATAGAAATGATTATAAAATCAGTTGGGAAAGGGCAGGTAGGGTTAGATATAAGATCAACACAATAAAATTAAGGTAATCAGTAAACGCTTAGAAAACCCAATTTAAAAACTCATTTGATGCAGCAAAGAAATTGAACCTAAAAAAAGACAGTATCTTTTAGGAGAAAAAAAAATAGAAATGAATCAAAGACATCAGCAAAGACTGAAAGAGACTTTTAAAAAGCAGTCTGAATGGGCATACCCTACACAGGTGGACAATGCTATTCCTCAAAGTCATGGGTTATTAAACAAAAATCTCAGTGCCTCAGTGCCAAGCACTGGATACGTCCCTGAGAAGTGGACAAGGAGGCCCCAGAGGTCTCTTAACAATACAGGCTATTGCCATTGATCTCAGTTGTCCTCCATAGTTAGATGGTAAGACCATATTGCTAAAGATACCAAGATACCTCACTTCCTCCCTGCTGGCTGGCTTTAATAGTCAAAAAATGCAACCCAGGCTGTGGGGGAAGAGAAGTCACCAATGGTCTTACCCTAGTCCAGCACTGGACCCTGTATGCCACAATAATGACCTACCAACCAAGATGTGCCACTCGTGTAATAGTGGCATGAAAGTTATGGAGTTTACCAACCACTTTCTGATTGAATTTGAGACCTGCTCCATAGGAATGAATTCATAGCCTGTACTGTACTGTACCAGTTGGTCAAAAGCCCATGGCTGGGGAGGTCATAGGCTCTAGGGGAACATATTACTGTTGTTTTTCTAAATTGACATGTCAACTGCCTTCTAAATATTTATGTTTGAATCCATAAATTAAGGATGCTTTCAACCTTGGTGAGAGAAGCTTCTTCTGGTAGTGGACAGTGGTTAATGCAGAGGTTCTTAACTGGTTCAAGTGCTGAGAATAAGTCACCGTTGACTGGCAGGCTCAAAATTAGAGTGCTACATCACCACCCCCTACGACTCAAGGAACACTGCAGAAGAGGCAGTGGAAAGAATGTAAGAACCAGAGGGCGGGGAGGAGTGCTGTGAATTACTGTCTCCTGGACATGATGTGGCCATTGCACTCATGAACTCATAGCAGCTGTGGTCACCTGCACAAGATGGAGTCCATCAGCATTTCCATGTGGATGGAGGAGGTCCTCCTGAGGCTCCACACTTAGCTAAGGAGCTAGTGGCAGTTAATGGATGCTGGAGCAAAGGAGTCATTTTTCTTCAGCATTGTAGCTACTGGGAAGTTGCATATGATCTAATAAATAACACTACACCTCTGCTCATGCAAATTAAACCCTAACTAAACTCAGTAGGTTGGGGGGGAGGAAGGGAGGGAGCTTGGAGGGAGGGAGGGAGGGGAGAGGGAGAGAGGGAGAGGAAGGAAGGGGAAGAAGAGAAAAAGAGGAAGTGGGAGAGGGGAGGGGGGACTTGATGGGAATAAGAGTGTTCCAGAGAGTAGAAGACCAATAAGAGAGATGAGTGGAGGGTGAATATGATTAAAATACATGATATACATGTATGAAATTGTCAAAGAATAAATTAAAAGTTATTTTAAAAACAAATATAAGAGGTGGTGGCACATGCCTTTAATCCCAGCACTTGGGAAGCATTGGGAGGTACACCTTTTTGAGTTTGAGGCCAGCCTGATCTACATAGGGAGTTCGAGGCCAGCCAAGGCTATACAGTGAGACCTTGGCTCAATTCTTTTTAAAAAAGCAAAGATAAAAAAATAAATATACAACAACAACAACAAAATCTTAATGAGGGGACCTGAGGAGACGGCTCAGTGGGTAAGGGCACTCATGCACAAGCATGAGGACTGAGTTCAGATCCTGGAACCCAGGTAATTAAAAGCTGGGCATGGATGCCTGCTCAAGTAACCCTAGTCCTGTAGGGACAGAGACAGGGGGCTGATGAGACTTGTTGGCCACCTGGGTAACCCTAGGTTCAGTGAGCTATCCTGTCTCTTATTCAAAGGAATAAGGTGGAGCATAGCAGAGCCGGACACCTGACACCCACCTCTGCACACAGGCACACGAGTGCACACACTTGCATACCCAGGTCTGCGTATATCACACTTACACATACAGAAGAAAAACTTTTTTAAATCTTAAGGGTATATCGAAATAATGTAACACTCCACACATGCCTTGAGGACGCTATGTGACAATCACAGCTGCTCGCGGCCAGGGCATGATTCTGTCTCCTGAAGAAGGCCTGGCCCCAGTCACAGTATTAAAAGCAGCTGGGACTGGACTTTTTCTGTCACAAATCTCAGAGGTCCTACATGATTCTGTAACCATTTCCAAGGCCAGAGCAGGAAGGAGCACTTCCCCTGGTGGCCAGCAGAGGGACTGCTGTGATTGGCCTGAGCATGGTCTTCCTCAGCAGGAAGGTATGCTGTGTGTGGAGCAAGAATCTCTCTCTATGCTGAGCAAGCAGGCTATTGGCTCCCTCCTGTGCTGGCCCAGTATCGTGGTAGTAAGCCTAATAAAAGGCTCTGAGGGGTTGTCTCCTACCCACTTTTGATATCTACTATTAAGAGAGTGAGCAGAGCAAGGGACATAGAGAAAGTAGCCATGGCAGCAGCAACCAGCTGCTGAGGTAGACGTGGGCACAGAGATGGCAGCAATGTCAAGGAGAGGCAACGGGGACATCTGGATCACAATGCGAGGCTGGGTGACAGAAGACCAGCAATGGTCAGGGAGCCCTGGGGTCTTCAGAGTCAGGGGTACCACCTGCCATGACTCACTGGGTCCAGAGACAGTCACAGAAGCTGCCAAGGACCAGGATGGAAGGAGTTTCTCCTCCCTGACCCGCAGTCTCTCCCCAGACAGAGAACAGGACCCTGGCCAGCTGCCTGGCAGCACGGACCATTCACTATAGCCATGATGCTCACATTAGTAAACAGATGAAAATCACAGGACCAGGCCTGGAGCAGTGCATCTAAGACAGTACCAAGCTAAGCTCTCTCCTCTACTACAGACTCCTCTACTGCTCAAGTCTGTTCATGAAAATTGGGGGTCAAAAACTTACTTGAAGGTCAGAGTTGTGGAACATACCTCCTTGCCTGAGACAGAGGCTTACAATGTTGAGCTGGAAGAAGAAAAGGAAGTAGCCAAGGATCCAGGGCTGCAGTGTGAGAAGGAGGCAGCCAGGCAGCCAGGCTGTGTGAGGAAGGCTGGCGCCTCAGCTTCAGCCTTCTACAGGAAAAGCAGAGATCACTCAGCAACTGTTGGGGCCCTCTCCACTGTGTCCAAGGGATGAGCCTCTGGGGTGACAGGCACCGAGTAGGTGATACCATGCACAAGGCATGAGTTCTTGATTTTCTTTTAATTTTATACTCAACAGACTAAAAGCAAACCAGAGCCAAGGCAAACTGATCTAAAAATTGTGCACCGTTCTATTTATAAGCTCAGAACAATCAGCACCACCCACAGAAACCTTGATTGTCAGTGTCACACATATTTGGGAGTGGTGGGTCATAATAACTTTACCAACATTACCTAAAATGTTTCCATGAAAGAACAGATCCCTAAGACTCCCTGTAGGAAAAAAAAAATCCTATGGATATACGAGTTAGGGAAGGACTGGAGATGAGATTTCCCATTAATTAACCAAGTCCCACTGAAACATTAAAGCCACTGAAAAGTCCTGAAATATATACAATGGTTTAATCTCAGCTATTCCACTGCTTCCTAACTCATAAAAGCCATCAAATGCACCTAGCTAGTAACCAGTACAGCTGAACCCTGATGACTGAGCACACATTAGGCAATGTTGAGCAGAAACCAAGTCCTCACTACTGCTCATCTTCACTCTGGAAGCCTTTCCTGACATGCTACCTAGAAGTTCTGGCCTCAGCACACAAAGCCTCCTGCTCGGCCTGTGAGCAGGCAGCAGGGCTGTGCTGTTGCCATTGAATCGGGCCCTGAGGCAGAGGGAGCCTGGCAGAGCAGAGCTGCTTGTCACAGTCCTCAGCTCACTACACGGATGGGTTGCCATGTCCTCTCTGTGTCATCCTGCTGTGGTTTTTAGCACTTGTGGTTCCCTCCTGTTTGCATAGTCCCAAGTCAGCAGAGCTCAGCCTGGCACACCACAGATTTCCAGGCCATCTCCCCAGCTGGCCTCCCATTGTCACCCACACCACCCTACGTGTTCTTCCTGAAATGCCTTCCCACAGATGCCCTGTGGCACTCAAGTTCTGGGGCTGCTCTGAACCACACCTGGAGTCCCTTCAGCTGGGCATATGAAGGGTGACACCTGACCTAGAAATGACTGGCCCTGAGATGCCATGCTCCTGGATCTTTAGTCAGGAGGATGCAGAGCCATGGGAGGAGGCCCCAGGGGCGGGGCAGAGGCAGAGAGAGCAAGGGGACAGGGTAGCATGGACATCATAACAGCCTCTGGAGCTTGAACCATCTGGCAGGCCCTAGCTTGGTCACAGAAGCTGCTGAGCTGGGAAGGATCTGGATGGACAGTCTGCATGTCACAGTGGGGCCTCAGGGTCAGCTGCTTGCTGTCTTCTAGAAGATGCTGGCACTGGACAGGGCTGCCTTCCCCAGTCACCAGAACAAATACACAGGAAATAAGAAAATGCAGGATAATCACATATCTTCAAAACACCTGGGAGGTTTGTTTCCAGTATTTTTATTTAGATGAGAAAATTAAGTGCCTCTACATTTAATCAGCTGAGTTCTACCTCCCTAAGGTCCTTTCTGCTTCTGTAGCAGCTGTCCTTGGGAACTTACTAGAGGTTCTGGGGCTAGGGTCCAGAAGCCTGTTTCATGGTCCTCCAGCAGTTGTGAGCAACAGGGAGCACAGGGTGTGTGGTAAATACCAAGGGTCAGCTCTATGCATGCAAGCCCCTCTTCCAGATCCTGTCCCCATTTTCCTGCCTCCAGCGTCTCATGCTCCATCTGTCCCCCACTGTGCTGCCCCAATCTCTGTGCTCCTGGTACAGTGACCTGTCCCCTGCACCCCAGCAAGAGCTGGCCAGCTGCTGTGTGGCACATCAGTACCCAGCATAGAACTGGGACACCCAAGCACTCCATGAGGGACAGCATACGTGCTCTCCCTATCCGCACAATGCTGTGGCAGTCTTGCCAGCTCTCTGAAAGCCACACTCAGCCCTGCTTCTTCTCCCACTACAGAGAGCAAAGCCTACAGTGCTCCAGTTTCTCCTGACACCAGGAGCCCTGGTGTCACTCATGTTAGGCCAGGAGACAAAAGCAGAGGGGCTATCAAGGGAAGGCCAGTGTTCCTACGAAGAGTGAGTGTAAGCTGTCAGGCCCTTCCTCTTCTCCCTGTTTTGAATGCAGGTATGACAGCAGGAGTGACAGCAGCCATCTTGTGACCAGGAAGGTTTAAGTGGCAAAGAAAACTGTAGAGATACCAGGTTTGACATCTTTGAGACACTGATCCAACTGCAGTAATCATTTATTCTTAGACTTTCCAAAGATTCTTAGAAACCTTTCCAAAGATATTTCTGGGAAGACATTCTACCCTTGAGCCATATCCCCAGCCCATCCCAAGCAGGAATTTTCTATCTATAGATTAATGCAATCCTAGTTTAATGTGATGGCTGCAGGTGATCATCACATTTTTATTCTAAGTAAAACACACACACATATGTACATACACACATACACATATATGTATCATACTCTTAAAACTGTGCATAGTTCCTCTAGTCTAATACCCACTGGGTAATCATTAACTTTTCCCTAGAGCTCTTCCTAGCCCACTAAGTTGTACAGGTGCACACAATGACAGGTGGTTTGCAGTCTCTGAAAATACTTCTGGAAGGAGGCTCGCCCTGCAGACCTTGAAGGCTAGGAGGATCTGCAGGCAGACCTGGGGGAGGGGCCCCACCAGGCTTGTCTCGGCCACAGCAAAAGGCTACTAGACACAGAGCACTGGGCTAATGCAAGGACTCTAGCTCTCGGGAATAAGGAGGCAAGAGAAGAGGAAGCACACAGCAGTGTGGTCTTAAGGCGGGGAAAGCAATGTTTTAGAATAAGAGTACACTGGAATTAATTTAGGCCCACCAAATGCTTAAATTTGAATTTTAAAAAATGTTCTTCAGTAGTTTCTTCTGAAATGTTCAAGAAGAGAAAGTTCCCATAAAACAAGGATAGGATGCTGGGGAGAAAGTACAACCAGAAGAGGAGTGTTCTGGAACTGAGCTCCAGTGAGGCTCTCAGAAAAGAAAGAAAAGATGGGGAACACAAAGAGAAGCGCAGCAGAGAAACGCTACCTTCATGGGCTTGAAGAGGCACAAAAGGCCTCAAACCCAAAGCGGCCTGGGCAGTGAGGGGCAGAGGAAATAAAGATGGGACCAAAGAGTCTTCAGGAGGACACGATCAAGGTACAATTCTAATATCCACGCCAAACTTTATAAGCAAAAACTGATGTTGGAAGGAACAGAGCAGTACCAAAACTCATCTGGACCTAAACTTGTGTATTATGGTAGCATGCTAATCAAGTGTAGAGACAAAATAAAATCATTTTCTGATGTAGAATAGGTTTGTCTCCTTTTCTGAGAAAGTTCCTTCAAGATGTATTCCAGGAAAATAGGGATAAAAACTCAACTGAACACAAAATAACAGGATTTAATCCAAGTTCAGCAAGAGGAAATTCCAAGATGTCAGACCTGCAGGAAGGTGACAGAAGCTTATAGAACAGAAAATCCAGATGAGAATTCATCCTGCCCCAAGACAAAGACAGCAGCCAGAACAAAGGAGGCAGTAGGTAAGCTGGCACTGCGAAGGCATGATGCTTAGCACAGCAAAACCAACACAAGCCATGGGATTCCAGGGGAAATGCCTGAGAAAGTCAGAGCTCAAGTAGAAAATCAAACTACTAGGATGCATGACGGAATAAGTTGCAGAACATCAGACAACAGAAGCAGTTGGCCTTGGCAGAAGAGAATTTTCTTTCCTGTGGGACATGTATTGTGACATGTGAGTCACACAAAATGAAATGGGACCACGTTAGGTAAATAGACAGGGGATAACGCCAGTGGCACTTCACCGACTCCTTTCCTCTGACAACATCTTGCTACATGACAGCTACGCTGACCTGGAACCTGAGAGCCTCCCACCTCAGCCTTCCAAGTACGGTAATTATAGGCACAGTCCACCACCTTTGGATGAAGTACAGAAGACATAATCATAAACACTCCAGGACAGAATGAATGGAAATCGTCACTCTTCCAAATGTATAAAATTAAAAAAAAAAAAGTGAAAGAGGGAGACAAGGAAAGATGGAGGGCAAGAAAGTAGCAGCGGATAAAGAGGTAGTGAGAGAAGGGGAGGAGTTCTCATCATCACCCTCACTAAAGCCTGTCAAGAGAAGCCAGACTGCCCTTCTCAACTTAGAAGGGTTTTCATTTTTTTTCTTCTTATTTTATGTGTATGTGTTTTGCCTGCATGTATGTAAGTGCACCTGTGTTGTGTAATGCCCATGGAGGCCAGAAGAGAGATGTTGGATTCCCTGGAACTGGAGTTAAGGGTGGTTGTTAACTGCTATGTGGGTGCTGGGAACCAAGCCCAGGTCCTCTGCAAGAGCAGCCAGTGCTCTTAACCACTGAGTTAGCTCTCTAGCCCCGCCAACTTAGGTTTAAAAATCACACACTAAGAAATGAGTGTGCAAGGGACTGCAGGTGGAGCAAGAGAGCTAAAACCTCACCAAAAGGAAGTAAATGTTGAAGCATGTATGCTTATACACGTGTTTGTGCATGTGTGTACATTTGCTTGTATGTGCATGTTTCTGTGTACATACATATGTGTTATGCATACATGCATGTACTGTGTACATGTGTGGTATGTGTGACAAGCATGTCATTTTGAGGGGTGGAGAGAAACTAAACCCAGAAATTATGCAAAGAAACATCTCCTGGGCTGGGTGCTGGGTCCAATGCAAGGATGTCACTTTCACAGCAAACCTCCCCCCCATAAACAACCACACTGACTTGTCTGGGGTTTACAGGACAAGGTCTAAAGCAGTGGAGAGATGACAAGCATATGTCTGGCCCACTGATGCTGGTCATGTCACCTGAGGCACAAGGGCAATGCAGAGACACGGACAAAAAGCCTAAAAGCTGCAGAAAATGGTCCCAAAGTACTTAATGTGGAGAAATTCATTCTGCAGAAATAATCGAGGATGGAGAGGAAAGGGTATCAGGGTGAGAGCTGACTTCTGCAGTGTGAGAGTTGACTTCTGTACCTGATCTTTTGCCCCAGCCCTTCACAATGTGGCCATAAATTCATCCTTCTGTCAATATACCCATGGACAGTGCATCCAATGGGAAGGGCTGGAAACAAAGGCCTGTTTATGTAAAGAACCTTAATGTGGCTGCTTGATGCATGGACTTCTAATGACTTGATAAAACCTATGCCACTTATTTGACGAGTAAAGCTGTGGGAGACATGTGAGTGTGAGAGGCTACAGACCAGTATATAAACTAAAAATAACAGAGGCACATGTATATAGGTGGAGGGAGACATACTAAGGTACATGTCAGACAGTAATGGAAGTCCTCTGCTGTTTTCATTTCCTAATTCCTTTACAATGAACAGTATATAT
>NW_008357929.1:2976868-3034682 GCF_000622305.1 Nannospalax galili
TATATATATAGCCATTTACTGAAAAGGCTGCCAGGGCCCAGGAACATGAACAAATCCCACCGTTACACAGTGTCAATTTCACAGGTAAAGCAAACCACATGGTGGGTGGAGGGACAGTTTCACAAGGAAGAGAATGAACCATCATCACCACCGAGTGTATGGTGAAAAACAGCTAAGATAGCCAGTGCTACGCTGAGGGCCACGGTTGAAAATATAAACACACAGGAAAAGTATCTTGCATGCTGGATGTGATAAGTTTATGAACAAAGCAAGTTACAAATTAATCAAACAGCTACATTTGTCAAAGGAATTTTTAAAAATACTGTCTTTCCCCCAAAACCTAGATCTGAAATGAGAATTTTCATGCCATTTCTAAGATATCTGAGTACTATTTTAACTCTCTAATCCAAGTCTTACCAGTTCTTCACTGTTCTTTGAGAGCCTTCAACAGCATGAATCTTTCTCAGGGTGTTTTCCAGCCCCGGGTCAGCATTTCCCACTTGAAATGTATGAACCTTAAATTGCCCTGACATTTACCATTATTAGATATGTATTTCTCCACACTTAATGGAGATGTTACATTTCTTTGTTATGTTTCTTTGGAGTGAAAATCAATCTCTCTCTCTCTCTCTCTCTCTCTCTCTCTCTCTCTCTCTCTCTCTCTCTGCTGAGAGTTAAAGCCAGAGCCCTGTTTATAGTAAACACTTTATCACAGAGCTCTATCATGCTAATGCCCTATTTCTGTTTCTCATTCATGTATGTGTGGTGTAGGCATGTGTATCTGTTCTTGTACACATGTACCTGGAGCTCACTGATTCTACAACAGGAGATATCCAGCAAGCCCCAAGGAGCCTTCTGTCCCCACCTATCTAGTGCTGGGATTCTAGCCTGTGCTGTCACATCAGCTTTTTTTTTTTTCTTTCTTTCTTTCTTTCCTTTTTCTTTTTCCACATGGGTGCTGGGGATCCAAACTCAGGTCTTCAGACTTGCGTGGCCAGCACTTTACCCACTGAGCCCCAGACCCAACCCATGTACATTAAAAAAAAAATATTTCAGACTTTTTACGCTTTCTCAGTTTAGAGCACCCTGATCTACTCTGACTGAAGACAGGGACACAGACACAGAGAAAGACCACATGAAGCCCGAGAAGAAGACACCATTCATAAGCTGAGTGATGAGCCACAGAGGAAGTAGGCTGGCGGACACCTTGACCTTGTGCTCCAGCCATGTGTGGTTCTCCAGCCATGACTATAGGATCAGGGACCGGCTGGAGCAGCCCATTCGTTCACACAGGGGCATCTTCACACTCTGTCTTGAGAGCTCTGGTGCTGTGTGGCCTGAAGGGGGATTATCATGACCACGGAGCTACAAAATGCAGTTCAAAGTGCTCCATCACTGGCCACATCGTTCCTCTGCTCAAGGCCTAGGTTCCTTGTGCGAACCACAGTATCATCCTGGCTGGTGAATGACAGCAAGAACTGCTGTTGACCGTACATGGAAAGGGCCCAAGGGAAAGGGCTGGGCTACCATAGCATGGCCAGACTCCAAGTGTCTCCACAGCATCTTTCCTGACTCCTCTGGTGGGGGCGGTGGGGGTGCTGAGGCATCTCTTTCATGTGTGAAGATGGACTCAATGACCTGCCAAGGTCTTTTTCTGGCTCATGGCTCTGGGCACTGTTTTAAAAATAAACCCATGGTTAAGTTCAACGGAAAGTGGCTTATAAATATAGGCCTTCAGGATGCAAGACTGTGACATGGAAACTGACAAATATTCAGTTCACGGCCCTTGTGTAACTTGCACATTTTACCTGGAGAATCCTGTCCCGGGCTCCTGCAAGCAGTGGGGACAATGCAGTCTGGTGAGAAGATCAATACCACAGCGAGGACTTGTTATAAAGAAAACACTGAGTGTCTGCATATGGCCTCCACCCTGCCTCGTGTGTGCTTTAGATTACTTTGGATCCCAGTACAAAGCAAATGCCATGTAAACAGCCATCATGCTTCACTGTTTAGGGAGTAAGGACCAGAAAACAACAACAACTGCTGAATACATTCAAAACAGATCGAATTACTTTTTCAAGTTTCTGATCAATGTTGGTTGAATCAATCTGTGGATGTAGAGGACAGACTGCCTTTTTCTAGGAAGTCTGCAGTTCCTTGAGTACCTGCACGAGTCAGGAGAAGTGTCCGTGGCTGAATGGAGCATGAAGCAGGTACTCTAGGGCTTTTCTCTTGCTGTCCTGCCCTATCCCCCAGACCCCTCAGCCTTGCACTGTCTTACTGTGGCCTGTCATTTTGCCTATGGATGAGAGGTGAACACTGCCAATCCCTCCTCTCCTTGCCAGTAATCTGTCTTCTTTCTCAAACGTGACTTGCTGTCCAAGCTATACTGCTGGAGAGATCAGAACATGTCACCTCAAAGTAAGCATACCACCCCAAAGTGTGCCACTCCTAAGCAAGTATGCCAACCCAGAATCTGGTATAAAGATTATTTTGAGCTGAAGGCAAAGAATAAACAGAGGCAAGAAGTTCCCCCCAAGCTCCCCTTATCTGATCAAAAACTCCTGAAAATAAGAGCTATTGCAAATCCCTTCTCCTGGTGAAATTTATAGTCATGAAGAAGACAAAAGGGGGTCGGGGGAGATGGGGCTACACAGACCAATTCTTGCTGAGGCACCCCTCACCTTCCACTTAGCTCCCTTGCCTAGAAGCCCTAAACCCTTTCGTAAGATCCCTTATGAAAGTTCAACATGGGGGACTCCTATCTGCTGTAATCCTAGCACTTAGGAGGCTGAGGCTAGAGAATTACCCCAAGTTTGAGTCCAGCCTGGGCTATAGTGTAAGACCCTATCTCCAAATATGGGGATTGGGAGTAGATGAAAAGAGAGGGGAAAAGAAAGAGAAAAAAAAAATGCTTTATAAGCCTAAGTTCTAACAAGCGCTTTGCATCTCTTTGAATCCATTGTGCACACATGCCCACAGCATGTATTCATAAATTCTGCTTTTTCCTTTGTCAGCCTGATTTCTAGTGCCCCAGCTGGAGAACATAAGATAAAGAAAGGGAGAGAGTTTTCTTTCTTTCTTTTCTTTTGGCGGTGGCTGGGGGGGGGGGGGCTTTTTTTCCCTAGACTGTGACGTTTTCTTGGACCAGAAGCCATGCCTGAGAGCTGGCAGGTCACATGGAGGCTGAGGCTATGAGGTACAAAGGCTGTGATGATGTTTCTGAGGTTAGGGTTGACAGGACAAACTTCACCCAAGAAGAGTGGGCCTGCCAAGCCCCAGAGTGTCTGGAATCCCAGTAGTTGATAAGATGCCACAACCCTGTAAGTCTCGCACTGACGATCTGCCTTCTCCCTATGCTGGGCAATCACCCCACTCCACAAGGAATCTCCATCCTGAAATCATATCAAAGCCAAGCCTCTACTCATGCATCAGTGGATGATTCTGTGCCCAGCTGGTCCAGGAGAAACATTTGAGAAGTTTATCTTCCCATTACTGCTCTTCCACCTCCTACTCTGCTTTCTGCCTTTATGTGTGTTTACATAGTCAACATACATGCTCACAAGGGTATGCACGTGTGTGCAAGGGTGCATGTGCATGTAGAGAACAGAAGTTGACATCAGATGTCTTCCTCTATCGTTCTGCACCTTATTTTTAAAATATGTGTGTGTGTGTGTGTGTGTGTGTGTGTGTGTGTATGTGTGTGTATGTGGTGGTGGTGGTATGTATGTGGTACATGTGTGGTACATGGGGCAGAGGAGGATGTTAGGTGTCTTCTTTTGCTCTCTGCTTTATTGCTTTGACACAGGGTGTCTGAACCTGAAGCTCACTGCTTTAGCTAGGCTGGTTAGTCAGTGAGCTTCCAGGATCCATTCATCTCTGCCCCCCAATGTTGGCGTTACAGGCATGTTTAGCCATGCTGACTTTTTACCTGGTTGTTGGGGATTCAAACTCAGATTCTCATGCTTGCAGTGAGGCATCTCCTAAGACCCTCCACCTTCCATTCTGAGACATGGTCTTTCACTGAATCTCACTGATTTGGCTGCACTTACTAGCCAGGGAACGTCAGGGATCTTCCTGTCTCTGCCTCCCAGGGCTAGGTTTACAATGCACAGTGTTGTGTCAGGCTTTTATATGGGTGCTAGGGATCAAAACTCAGGTCTTCATGCCTGTGTGGCAGGTACTTTGCAGCTGAGCCATTTCCCCAGCTCCTCCTGCTGCCTTCTTATTTTCTAATTTCTTGCTGTCTCTATGAGGCTGGAGGTTTTGGCCATCATTTTTCCCAGATAAACTACCTAAATCGGGGGCTAGAGAGATAGCTCAGCAGTTAAGAGCACTGGTTGCTCTTGAAGAGGACCTGGGTTTCCAGCACTCACATGATGGCTAACAATCTGTAACTCCATTTCCTGGGGATCCGACACCCTCTTCTGGCCTCCATGGGCACTGGACAACATGGGTGCACTTACATACATGCAGGCAATACACTCATATACATAAAATAAAAGAATATTTTAAAAAATTATCTAAATCATAAACTCTATGGCCTTCATGCCCTTAGGAAGTGTCACAGGCAATAACAGTTACAGAGTACAAACTTCAAGATTTTTGTGAACTAAACTTGCAAATAAGTAATTATGAGGCCTGATATAGGATTTTTTTAATCAAAATTTGCACTTTCCAATGCTGAGGATGGAAGCCAGGGTCTCACACAGGCTAGACAAGTGGTCTACCACTAAGTCACTCCCCTAGTCCCTCAATCTTTTGTCCCCATAGTCTATTGACAATATTGTATTCCCTTCTAGTATTCTGATGAGAAACTAATCAATTCTTTACATTCTAACTGTGCAGATGTTTAAAACTTTTGTCTACAAAATTCTAGAATTTCACCAAAGGGAAAAAACTCTACTTACCCTATCTGTTTTGAAAATTCATTAACCAGGTCACTTCCCAACACAGTGAACTACTCTCTTAGTTTTATCTATGGCATTCACACTAACACTGTTTATTTATGTTTGTTGTTTGACAGCCTCACTATGTGGTTGCCATGGTTTGAATGAGAAGTGTCCCCCATAGGCTAAAGTATTTGAACAGTTGGTCAGGTGGTGGTGCTGTTTTGGTAGGGTCACAGAGCATTCAGGAGGTATGGCCTTGTTGGAGGAAGCAGGGTGTGAGAGCTCATAGCCTCGCCCCACTATCAGTCTCCCTGTCTCTTCTTCCCACATGTGCTTGAAGATGTGAGTGCTTGGCTTTCTGCTCTGCCTCCTGCCATGCCTCCCATGATGGACTCTTCATCTGGAACCATAAGCCAAATAAACTCTTCATTCTATAAATTGCCTTGGCCATGATGTTTTATCATTGGAACAGAAAAGTAAATTAACTCAGTAGCCTAGGCTGACTTCTCCCTCAGGGCAATCCTTCTGTCCCTGACTGCTGGATCAGCATCGGTCACCACATCCAGCTCATGCCAAGCCTCTAGAGGCTGTCCTCTCTGTCTCTTTTATTTTCCTCAAAATGTCTTTGCTCTTACTGTAAGAAAAAGAACTCATTTCCCTTGACCTTTAAAATAGTTCTTCGCAGTGACTGTGCACTGAGGACATCAGAAGAATGCTGTGCACTGCAGAAGTGATGCTTCTGAAAGCCTTTATTTATTTATTTATTTATTTTATTTTATTTTATTTTTGGTCTTTTTGAGACAGGATCTCCCTGTAGCTCCAGCTGTCCTGGAACTCACTATGTAGACCAGGCTGGCCTTGAACGCAGAGATCCGTCTGCCTCTGCCTCCCGAGTGCTGGTATTAAAGGCGTGTGCCACCATGCCCGGCAAGCCTTTCTTTTTAATTGTGCTTCTGCTTCCTATTGCATTTTGTCAAAGTCCTCCTCCATCTTCACTGGGACCCACTTGGACAGGACCGCACTTTCTGGGTTGGAGCTTGTGTTCCTTCCTCCAAGGTACTGAGCCCTCCTCAGTGAGCTGTAGACTCCTCTGCTGACTCGCAGGCAGGAGCCCCTCAGCCCCTGCCCAGGCCCAGCTCATGATGCTGAGTAGGGGAAGAGATGAAGAAAAACTCGGTGAAAGGAGTTGACTGAGACACTGAGAGGGTGCTGCATCCAAAAGCTTACTCCCCTAACCCCAAAGACAAATTCAGAACCCCAACTTAGGCCTCTGGACCTCTGTGATCAGCAGTCTGAAATCATCCTTAAAAATACAGTATCCTCTTGACTCCAGGAAGGCTCCACAATCGCCACATCAATTGTCAAGAAAATCTAAAACCCAAATGAAAAACAGAGCCCTGTTCTCATTTCTGAATAAAACCCTGGCCTCAAACATGACATGGCAGTACTTCAGCCCCACGTCCAGCCAAGGCTTCTATCAACTTGAACCTGGGAAGGGCTCTGGGATTGCTTCACCAAATGGCATCAGAGCCAGATCCCAGCAGCTATGCTGTGGACAATCAGAGAGGTCACATGTGGGCACTGAGTCAACACTTCTACCTAAGATCTTCAATGGAAAGCCAGCACCGATGAACAGACAGGGAGAGGGAGGCTTCCCCAAGAAAGCCTCAGTACCCTTGGTGGGTACAGTCAAAGGAGCTGTTCTGAGTGCCGGCCACATAGATTCAGGAGGAAAGCCAATGGTGTTGTTATTTCAAGTCACTAATAGTTTTCTTGTTACTCACCGAATAACCAAACCGCCACCATGTAAAAGCTTACCACTCTATTCTAGGAAAGAAATGAGGGCATGCATTCAGATCAATTTTCCCCCACAATCCTCCAGGATTTAATTTCTACTCTGAGCACAATTTTCCCATTTCTCAAGAATTAGTCTTATCTCTAGATCTGTCCTTTGTCTGGGGCCATCTAGTTCTTTGGTACTAAATGACTGCCTAGAGGTAAAATGGGGGAGAGATTGACAAAATACAGTAATTTTATTTCATGAACTATACTTAGGAAAAGAAGATAGGCTAAATGTTATGTCACCTCTCAAGTTGAAACTCAAAATATCTTGAGTTATCTCAGGGAATGACACTAGATTTTACAAATTTAGGGGAAACACCCTATGTGAATTCATTTAACTAGGTCAAGGAATTTCAGAAATGCAGTGCCATGGGATTAACAGTCAGGAGTCCTTGCTTCTCACTGGGCTTTTTCCAAGTGGAAGCTGCTTAGCTGCTCAGAGGCCTAGTTCCCACATATGTTGATTAAGGAAACTGGGCACAACGACCTTTAGAAAGATGCTTCTAGCTTAATGAATATTCATGTATGGAAACCAAGAGTGTACTGTGCCCCAAACCCATCATTTCACAGAGGAAAACTGATGAGAATGTGAAAGGCCAGCAGACAGGGGAGGTCAGGACCCAGGGGAAGAAGCAGAATCCCCGCCCCTGGAAAAGTGTGCCAGCATAAACCACTGAGCAGGCAGATGTTTTCCACACACAGCTGTACCCTGAGCTCTAAAGAGCAGTGAAAGGGGGCATTAGCATCCTGCAGGCCCATGTTATCAACCGTGGAAGGAGACCTGGAGTCATGGCAACCACCAACTAGCTGCCTCTGTGGTTGAGAAGTCTGAGGGTAGAGCTGGCCTCAGGGGATCCAAGGAGACCATAAATAAGGCCATGGCTCCATCCCCTCCTTTCTCGGGGTGGGGGAGCACATTCTTTGAGAAACTCTGAGGCTCCAGGAAAAAAGTCCACTGGCTTACTCAGGAACCCTAGCAGAAGACGGCGTCTTTCCAACAGTGCCAGCAGCAGCCCCAAAACTGAATGTCCAGGGCTATGTGAGGGAAGCAATGCCCTCCAAATGGTTTCTCTGTCCTATTCCCCAGCACCTGGGACTCTGATACCTTCCACGACAAAGGCACTTCATGGAAACACTGAAGACTCCCAAGATAAGGAAGGACAGTACCCTAAATTATTCAGTGAGTCCACTGTTATCCAGAGGTCCTTAAAAGTGTGAGAGAAGGGCTCAGGACAGCCATGAATACACAGAAGGGTCAGTGATGTGACCTAAGGAGCCCAATGGTGCAGAGAGGCAAAGACAGTGGCAGCTTGACAGACAAGAATCCAAGGGAAGTAATTTTCCCCATCAATATCCTGACATCAGCCCATATGGGATTGGTGGCAAATTTCTAGCTTCTAGAATTTTAAAACAGCACATCTGTGTTGCTTTAGAAGTCACTAAGCTTGTGGCAATTTGTTATAGCACCAAGAATAAACTTAATACCCTGGCTTGCACAATTTTTTTTGCTTGTTCTTGATAAATCAGTGATTCACAGAAGTCTGAATCTAAGCAGAGCACTGTGGTGCACGCCTGTAGTCCAAGCACTCGGGAGGCAGAGGTAGGCCGATCTCTGTGAGTTCAAGGCCAGCCTGGTCTACATAGTGAGTTCCAGGCCAGCTGAGGCTACAGGGAGACTCTGTTTCAAAAAGATAATAAATAAATAGGTCTCAATATTTCCAGTTGGCTTTTGTTTTAAAAAAGTTAATGAAGAAGTCTCTCCAAATATTATCAGTGTTAGCTTTCTATTATAACAAAACACTTGAGACAATACACTTTTATTAAGAGAGAACATGTTTATGTAACTTAGTTTATAGTCAACCCTGTGGCTTTAGGCTGATGGTAAGGCATCACAGTACAAACTCAAGGAGGAGCCAACTACCCATGCCATGCCTAGGAGGCACAAAAAGGAAAACAAGGGGCCAGGTATCTACTACATCCTTCAAGGCCATGTCCTCAGTGACCACAGGACATCCCTTCCTAAAGATTTCACCACCTTCTGACAGCAGTGGTTTGAGGACCAAGCCTCTAGATCATGTACCTTTGGAGTATAGTCAAAAGCCAAATTACGGCAATAGCTACAGAACCCCTAAAGCTGAGGTGAGGCCAATCTCACACGAAATGCACCAAGAGTAGGAAGAAGCAGTTAGCGCAAAGAAGCAGGAAGTTGTCTCAGAAGTGTGGGAAATGGAAAACAGACAACACCATGCCCAGGCTGAGCCAGGAGAGACGCTGACTGTATTGCTACGGAAAAAAAAAAAACAAAAAAAAAACGCCTACTGACCGCATTTCAACACTGCTTTCCTAAGGTCATGGTGCTTAACAAAGAGGACATGCACCCAGAACAAAAGTGTCCACAGACGCATAGTGTCAAACAACAAAACTAGATTTTCTAGACAGTCTTCTGACAAGAGCCAGCCTGTATCTCACAAATGCTAGAGAATACAGTTTTGAGGAGCCATGTGGGTCTCGCTGGGAGGAGACCGCATTTCAACACTGCTTTCCTAAGGTCATGGTGCTTAACAAAGAGGACATGCACCCAGAACAAAAGTGTCCACAGACGCATAGTGTCAAACAACAAAACTAGATTTTCTAGACAGTCTTCTGACAAGAGCCAGCCTGTATCTCACAAATGCTAGAGAATACAGTTTTGAGGAGCCATGTGGGTCTCGCTGGGAGGAGAGGTGGAACCTGAGACACATAAATATATATAACAGGATGACATATAAACCCACTTCTTATTTTCTATATTCTTTTCTAAAAACTATTTTTATTTATTTTTTATGTGTTTGAGTACATTGCCTGCAAGCATGTAAGTGCACTTTTGTTGTACAATGTCCCTGGAGGCCAGAAGAAGGTGTTGGATTCCCTGGAACTGGAGTTATGGATGGCTGCTAGCCTCCAAGTGGGTGCTGGGAAACAGTCCTGGATCCTCTACAAGAGCAGCCAGTGCTCTTAACTGCTGAGCCAGTTTTCCAGCCCTCATTTTCTACATGCCTGATGTTCTGGAATTTGGGGTCTTGTAGGCCCAGAGAAAGGCCCCTCCCAGAGGTAACTAATTCTCAGAGATAACAAACAACTGATCTGCCAGTATCATTTTGATATGCAAGCCAACTAACTAATTCAGATCCATATCCCACCAGACTCCCTGTAGACTCATCTGCCCAGGTACCAAACGTCTGGGGACCATTCCTTCCACCCAGACTCTGTTGAAGCCGTCCAACTTCCAACTACAACTTTACCTGGCTCTACCCACTCCTTCCTGTGTAAGCGTCAATAAAAACATCCTCTCAGCTCTCTCTCCCTCTGCCAGCTCATCTCTTCCGTGTGGCCTTGCTGAGTGCTGTACTGTTTCCAGTGACTCTAATGTGATACAAACACCTTCTTTCAAGGCAATCTTCATCTCTGTGCGTTACACCTGCTCAGAACAAGCCCTGAGCGTGTTTGTAGAATGGGAGAAAACAGCAGCTATGACTCAACAAGGGAAATACAGGATGGGCCATCTTAGGAAGGGTGGGGGGCCAACTACATAGAAAAGTTGGGAACAGTCTACAGGCCCTGATGCCAGCCATAGCACAAGTCATAAAGCAACTTTCAGGCGTGGAATTGTGCACGACAGCCTTCTGGCTATGACTTGACCTGATGGGGATGGGCTCACACCAGGAAGAGGGAGTAGACCTAAGCTGGGCTCAACGAAGGGTTCCTGTATTAGTGCATGAGGTGAAGAGTGGGTGGCTCGTTGCCTCACAGTTCTGAAGGACAAGTCTAAAATCGAAGTGTGAAGAGGTCTAGCTCCTCTGAGGTCTATAAGGTAGCAGCAGCATCCAGGCCTCTCCCCAAGCCTGGGATGGCCCAAGAACTCTTGGCTTGGAGATGGTGGTCTCTCTGTGTCTTTCACCTCCACTTCAGTCTGCAGGGGCTATCTCTGCCCAAATACCCCTTTTCCATAAGGGGAAACATTCATAAGGATTAAGGCTTAGTCTAATGAAGTCATCTTAACTTGACCATGTGCAGAAAGACCCTATTTGCAAATCAGGTCATATTCACATGTACTGGGAGTTAGGGTTCCAGCATTAGTTGAGGAGACATCACTCAACCCACAGTGACTCCCTGTCCTTTGGTGTTTTCATCAATCCATTCACAGGCCCTTCTTGTGGTTTACAAAGTAAAACAAAAGCTGCCAACATAAAGCTATAGACTTAAACTGTAGGAAAGGGTCCACAGGGCTGTGGATAAAAAGGAATCTTCACACTGCAAGACTGCAGACATACAGTTACAATCCCTGCAAATGCTGGAAGGCTTTCCTAGTCTTCCTCCATCAGCCCCTGGGAGAGGTGAATGGGAGATGTAACAGGGGATCCCAGGGATCCCAGAGTCCTCTCACAATCACAATCACAAAGGGCAGAGCAGGTAAAGACGGAAGGGAACAGGATACAGCCAGTGCACAGGGTTCCCATGTGTGGCTGAACTGGGTGTTTCTAGAAGAGCCGACTTGGTGGGTACTTTCCTTTCATGGGATCTCTGTGCCCACACACCGTGGGTATTACACAGCCAAAAGCTTACTACAACTTGGCATCAGACTCCTTTCCTTCCTTCCAAGCTCTAGCAAATTCTGGCATCACAAAATATACCTAAGGGAGAACCAGGCCAGTTCCTCAAATGAGAACGTTGGTGGTGGAAGGGCAGGCAGTATTAGTGGCAGCCAGGCCACCGAAGGCAGCTGCATGAATCTTGCTTATTAGTGACTAGGCCCCATAAAGCAGAGTGTATCTCAAATAAGACATAATCTTTAGTAACAGCTGGTGATACCTGCTGAATAAATCTACAAGCCCCTTCCAGAACAGTGCAGGATAGAAACAAATACATAACACAAACAACTAAAGCAATCCAATGGGCTGGCAGATAGGGCATCCTGCTGTAGGAAGCATGGTCACCAGTCATATCCTTGAAAAGTCGGCTAGCCTCAACCCATTAGAGAATGTTCTTACCAGGACGGCTACACTGGAAAGCCATAATTTTCAGCTCAAGAATCTAAATCTACCTTAATAGAAAAAAAACACAGAGAATATATATTCAACATACATTCTTGGACTACCAAGACAGACAGTACTGTAGCAAGAGCCCACTGGGCCATGGCCAATGTCTTCAGTGCCTGGTCCTCATACATGCCCATGGATCAGGCAATGCCCAAATCAGCTAGGACGTAAACAACCTTGAGCACTGACTAGAAGGAGCATCACAGGATGGGGCATTCACTTCACAGCAAGTATCTAACTTTCTGGCAAAACATTACTTCCTGATCTTCTAACCTAAATATAATCATCCTCAATATCCTTGGAATGGGTTTCAGGACCACCACAGATATCAAATCCCAGGATACTCAAGTCTCTGGTAGAAGTAGTGAAGCTACTGCACTTAAGCCCTGTACAATGTCCAATACACTCTACATCCTCTCTAGACTGCATGTAACATCCAATGCAATGTAAACACTAGGCAAATTGTCATTATATTGTTCAGAGAATAATGCCAAGAAAGGGACATCTGGGTTCCTGATGTAGCCCGATGGTAAAGGACTTGACTCGACTAGCAGAGTTTGGAGGGAGAGAAAGAGATGGAGAGAGGAAGGAGGAGGGACAGGGAGGAAGAAAGAAGGAGGGAAGGAGAGGGAGAAACACTGGTAGATGGGCCACTTGTATGTAAAAATACTCTTTGACCAGGCTGTAAGATCTCAAACCTTCCTTAGTCAACAGTCAATGAACCCAAGGGGTCTGTGCAGGATCTAAGTAATACAGAACTCAGCAAAGGATGCATCTTCCTTTTTTGATGAGGCTAGATTCAGATGTAACTAAGCTCCTGCACCCTAGCACAGTATCTTTAGTGAAATACCTCTGGGTATTTCAAGGAGTTCATTCCTTGTCCCCCTCAAAGTACAGTCCCTTGGTCTACAATGTAAAACTTTGTCCTCCCTTAGGGTCCATCATGCATCCAGGCCTGATCAGGAAGCTGTAACCAGATCCTCAGATAATCATACTTGCCTGAGGAGCCACACAAAGCTGGTTTCAAGAGAATTGGGAAGAGGTGTCTGCTTGGAAACAGAGGATTAATGGTAAGTACCTGGCATCAAGGTTTTAAAAAGTGCACAAACCTGTTTTAATAAAAGGCAGCAAGAGGTGAAGAAAGAGACTTTGCTTGGAAAAAAAGAAACTTTCAGATTCAATGATACATTACTTCGGGGATACAAATTACAGAAATAACTCTCAGAGTCTGGGGCAAGTGCAGTGACACGAAGTGTACCAAGAAGGAGCTAATTATCACAGGCAGCATGCCTATCAGTTAAAACTACGCTGAGGCTCAGACTATTAACATCATCATTTCTTGAGAGGGAAACAGAGGCTTTAGCAAGCTGACATAACTTTCCCAAAGTTGGAGACATTGTTAAGAACCACATGACCTGGTAGGGGACATCCATAGCCTTTATATCAAAGCCTCTTCAGTCAATGTCATGACCTAGATGGAGTCACATAACCTAATGTGGGGGTAGTAAAAAGAATGACAATGGTAAAAGGTTTATGAATGTGCAATGGCCAAAGATCAATTCAAAATCAAACATGCAATGAATCTAAGACGACTCTGGCAGCACTCACCAGGGACACGTCATGTGACATCACTGCAACATCGATTCTAAGCACACAACATGCACAGTTTGCACTGTGCATGCCATCACACCACAGGACACCAGTGCACACAGGACACTGCTTACACGCCAGCTCAGATTGGAGGCTACTATATGTTACAAACTGCAGGGGGGTTTTTTGGTCTTTTTGAGACAGGGTCTCCCTGTAGCCCCAAATGGCCTGGAGCTTGCATTGTAGAACAGGCTGGCCTCGAACTCATAGAGATCCACCTGCCTCTGCCTCCCGAGTGCTGGGATTAAAGGCGTGCACCACCACACCCAGCTTACAAACTGCAGTTTTTACTGTGTATACAAAGTTTCTGCTACGATAGAAACATAATGGCTTAATTATGGAAAACAATGAGTTTTAATATTTTTCTATCAGCACTGCTCAGCATGTAAGTAACAAATTGGTATATTTTTAGATTGCATTGCTTTAGACCAATACACACATCCATCTCCATAGCATGCAAATTTGCTTTCCTCTTTAATAAATGGTAAAATTATATGTACACAAAAGACTTGTTTGAAAACAAATTTCTTTATGATTTGTTACCAGTAGATGTTTGATCTGTATACCTAATTTCAGATACCTATATTCCTGGGGTCCTATAAATGTTTCTCAAGTGAAAAAGGAGTCACAAGTGGAGAAAGTTGAAGAAGCTTTGCATATGACAATAGATTTGCAAAAGTTAGGCATGCTGGTGCCTCTCCAAAATGCCTTCTAAGACATTTATTGTAGAAAATAGTGAAGATGGATATGCAAAAAATAAACTTCATTCATTTCACAATGGCCCAGCTTTCCATATGTTTCCATATGTCATTCTACTTCTTAAAAAAGAAAAAGATGGGGCTGAAGAGATGGCTCAGCAGTTAAGAGTGGTATATACTGCTCTTCCAGAATTGAGTTCCTAGCACCTACTTTGGAGTGTCTCACAACAACCAATACCTCTAGCTCCAGGGGATCTGACATCCTCTTGTGGCCTCTGGGGGCAACTACACTAATATGCATATACCCAAACACAGACAGACATATATACATACTTTAAAATAAATATTTAAAAAAAGAAATCTTTCTAGGGCTTACCATAGGGAAGTTGAAGGGAAGGGCCTTCACCTGCAGATCTAACAGACTTGGTTCCATGTGCCTCCAAACCTCCAGGTACAACCACCCATGGACAAGGCAGCTTCTCCCATCCCTGTTGCCAGCACTACCTCACAGAGGAGGATGCGTGCATCACTACATACACATGGGGTTTTATACAGGAGAAGACAGTCACATCACGTGGAGGTGGGCTGATCCAAGCCAGTGGCTTCAATGGACCAAGTGCAGAGAAATCTGCAGGAAAAGGCAGCAAGGGTACAACAGGACAGGTGGACACAAATCATGTGACTCCCCCAGTCTTGCCTCCATGGGGCTCATCTCCCCTGCTGGGACTCCTAGCTATTGTTGGGGATCAGTCAGGGTCAGCATGCTAAGCATGCGCAGTGCCCAGCCCAGGCCTTACAAGGGGTTCCTTTTCTTAATGCACCTGAAGGGGTTTTGGTTCTTGTCTTTTCAACCCAAAGCCTTCTCAAAGCTAGCTCTACACAAGTAGGGCATTTTTTAGACACACACCCTGCCTGCCCCAGGCATTTCGAGGCCTTATGTCCACACTCTGTTGTTTATGCTTCTGTAGGACAATAGCAGCTTTCATTTAGTGCCAGGATGACTCTAGATACTTCATCACACAAGTGTTTCTCAAGTCCTCAACCTCAAGGGATCACTTAATTGGGCTACTGTAAACAAAGAGACACCTCTCCTTAAAGCTGGGCATATTTTAAGAAGCATTCCAAGGCTGTAAGTAGCTTTAACATACACAAAACTGGATCCACTGATTGCTGAATAAATGGATACCCACTTGGAAGCATTCCATTACTCAAGACTACACAGAAAAAGAAATATCAACTGGATTTAACAATTAGTTGCACGATAATAAAATGCTAAAGAAAAAAATGGGGGGGGGGATTCAGTAGTATGTAATCAGATGGTGAGAAAGGCATTCCTAGGCAGGACTCCCCATTCAGAAACCACAATGAAGAAAGATGAATTTCCTGGCACAGAGTTCTCAAACTGCCATGGGAAAAAAAGACACAATAATACAAACAAATGACAGATTGGGAGACCATGTTTGATTCTCTTTGTAAAGGTTTTGGTGGGACTCACTAATGCTGGTGGGATACAGCAGGCAGGAAGTTCCTTTCATCCATCCACCGCTGGCAGCAAACAGTCCCCTAGAATAACCCTCATAGCTGCCTCATCCTGTTCTTTGTACACATTATACACACATACATACATATGTATGTCATACACGTGTGTTTTCCTTTTTCCATAATTGGGTTCATATTCTGCACCATGACTTGACCTTCTGCTCATGACAGGTTTTTTTTTTAGAGATCTTTCTGTGCATCTGTAAATCTACCTCACTTGGCCAGCTGTGTCAGCAACCACCAGCTATATCATCACTCATTACACTTGTCTCCAACTGACAGACTTTGTGTGCATCAGCTTTCCACTGCTATAACAAATACCTGAGGTAAAGCAACCTGAAAAGAAGAAAGGTTTGTTTTGACTCTGCTCTGTAATTCTTATCTATAGTGAGTTGGCCCCATTTACTGCTTTTAGACCCATGACAAGGCAGAACATCATGACGGCAGTATGTGGTGGAGGAGGATGCTCACCTCATAGACATCAAGAGGCAAACAGAGGAAGGGCCTAGAGTTCCAATATCCTCTTCAAGGGCTGCCCTGTTCCAGTGATCAAACACTCCTCACTAGAGTCTACTACTTATGGGAGCCACCACTCTCCAGCAGAGCCACAGGCTGGTGACCAAGCTTGACACATGATCCTTTAAGTGACACTTAGCCAAACCATAGTAGATAGGTTAAGTAAGTAGTTCCTAATGTTTCCATATTATCAATGATGCACCATCATCTTCTGGGGTTACCATGCTGCATATGTGTCACAATGTTGCCAAGTGGAGAAAAGTTATAAAACTTTTCCTTACATATCACCCTCACTTGCTTTTCTGAAAGCAACTACACATGCATTTCTGTATATGCACAGAAAAAACAATAACAAGCTAAATTAATTTCTAGTGGATACAACTTGGTACCTGGATGGAATGTTATGTTTCCTTTAGACTCATCTGTATTTGCCAATGTTTCTACATTAAATAGTATAATTAATCTTCAGGGAAAAGACGATTTTTAGAATGAGTTAAATTCTGAACGATGGTGGTACAGTAATTTTCCTAGGGAGATGTGAACTCTTCAACCTAATAGTGAGCTAATGATCTGCCAAAGTCATGATTCTACTCACATTCAGCTTGGTGAAACAACGAATCCATTGACTTACAGACATGCTGTGAAGAGTTACTAACAAGATCACAGGTGACCCCAGAATTATTATTACAGTAGCAAGAAAGGCCCCTTATGGGCCTGGGTGTAGACCTAGCATTCCAGTTTTGCTGAATCAATGACCTGATACAGGAACCACCTCTAGGAAGGTGGGTTCACCTAAAGCCATGCTAAAGAGATAGGCTGAAAAGTTAGGGCTTTAACAAGATACTGGACTTTTCCTGCCCAGAATCCTTGCCCATAATGCAGTAGCTAACCTGGAGGCAGCAGGAATGGCAGCTCCCTAAGTTTGTGGCTTTTCTGAATCCTTCAGAAAACCTAACCTTTTCTGTCTTTTTTATAAGCATGCTTCTCTAATGATCTGGGCTGTGCCAACATTTTGAGCTTTCTTACTTTTTCTTTAAAGCTCCCCTCCTGCCCGTAGCTGCTCGTCTGTCCGATGTCTGATCTAAGTGCTCACTTAAACAGGCATGGGACATGGGCTCAAGGGATAATTTCTTTCCCTTCTCTTTTCCATTCTCTACCTCAGGACAGCTGTTGAGATTTACAGCCCACCTAGCCTGAGGGTTTTTCTTTTAAACTCTAATAAAATTTTGCTAAAGCTTCCATTTGAATCCATTCTTAAATTCTTGTATTAATGAGACTAAAAACCCTAAGGGGGGCCCAGTTTTCTCCTGTATCATTATCACTGAAGAACTGACCTGAGCATGGATGATGACGTCCCCACAGCAGCACAGATGGAGCCCCCTTCAGTTAACCTTCCAATGGATATAATCCAGCACCTCCAGAGACACCCATGGCTGAGGCAGAATTACGTACAGCTGGGAGAGGGAACAGGAAGGAGCAGTGGAATCTCAAGGGAGGGAAAGCCAACAGGCCAACCCTATTGAGGGTCTCTTGTAGTCACAGCTGAGCTAATTAAGATGGTAATGGCCATACTATGCTTGAGAACAGTACTCTACAATAGCACCATTCGGCTATATGAGAGTCTGATCACTGCTACCCTTCCTCAGTGGGTTTCTGGGTACTCAGTAAGGTTCTAAGGAGTTGATGCTAAAGAAAATGGGAGCTTTGGGTGCAAGCAGGGTTTTTCAGTCCCTTTATAAAAGGAATTAAATGCTCTGATAGTAGTGCTTCCATTACACGGGAATGAAACAGGGAATATAGCTTCCTTTCCTCAAGCTTGAGCCCAGGGATGAAGCAGCTGCTAATGAAAAAATATTAAGTCCTGAAGGCAGAAGTGGCCAGAAATCAGTGCCTGGCATGGTCACTTTCCTCCAGCTGCTGTTCCTGATACGACACAACCCCAGCTGCATGGTCCTCCCTGCAAGGAAATGTATAAAAACCCTGAATCTGTAATAGAGGCCCTCTTCCTCCAGACCTCCAAGCCACAAGGAGGTGCCCTCTGATTTATTCTCTGCCTAAGAAGCCTGCTTGGTATGTTTGAGGTTGGTTCTTCACCTCTTTTCCTTGCCAATATTTCCTTAAAGCTGAGGTCACCAGGCAGTCAGCTGGCAAGGCTGAGGGACATGATGGACAGAACAGAGGCCCAGGGTTAGTCTGCAGTGGCTGGAGGGGTGCTACAAGCATCTTGAAATCCATCTCACAGGAAGCAGCCTCCCCTGACCCCAAGAGCAAGTGAGATTAGCAGGAAGCAGCTCTACCAAGTTAAAACTCTAGTGACCACCAGGTAGAAGGACAACTGAAAGTTTGAGGCCAGGCTGAACTACATAATGAGTTCCAAGCCAGCCTGGACTACAATGTGAAAAACTGTCTCAAACAAAAGATTGGAGTGGCCTTAAAAACTGTCATTTGAACAGAATGAAGTGGACAAGGTAGCATGGGGGTGCTTGTTCACCCTTCCTGTTGATACATTTGTTTAATCATCATTGCCTTCTAACGCCTCTTTCCTCTGCCAGTGTCCAGCCCCCTTGACCCCTCCTGGGCTTTGCTCATAGGTTGGACCAGCAGCAGCCACTGTGTGACTGTATATATGACTTAAAGCAAGAGAGATTTTGGTATGATAAGAAGAAGTGTCACACATGTGAATGATGGGCTGGGGTGATGTGGCTTGTGAGAGACAGCTTTGCAGAGGGCATTGTTGCTAGAGTGTGCCATGCTGCTGGGAGGGCAGGGACTAGGAAGCCTGACCTGCAGCTTCCTGTGAACCTCCACTAGAATAATGAGAACAGAACTCGTGAGTCTGAAAAGCCAGGCTCAGTGAGCATTATTCTGTGATATCCAATGGAGGATTCCATCAACTACAACTCCCTCCCGCCAAGTGTGCTCAAAGTTCTAACCTTCACAGGCATTTGCTCCCTTGATTCCCATTCAGGAGTGTGACACAGGACAGAACAGATCACTGTGAACACAGGCTTGCTTTCCACCCAGCTCCCTTCTCCACATAGCTAATGCTCTAGTATCCCTTGTGCGCTGTCCTGCAGAAGCTGTGAGAGAACTCTGTTTCTTCTCCACCTGCCTGTCCACTGCAGCCATCTGGGAAAGGCACCACCACCAAGCCCTGCAGTACAGGGTCCAAACCATGCTTCCCGTGCTTCCCAACTATGTCCCTCCTCCTTCTTCCCCCAGGAGCTGTTATCGAAGGGTGCAGAAGATCAGGCAGATGGTGGTAAAAGAAGGTGGTCAGTGGGGATGGGATGAGCTGGTCAGAACACAGGGAAACAGAGAACTGGGACAAGAGGTAGGCTAGAATTCAGGCAGGGAAGCGGTGGGAATCTACTAGAGGGAAGGTAGAAAGAAAGGTGGGCTGTAGTGTGTGCAGGCAGTTACGGTGGGAATCACAAAACTGGCAGCAAGTGCTCCTGATAAAAGGTGTGCAGAACTGGCTTGCAGCCTGAAACAAAAGCCACCCTGATAATAGAGAGCCCTGGCCAGCTTGTCTCGGGGCAATTACCCACAGTGGATATGGGTAACTGAGATCCTCTGGCCCCACAAAGGATGAAAGTCAAGGATACAAGCACTTCCTGATATGACACTTTGCTCCTACCCCGCTTAGCCCAGGCCACCACCCTGTCCATCCCTTCACAGTTCAATCCTCAGCCGCTGCCGCCTTCATGTTCTAAATGTTCACTCTGCTGTTCACTTCTTCCACTCTGCAGTCTGTTTTATCCATCCCTACTCACAAAAGTCACGACCAGGACCCAGGCATAGCCATTCTTCACGTGGATAGGACCCTTCCATTCTAGACTGCCCTAGGAACACAGCTGATAGTTCAAAATATTCCCAAGAGAAACACATTTAGAAAATCTCTCCTGTACAACACTCAATCTATATTCATTTTTCTCTTAAGAGAAAAAAGTAATAAAATAGAGTATGAAAACCAAATAGCTTCAAATGAAAAAATACTTCTTTATAAATATGAAAGAAAAAAGACAGCAGGTATGATAGAGATAATTAACAAAATCAATGCAGTTCTTTAAAAGACATAAAGTAGACCAGCCCCAGAAAATACTAAATTAAGAAAAATGGAGCAAAAGCACAGTAAGAAATACTGTGGATGAAGTTTTGCTTAAATTACAAGAAGCATAAATTACTCATAAAGAAAACCTTTAAAAGTGAAGATACAGTGGTAAAATAAATTTAATCAGAATAGACAAGTTACCTCACACAATATCACCCCTCCCTATGGTAAAGCAAGACCACTATGAGGTTCAGATGCCTGCACACAGAGACAAACAGTCTACTTATCCTATAGCCAAGCATGCGCTGACAACGGAGACACTCTATCACGATTGGCTCTGGTTGTCAACTTGACACACTGAGGAAGAGGGAGCCTCAACTGGGGAATTTCCTCTATTGGGCTGGTCTGTGACCCTGTCTGTTTGGCATTTTCTTGATAGCTGAGTAATGTGAGAGGGCCCAGGCCACTGTGGGGTGGCGCCACAGTGGTAGTCCTGGGTTATATAAGGAATCAGCCTGGGCACAGCTCAGGGGAACAAGCCAGTAAGCACTTTTCCTCCATGGTCCATGTGCTCCTGCCTCCAGGTTCCTGCCTTGGCTTCCCTCAAGGATGGACTATGATGGGGAGGTGTAAGTCAAATAAACCCTTTCCTTCTCATGTTGGTTTTGGTCAGTGTTTTATTGCAGGAATAGAAGCAGAATAGAACACACTCTTAGAAATGCATCACTGAGATTTTATCACTATGCAAACATCAAAGAATGTGCTCACAGAAGTCTACTCGGGTTGTGTGTATAGTGTGGTATGTATGTATCTCTGTCCACGTGGGATGTGGGTCTGTATGGGATGTATGGCGTGTGGACAGTGCACAGTATGTAAGTGGTATGGGGTGTATCTGTGTGTGTGTGTGTGTGTGTGTGTGTGTGTGTGTGTGTGTGTGTATGTATGGGATGTGTGGGATTTATGTGGTGTGTAAGTGGTGTGGGATATGTGTGTGTGTGTGTGTGTGTGTGTGTGTGTGTGTGTAAGACAGTCCAGTAGTTCTATGGATGTGAACAAAACAGGAAATTAAATCAAGTAGAAGAGAAAAGGGTGAAGTGAAAAAGAGCCAGGATAGCGGGAGATCCATGAGGCTGTAGTGGCATCCCATAGCACGCCAGTCTACAGTGAACACATTTTCACTAGTAAAAGGATATGCTCTAAAATAACAAAGTATAGTAAACACAAAGCACGCGGCAGTCATTTAGTATCATGAAGCATTATATGCACTGTGTATAACCGCTCCTGTTCTGATTTCATACGACCAGCCGTGCAGGTCTGTGTGCATGTGCTCCAGCTCAACCGCATAAGTCATATCCTGCATCATGATGTCAGGATGGAATTTTCAGCAGCATTATAATCTAGGGACCACCATCATATACATAGTCTGTCATTTACCAAAATGTCTTACACAGCCCAAGACTATAAACTCACCTGCTTTTGCGCATAAAAATAGCCTCAGTCCCAGGGAGGGATGCAGCAGTGAACACAAATCTGAGTCCTTGCCAAGCTCTTAACCCACCAGGCCCAGCCTCTCTGGGGACCCCAGGAGATAAAGATCACTCCTGCTTGTCTCCAGGCAGACACTGGTGCAGAAGGGACTGTGAGTGGGGGTGTCACTGGGGGAGAGGCGAGGACGGTGAGACTCTGAGACCTCCTCCTCTCCTATCCATGAGATGTGGAGGCCATAGGAGAGGTAGAATGTCCTTGCCACTCTCCTGACTCTTCCCACTGCACACAGGAAGGCTAAGGACCTTAAGTGAGCCAGCCACACTGAGGAAGGCGATGTAACTTCTCAACGGCCACTGTCCTCCTTCATCTTCCTCTGGATCAGTCTTTACATATAGGCAGTAAAAAAGTCACCTGGTCACAGACTGCGACTTTAAAAGCCTGACTTGGTCCAGGACCCTCTGAACCACCTCTGGGCTGCATCTTCCCTTCATCTATCTACACCTTTGTATCCTGTCTGTAAAATGGAGATAAACGGAGGATAGTCTCTGGGGTGTCTAGCTCTGAAGCTTTATGGTCTTTCTGTGTCAGAGGCATCCAACTGTAGCAGGCTGACCAACTTTTCTAGCAGATACAGGCAAATCTTGTGCCCTGGAACTGAAGTAGAGGAAAAATCTGAACTTTCTTTTCTAGGTTATTTTTCCATCTTGGATAAAACGAACATTCTAGTGGCTAGCAAGCTAGATTTCCACGGTCAGTCCATTAAGTACTTGCTGGGTAACCCTTTTCTGCTCAGTCACCCACAGTCAGCACAGAACTATAAGAAACATTACATGTCTTTATAATTTGTGCCACTGTACTCCGCACCCAAAAGGAAGCAACGTTTTAAAATATTTCATGAATTATTTTTATTTTTTATTTTATTATTATTTTTATTATTTATTTATTTTTATGTTTTTGTCTTTTTGAGACAGAGTCTCTCTGCAGCCCCAGCTGGCCTAGAACTCACCATGTAGACCAGGCTGGCTTCAATCTCACAGAGATCCACCTGTCTTTGCCTCCCAAGTTCTGGAATTCAGGCATGCGCCATCACACCTAACCTGAATTATTTATTTTTATTTTATGTGTTTGAGTTTTATCTGCATATATGGAAGTATACCACATGTATACAGTACCCAAAGAGGATAGAAGAGAGCATCAGATCCCCTGAAACTCTAGTAACTGATGGTTGTGGTATACTAGTAATCTCCCTGTGGGTGCTGGGAACCAAACCCAGGTCCTCTGCAAGAGTAGCTAGTGCTTTTAACCACTAACCATCTCTCCAGTCCCAGAATTAATATTTTAAAGAAACAATAATTCAGGAATCCTATGAAGACTTGTTTTCAGGGTCTGTCAGTGACACTCTGAAAGATTGGCAAAAACAAGCAGGATGCATTGGGGCCACATATATCTAAGGTGGAACAACTACAACCAAACAACAAAAAAGGTCCCAGGAGAGAAAAGTCTTGGTTACTTGAATAACGTCAGCAGCTAGGAGATCTGGTTCCAGTGAAAGAGGAAATCAGGTTCAGGTTAACAAAAGCAGTCAAGGTCACAAGCATGTGTAGAGTAACTGCAGTGCAAGAAGCAAGGCAGACCAGCAGGCTGGTGCCAACCGGCAAAGGGCGGACAAGAAGCCCAGAGGCAGAAATGGGACACACAGAGGCTTCACCCAACGGCTTCTGTTTTGTATTTGTTTTCTTTTTTATTTTATGTGTATGAGTGTTTTACCTACATGTATGTAAGAGCACCATGTGTGTGCAATGTCCACAAAGGCCAGAAGAGGGTGTTAGATCACCTGAAACTGGAGTTAGAGATGGTTGTTAGCTGCCATTTGGGTGTGGGAAACCAAACCCAGATTCTCTGCAAGAGCAGGAACCAGTGCTTTTAACTGCCCACTCACCTCTCCAGCCCCTTGTTTTCTTTCTTTTTATTTTATTTATTATTATTGTGTATATTCTGTATGTCGGGGTGAGTCTGTGCATGACACAGCATGTATGTAGTGGTCAGAGGACAACTCTGGCATTGGTTCTTCCACATTCACATGAGTTCTAGTAATCAAACTCAGGTTGTCAGGCTTCAGCAGCAGCACCTCATTCCACTGAGCTATCTTATAGGCCCTTGTTTTTGTTTTGTTTTGTTGTTTTTATTTTTATTTTTTATTTTTTAAAAGAAGCATTTCATTACAGTTTTAACATAATAACAACTTCTAGAACAAAGATAAGTCGCAATAAAATTTTTAGGTTCACAGTTGAATTAATACAGTTATACAATATTGAACTCAGTATAAACTCTGTAAGACATAAAATTGAACGACTTTTTAACTTTTAAAAAAGATCTCCATTTCATTTTAAAATATACTGTTTCTTACAGAAAGACTCATTGTTTTTGCTAATAACAGTTAGATGTTAACAGGAACTGGCTCTGTAGCCAAGGCTAGCCTCCAACTCATGACCATCCTAACTCAGCCTCCCAAGAGCTAGGATGACAGGTGTGTACCACCATGCTGAGCTAACTGCTTTTAAACAGACTCTGAAGAGTCCCTCATACTTAATAGCAAAAGTCTATATTTACATACTCAGGAACAGGGCACTGACATGCAAACCCTACTGAAGACTCATTAATGACAAGACACATTTTAAATGACCTCTGCTCTTGGAATCCAAATGCTTTTATAGGCAAGAATCTAAATGTTGGAATCCAGCCAACATATGTTTTGATAAACAAGTATTGTGTTTCTTCTAAGAATGCATGATACTGCCCAACAAGAAATGCTCTTGGCAAGGAGCTTGTGCCTAAGAACCCTGGCCTCATTCCACAGAAACCATAAGGGAACATTTAATAACCAACTTCTAGAAGTATCTCCCAGACTTTGGCATGAGTTAGAGGAGAAATAGAATCTCGGGGATACTTGAAAACTACTCCCGCTTCATCCCAATCAATGCACTTAATGAAAAGTGAGAAAGGGGTAGGTGGATGCTGACAAAGTGGCTGAGGCAGCATGTCGTGTTTCTAAGCAGAAAGAATAAGCTACTTCAGACCTGGAAACCTACACCCAATGTGGCAGGAAAGGAAACCCGAGAGACGGGGACCTGAAAACGGCATTCCCACCCTCTCATGAGACATGTAACAGAAAGACCCCTGTGGCATGCTTCATCAAAGCAGAAGTGCAAGGGCTCACGTTTCCTCTTCCACTGCACTGCAATCAGCAAGCTGCCAGGAGTGGGCTGCTATTTGTCTTTGGTTAAGAGCACATTCTAAGTGACACTCTCTGGTTATTTGATCTCCACAGTGTTGTTCAGAGCTGCAGAACAGAAACACATCTGCTACAGCTTGATAGGTATTTTCCTAAAAAGCTACGCATTATGTGAGTGCTAAACACCACAGCTCCTAAGACAGGCCTGCTGAAGCCAGCCTGTACCCTGCTGCCAGCAGAGCGTGCACAGAGGCAGTAACAGCTTTAACAATACTAGCTCAGTTGCAAAACCATATTTAACTGAAATTCTCATCTGAAAAATACAAATAAACTAGGTCTTTAATGTTAACTTTTTCTTTTTGGGGGACAGGGTCTCCCCAGCCCCAGTCTACCTAGAACTCACTACGTAGGCCAACTTGGCCTTAGTCTCCCAGAGCTCTGCCTGCCTCTGCCTCCCGAGTGCTGGGATTAAAGGATTGGGCCACCACACCCAGCATGACTTCTTAAAAATCAACAGTAGATTTATGGAAAGTGCAGGGAAGGAAGGGGCAGGAAAGAACAAAGATGAACAAAGATGGAGTAGAATGGCCTTTCCTGAAGCTCTCCCAAGCACCAAGCAGCATGGAGGGCAGCTTTCTCCTTCAGACTTTGGAAGTGCCAATCACTGGGAACACAACTAGCCATGCAAAACACACCCTACCAAATTAGCCTGGGCAATTCTTCTCAATTACTGTTTTAAGAAAGTTCACTCACAAAGTTAGGTAAATCAGTCTGTGCCCACTGGGCTGAGGGCAGTTAAGAACGTGAAGTTGACAAGGTGTTGGAACCCAATTAAGGTGGTGTGTCACTTCAACAACACTGCAGGCACAGTGCTATTTCATGGGTTAACCTTGTCCAGCCTAAAAAGGCCTTGCTGGAGAACTCCCAGCTCTACTCGACCACGCAAGCTCCACTATGGGAGAGAAGATCACTTCCAAGTATGCTTTGTAGCAGTCAACATTTTGATTGACACGTACTCAAACTGAAACTCAACTGCCTAGTTAGGGGAACTGAGTACATAACACAAGCGACCCCAGATGAAGCGGCTGAATTAGTCCCGATCTTGTCTTTGCATTACTCCTGTCCTTTTCACTCCTATACTCATTTCTGTGACTAGTCACGAGAAGTGCTCAGGGTATTAGGAGACGTCTCAGGTTTTCAAGATAATTAAACACTACAAACTAATTTTTGGTAGTATTTCTTTGACGGAGCTTTTGTTGTGAAATATTATGTTTCCAGCATTAAATATCTTTCTTAAGTTACTGGTGAAAAGCACTGTTTTTTAAATATACTGGTGTAATGAAATACACTACACAGTCATAAAAAATAACACATCTATGTGGGCTTATATATATTAACTAAGGGCAGACCTGTAAGTATGCACAACATGTATTTCTGGTTTTCAAAAAGAGGGAGGGTGTGTACATGTGTTCACAGGTGTGTACACTGCTGAGTGTCCATGTTAACAGCTGAGTGACTGTTTCTTGGAAGGCACAGCCTGAGATGCAGAGCTTGGAAAATGCCCATATTTTACTCGCACTCATTTTCAGAAAGTGACCATATTAATGTCTCCTAATTCTAAGACAGTTATAGTTACTGAAAATTGATTGATACAAATCTCTACTGGATTCTAATTCCTATATAGATGGATCTAAGTCTACAATCTAAGACCTAAGCCCCAAGTATTCTTAAATTCACCCATTCATTTGTCAGCTAATTTTTTTCCCTAGAAATAACCTTTCTCTATATTTCACAATTCTAAAACCAAGATGAAAAACAGTTTAAAAGCAAGGAGAAAATCTTTCACTAGCCTATTTTTAGACATATTAATTTTTAAGTGTACTTTTAGAAACTTGTGCCCTGTCTCATACTTATTTCCAACCTTCCTCCAAGCTCAGCAATTATAGAGCATCAGGAACAGGAGCAGGCATGGTAGCACACATCTGTAATCTCAGCACTTGTGGGGCAAAGGCAGGTTAATCTCTGTGAGATGGAGGCCAGCCTGGTCTACATGGCAAATTCAAGGCCAGCTGGGGCTACAGGGAGACCCTGTCTCAAAAACAACAACAAAAACAAAAAAACACCTCAACAGCAGCAGCAGCAGCATGCAGAGGCAAGATTCAAAGATGCACAAAGTGGCTGCTACACCTGCTGAACTTCTGAAAGGAGCACGTCCATGAACAATTCAGCACACTGTATGTGTATACATGTGCGTATGTACATGTATGTATATGGGCATATGTATGAACACATACGTGTACACGTGTGTGTGCATGTGGTCTAACTATACGACAAAGGAAGGTATCAATACAGTTATGTTAGAAATAAAAATATCAGAAATGGCGGATGGTAAGGAGGCTCAGTGGTTAAAGGTATGTATGGCTCTTGCAGAGGACCTGAGTTGAGTTCCCAGCATTCATATCACGTGGCTCATAACTGCGGTAACTCCAGTTTCAGGAGATCAGATGCCCCCTTCTAGCCTCTGTGAGCAGCTGTACGCAAGTGCACATAGACACACACAAATACACATAATAAAAGTAAGTACATGTATCAGAAATGGTGGGATACTTAATCACATCCAGGCTTCCCATGTAGTGATAAATGTCCTACAATTCATTGGTGACACGAAGCAATAACCAATTTAGTTAATACTTACTAAGAGCCTCCTACGTGCAGAGATTTTAGAGATCAAAAGATGAGGCAATGAAGACAAAGTCCTTACCCTCATGAGTTTCAGTTCTATGAGGGACTATTGATAAGAATAAATACACAAGGATGTCAGAAAGTGGCTCCACTAAAAGAACAGCAATCAAAAAGACAGCAGAGCCCAGGCGTTCCGTAGTTCTCAAAAGGGCAGCATGTGTTTCCGAGCTCTCAGTCTTCTGCAGAGCCTCCAAGACTCAGAACTGAGCAGAGGCTCTCAACACTGTGGACGAGTGGACTCACACTACAAGGAAGGGGCAGAGTCTGAGCCCAGTGTAGCTATCACACAGTGTAGCTATCAATTCAGTTTCTGTAATCTTGACAAATAAAGGTACGTGGGTTCTGCTTCTGATAATGGCCTAGTGTCTTCCACAGATAACTACAAGGTCTGGACAAAAGACAGGCCCACAAGGCTGCCTGCCTGGAAAGATTAATGAGGCAAAGCAAGTAAGCCCCCGCCCTGCCCCCACATCATGGGAGAGGCGATTGGAAATGCAGCTATCATTTTCTAACTTTCTGCCTGAAGAGAGGCACACTGACACCAGGAAAAGGCAGCTAGAACTTGACAGATATTTTCAGAGTTCCTGTCATGAAAAACCAGTGAACAGAGCTCAAACCACGCCAGTAGTTGACAGGTGAGAAAGAAAATGCATGCTACATGAGACACGGTAACCCCAAACCTACACATAAACTCTGTTCAAGTTTCTGGTTGATACTTGAACTACACTTGTACAGACCAGACTTCAAATAGCCCAGCTAACACCAAATAAACAAAGCTGAAAGTTCAGCTCTTTTTACTGAAGGGAACAGAGTTTTGAGTCTGATTTCAGTCAAGACTTTCTACTGGAACAAAAAATACTCAGTACTTTATAGAAGAATATAACAGTATCCAGTTGTTTAGTGATACCATTCACAACCTCCAAGACACAGACCTGACATAAGAAACAACGAATTAAAAAAATAAGACTGAAGGCTGGGCATGGTGGCTCACGCCTTTAATCCCAGCACTCGGGAGACAGAAGCAGGCAGATCTCTGTGAGTCCAAGGCCAGCCTGGTCTACATAGTAAGTTCCTGGACAGCTGGGGCTACAGGGAGACCCTGTCTCAAAAAGATCAAAAAAATTTTTTTATATATATATCCTCCTAAAATCAGTCAATACGAAGTGTCCCCCCAAAAGATTTGTGATTCAGGTTGGTCCAACTAGTGGTGCATTTTTAGAGGTTCTAGAAACTGTAGAAGGTGTGACCGAAGGAAGTAATCACTGGGGGTGGGTGGGTCCTTGGGGTCTCCTGTCTCTCTGCTTCCTGTCTATAATAAGGTGAACAGCTCTCCTCCACAACATGCTCTCACTACAATGATGATCTTCCTAAGCACAATGGGCCAAGCCAGCATGCACTGAACTCTCTGAAACCATGAGCAAAATAAAGCTTCCTTCCTTTGTTTACATCAGACATTCTATTAGTGACAAACAAAAGTAACCTAACTCAAAAGAAAATAAATAAATAACTGAAGAATACTGGAATTCTGGATAGGATTTTAAGGCAGTCATGATAGCCATGTTCAAAGGCATAAAAGAAAAAAAAGTCCTTATAATGAATGAACAGAGAACAAGCCTCAATATACAACAAGGGTCACCGCAGAGCTATGCATTTGACCAGGAAAGTGGTGAAATCTGGGGAAATTGTCTAAGGTATCAAGGTCCAGAGAGTTTCCCAAGAGCTAGGGAAGACAGATGCATACAGGCAGGCAGAAGGAGACAGGAAAAAGGATTGGAGGATGAGGTAGGGGGACCTCAAGGCCAGTGGAACCTTGACATAACCTCCCTTAAGCAGCAGCAATAATAGAAGAAAAGGGAAAATCAGACACTCTGTCATGGACATGGCATTTATTCATGCAAAGCTTATTCAACAGGCAGTGCTGAAAATGTGGGGGTTAGGACAGAGAGTAGAGCACTGTGAAAAGGGATACACAGAGTTCCCAACTCCAACCACAGCACATAAGAACCAAGGCTGCAAGGTATGTGGTGCACACCTGTAATCCCAGTACTCAAGCTGCAAGCTCATGATCAGATTGGTCTATATGGTGAATCCTAGGCTGACCTGGGCTACACAGTGAGACCCTGTCTCATACAAATACTAGATGTCTGGATTTGGGAGAATATAGTCCTTTTGACCTATGATGACTGGCATAATCAGAAGCCTGTGGTTTGAGGAATGACATGTGCCACTCGGAGGGTTGAACAAACTACACCCATCATGTTTTAAGAGTTTAATACACATTAATTCCCAAATTCTGTTACACTGAGGGTAATGCATTTTCTAAACCTATTCTCAAGCCTTGGCCTGCTTTTCTGTCTTCGGGGATGAACACTGAAGAATGAGCGAACATCATATGCTATCATCTTGGCTAGACCAGTGGTTCTCAAACTGTGGTCCCTGACCTGCAGCTTCAGTAGTCCCTGGAGAATAAGGAATACACTTGCTGGGCCCTACTCCAGGCCTACTGAGCCAGAAACTCAGACAACCGAATCTTAACTATCTCTCCAGGTGACAGTGACACACATGAAGGTTGGAGACCCTGCCTCACACCAGTGCTCTGAGCATCTGGGAGGACTTCACAAACTCCAGTAGCCAGGCCATTCCAAAACTATACCATGACACTAAGGCAGCAGATAAGAGACATCAGTGTCAGCAGCTCCCCAGTGAGTCTCAGTTCAGTTAAAGAGCCTTAGCTTCATGGCTAAGCCACGCCTCTGTCTACAGTTCCCTTACCTTGGACCTCACCTCCACCAGTTAGCTTATGAAGTTCAAACTGGCTTCGTTCGCACTAGTCCCTGTATGTGGAGGCTCTTTCTCAACATGTTCACATTGTTACAGGTGCTTATAAAATTTGCAAAAGAATGATTTTTAAAATTTGTATATTTTAAGAGGGTCCCCAAATCCTATTCATTTTACAAGTAGGAAAAAAACTTATCTGCTATAATGATCTCCATTTCTTAAAAATGAAGAACTTTTGACTCAATATCAAGACTAGGAAAAATGAAGATAGAGCCTAAGGATGCTCCCCAAAGACCACGAACTCAGAAAGAGCCATCTGAGTAACTGGTAACCCCGTTCTCTAGTTCGGACCCTCACCTCTGAGGTGAACTTCTTCTGTGATACACTGCCAGTCAATGCTATGTTGGGATCAATCTGCAGTTTTAGATCTAATACGGTCCAGGACGCATGTGCTTTTCTGCAAACTGATAAAGGCATTCTTCCTCATACAACTGAAGAGCAGACCTAATTCCTTTGGTAAAACTGTTTTGTTGGTTGGGTGGTTGGTTGTTTGGTTGATTTGTCTTTAAGACAGGGGGGCTCAGTATGTAGCCCTGGCTGCCCTGGAACTTGCTATATAGACCAGGCTGGTCTGGAAGTTGCAGAGATCCATCTACCTCTACCTCCAAGGTCCTGCTAGTAAAACTATCTTAAGGCTATTCTACAACTGTGCGAAGAGCTGTACAGAAGGAACTTTCTAGGTCTGGAGTGCAGGAGCCCTGGCTGTATGCTGTTCTTACCTGCTAGCATGTTCTTCAGTGCTGGAAAGAACACATACACCTACCACACATGCACACTATGAGGGTCTGAGGGGAAGGTAAGAGTCCTGCAGGTCTGTGAACTGACTTCAGGATTCTGTCTGGCTAGTCTGATACTAGCACACACTAAGCAGAGGTTGTGTCTACCACATGGGTGCCAGCAGGGTTGATGTAGATAAGGCTTTCTCTTGAGCTGCACGGCTCAGTCAGGAAGCCCAATATTTTCTCTTCTATGTGCATCATATCTATGATGTGAATCACATTCCTTTATATGGCACTTTGAGCAAGTGAAACCTGTATTGCTCTCACCACAATGATGAGGAATAGAAACCATAATCTGCTACCTCAAGGCTTGACCCCTCTCTCTACTTGCACAGCCTGGAAGAACCATCCCAGTACTTCTCTTCTGGCCCACCTTGCTGTCCCAAGCCAGATACTACTCTCCTATTCTCACAGAAGAGGAAGGGATGGCCTGGGTACAAAACTGCATCCTAAGACCAAGGACTAGAAAGTGGCTAATAGAGTGAGGAGACAGCAAGATGACCAATAATTTTCTCTTATTATCTGGGAGCTGGAGAAATGGCTTAGAAATTAAGAGTGCTTGCTGCTCTTATAGATGACCAGAGGACCTGAGTTTGAGTCTCAGCATCCAGGTTAGGCAGCTCACAACCACCTGTATGTAACTCCAGCTCTAGGGGATGTGATTCCCTCTTCTGGCCTCTTCAGGCATTGCACTCATGTGCACAAACACACACATACATCATAATTAAAAATAAAATCTTTTTTTAAAAAACAGGCTGGGTGTGGTAGTGCACGCCTTTAATCCCAGCACTCGGGAGGCAGAGGCAGGTGGATCTCTGTGAGTTCAAGGCCAGCCTGGTCTACATAGTGAGTTCCAGGATACCTGGGGCTACAGGGAGACCCTGTCTCAAAAAGACCAAAACACAAACCAATAAACAACATTTAAAAAATGCCATGTAGTGCCTGTGTACTACATGTTTACTGTCCTAGTTTGTTTCTCCACTGCTGTGACAAAACACTCTTCATGACCAAAACACTCTGACAAAACTGAAAAAAAAAAAAAAACAACTTAGCTTAATGAGTTGTGTGCTCCTAGGCTGAAGCAATGTGGGGGATCTGTAGCAGGCTACACAGGAGACAGACCATTGAAACAGATCCAAATGGGAGCTGGAGAGATGGTTCAGAGGTTAAGACACTGGCTGCTCTTGCAGAAGTCCTGGGTTCGAGTCCCAGTATGCACATACCAACTAACAACTATCTGTAACTTCAGTTCCAGGGAATCTATCACCTGTCTCATTTAAGGGTGAGACTCTTAGTAGGTTGGCCAGGTTCCACTGGATGAACACACATCAAAGGGCATTTGGGGACAGAAACCTGATACTACAGGTCTTCATATACATATATATTACATACACATATACATATACATCATAAAAATATATGTACATAAAATTTGTAGGAGGGTAGACAGGGAGGTGCAGATAAGGAGGGGATCTAAATATGATCAAAATATATTGTATGAAATTTGTAAAAAAAAATGTTAAAAATTTTTAAAAGAAAAGGAATGCCACAGTTATCTGGTAGAACAGCCACTTGCAATTACCCTGCTTACTGAGGCACCAGCAATAAATTTTGTTATTAAGAATGTTTTAACTCAGGGCTGGAGAGATGGCTCAGGAGTTTACTCTTGCAGAGGACCCAGGTTCAATTCCCAACATGCACACAGCAGCTAATAGTCGTCTATAACTCCAGTTCCAGGGGATTTGATGCTGTCTTCTGACCTCTTGGACATTCCATGGCATGGGTGCATTTACATACGTGCAGGCAATACATTCAGACACATAAAATAAAAATAAGTTTTCGTTTTAATCTTTTTGAGACAGGGTCTCTGTGTAGCCCCAGCTGGCCTGGAACTCACTATGTAGACAAGGCTGGCCTTGAACTCACAGAGATCTGCCTGCCTCTGCCTCCGGAGTGCTGGGATTAAAGATGTGCACCACCACACCCGGTTAATAAAACATTTTTTTAAAAGAATGTTTTAACCCTTGCCCTCAATATCTGCTTGACTGCTTGACTGAAGAAGGAATTTCCCCTTGATGATCTTAGGATATGTGCTAGTGATCACATAGGCTGTAATTTAAATCCACCAATGTTGTAACAGTTAAAGAATGAGGTCGGGAACACTTTAAAACCTGTGAAAAGCTGCAATTCTGGGCCCAGAACTTCAGAGCATTAGTTCATTTAGGTCTTTAAGTAAATGCTTGGTTTCTCAGCTGCCTGATTTCTAAAACAAACCTCAACAGTAACTTGTGGAAATAAACCAGCTTTCAAAGTTGATGATTTAGAAAATGCTAGCAACTACTAAAGAAAAAAGTGACATATTAAGAAGCTTTCTTTAATTTTTAATGGATTTTCTTTCAGACATTTAATGATGTATACACACAAGCATCTTTAGCAAAATTGTGAAAATATACACACAAACATAAACGTGTCCCCTCCTTTTTCTATTGTAGTATTTTCCAGAGAAATCTTTTCAGGTCTTGAGAAATTCTGTAAACACACAACTTGTAATGATGGTGAAATTGTCAGGTATTAGACTTAAATAAAACACATGAAATAATCAACTTGGTTTGTATAATATTTAATATTTGTTATGACACAACAATACACAATAAAATAACCTACTTGTTATCCTATGATTGTTATCAGGGAAACCAAAGTTTCCTTTTGGGGATCTTACTCTCCTAGATTTAAAAAAAAAAAAAAAAAACCCGTAAAACCAGACTTAGAAGGAAGCCCAAGGACAATTTTATTAGAGTTCAATAGAAAAACAGGGCAGGCAAGCTGTAAATTTTGGCAGCTCTCCAGATGGAGAAAAGGAAGAAGGCAAGCCATGGCTTTTGCAAGGGATGCCAGTGGGTAACTCTGATGGGGAAAGAAATATTCCCATGCATTACTGTTGCTCTTTTGTGTGTGAGATCATTTTCTTATGGCTGATTCTGGTACTTTCCTGTGCTTTAGGACAATCAGTAGTCACCGTGTACTCACTGCAACGCCTTCCTAGTAAACACTTAACTATACTGATAGAGAAGGTAAAACTGAATGGAGAACACAAAGGGGCCAGAAGTGAATTCCATAGGTATCAGGAGAACTGTCTAGTAAGCACGTACTGTATTTGTGAAGGCAGTAAATTACACAGCTAAGGACGCCTTAACCCCTGCCTGCAGGATCTGCTTCTGTAAGCATGCTGATCACAAAAGAAATTTCCTGCAATGGCTTATATACACATAGACATCTGTGTTGAAAGTCACATAGGCTACAGACTAAAGTCGCCAATATTGTACCTTTAATAGTGTACCAATATTGTTTCTTTAATAGAAATGATGTAAAAGCCCTCTTAAGGCCTATGGATTTCTGTAATTGGGGCCCCGAACCCAGGTCCACTAGCATAATAAAAGAGTAAGTTCTCCAGCTCTCCAGTGAATGCTGGATTTCTCTACTTGTCTGATCTCCGATGCCAGTGGCACAGTACAAGGGGCAAGGGGCTTCAGAGAACGAGTGGAAAAGCCCAGTGTGCCATGGAAAGCATGCTTAGGTTTTTGGGCAGTGTCTGAAAAGAAGACAGAAAGAAAGACAAGGGAAAGTTACACTTTTCTGGGCTATCATTCAGAAAAGCAGATGGGTTCTACAGTGCCACGTCAAGGAAGCACTGCAAGTATCTGCCCTAGGGATAGGCTTTTGGGAAGGATAGTATATTAACTCATTAGGGGGATAATGAGTCCTCCCTTCTTAACATGTCTTCAAGTAAAACAGCTTCCCTTGTTGGGGGGCAGGGGGTATCCTGGCCAGGTGACTGCCAGGTACAGCTGGATTAGCTCTTAATAGTAGGAGACAATAGTATCTTTGGGTTGCTTAGAATGCCAGGTCTTTGCACAGGGATTAAGGTAGAATTTAGATTAGATTTTATTCTTTTGACCAAGAGGAAATAGCTTTGCCTTTATGAGCTCAATGAAGCAGCCCAGATACCTCCACCTTTTCATAAGGCAATTTACACCCTAAGGAGGCGCTCCCTTCTCTAGTGTTACTAGAAAAACAGGAAGTGAGGTCTAAAGTGGACCATGCGGGAGAGCTCATCCTCAATGACCTCCAAAGTTGTAAATTCCTGTTACACAAAGAGAGATGGGTGGGGCGAAAACTGGATGAGGGGAAGCAAAAGCAGGCAGCTGTGCATGATCATAAGGCTGATGATGATGGTGTTGAAGACTGAACCCTGGGCCTTCCATACCCTAAACACTGCCCGGCCCCAAGGGATGGGTTCTGGGTTCTAAATTAAACACATTAATCATCTTCAGATACAGATTAGAGACCAGATTATCTTTGCAAAGCACTGTAGGAGTGGAGAGAGATCCTCTCTACCTTCCCTTACTTTTGGGGCTGCATCTAGGAAAGCAATTCAAAGCAGAAAATTTCCGTTAAATTCGTATAAATAGGGAGAATTCTACAAGAGTGAAGTCCACAGCAATGCCATTGGCATGCTCTTATACATTTTAGACAAAAATAAGCAAATAAATAAACTAATGGCAGTGGAACTGGCTTGACAGACACAAAGATCCAGATCTAAATCTATCAGACTACTGAAACAATGGATCCCAAAGAAATTAGAGTTTTCTCTCAATTTATTGCTAGGAGAAGGAAAAGGCACAAGTCAGAGGGAATATTTGTCTCTGAAGAGGCTTACAACTTGTCAGATCATTTTACAGAATGAGACTGAAGCCCAGTCAAAGATGGTGATGAGTCAACAGTAGGCAGGTCCACACCTTGGCTGGACTGCTTAATTATACATTATCTCTTGCCTTCTACTTAAACTTTACCTTCATTTCAGGACTCAGAGGACTCTTTGTCCCTCTTCCCACTGTGACCACATTGAATAAATCTCCTTTTTCTGTTCTTTGACTCTTTTAATTGGCTTATTGAAGACGGGTAGCTGAACTTGGCTTGTGGAGGCACAGGCTGTGGCCCCCCAAGTTCAGTAACAACAGGATCAACAGATATCTGGACCATGGTTGTAGACTAGCGATACTGTTTCTTAGCTTGGCTTTATTAAGAGGTGATGGAATCCCTAGGAGATGGGATGCAGGGGGAGGCCTACTGGTCACTGGGGGCATGTCTTCAAAGGGAACTGTGGGACCACAATTTCCTATTCTTTTTCTCTTTCATTCTCAGTCTCAGCCATGAGCTGAAGATGCTATTGTGCCTCATGCTCTCTGTCCATGTGCTGTTATAGGACCGAAGCAGAGCCACCAACTGGTCATGCATGGGAACCTCCAAAATGATGAGTAAAAAGTGGACCTTTCCCCTTTACAAGTTGATTACCTCAGATATTCTATTGTAGATCTGGTAATTGATCATAAGGGCCAAAGATACCATACACACCACACCACACACACACACACACACACACACACACACACACATACATGCACACATAGATACATATACCACATGTACATACACACACATATACCACACACACACACACACACACACACACACACACACATACCACACACACTTTTTTTATTCACATACACACACACACACACACACACACACACACACACACCACACTTTCTTATTCTTGGGGTTGTTGGCAAACTTCTCAACTGAGTTTTAGGTTTTCAACTAAAATCCATACTGTTACCATTTAGCCATCTGTATCTTAGCTGAACGGTTCCTTGAAGGTTGGATACATCCTTTTTAAATGAAGCTTGTCAGGAGACTAGCCCCTGAAGCCACATGATTTCCACGAATGCTCCCCTTTCTTTCTCTATGCAAGAGATTTTTGGAGTGAAGAAAAAAATCTGTATTGTTTTTCAGACCTTTTCACTCTCTTTACAAGCTTGCTTTTTGGTCTCCTTAGCAACCACAACTTCAAAATAATTAAAAGCAATTTAGCTTCCAATGATTAAAATACATTATACTCTTAAAATTTAATGTGCTTAATAATCTTACAAGACAAAACAAAACTATCATGTATTTATATGATTATAAATGAATGTATTGTAAATGAAAACTTAAAAAAGAATATGTTTGAAGCTTTCCCACATTGTTTTCCATTGATTTCTTCATCTTATTCTCCAATACCCAGATGTAGCTCTTTTGAGAAAAAATCACTTTTACTAGAAAATAAACTTTAGGAGGGAAGGGGCCATTTCTAATGCCCAATGCCTACAGAGGCCAGGAGACGCAAAGAACACTCGCAGAATGTGAAAATGAATCTCATAACCTAGTGCAGCCCTCTAGTCTCATATGGCTAGTTTCCTGATGTTGAGAAACATCTGTAACAGGTACGTTCCTTCTGCAGAGAATGCAAAGTATCCCCCACCCTCAGTCTGTGAATTCACTTTCTAAAGCTTCAGTTACCTACAAATATCTGTCACCCAAAAAGCTTAAGTGGAAAATTTCATAAATAAATACTTCATAAGTTTGAAATTATGAGTCATTCTGAGTAGTATGGTGAAATCTTACAGCATCTCACCATAGGGCCTTACTCATTCTTTCTCTAGTTGTCCACACTGCATACAGTACCCCCAACACACACCCCCATTAGTTATTTAGTAGTTATATTGTAGTGCTTCCTATTCAAGTAACCTTTATGTAGTAGTCTTGTCACCAATAAGATGGCAGGTTCTCTACACAGAGAGAAATATGGATGGACAGGGGGCAGCTCTCCTCATGCTGGTCTCTGGTAGCTTCCTGTTCCCTCAGAGCAGCTTGGCAGCAGTAGGGAGGTGGAACCTGTGGCGAGTGGCACCCTCTACTGTTAAGAGCTCTCATGAAGACCTCAGGCATCAAGACCCTTCGCCCTTGGCAACTCTCAGCCTGCAGTCAGAGACTCTTAGCCCTAAAGACTAGACAACTAGGCCTCTGGTGACCAGAGTCGGCGGGGGGCGGGGGTTCTCTTTTATGCTTCCTTACAGTCTTTTAGCCTCCTTCAGTCTCTTTTGTGTGCTGAGAAAGAGATCACAGAAATACTCCCAGTCACATTAACCTCAAAAAAAAGTTGTCTAGGAATGAACCTAACCAAGGACATGAAAAACCTCTACAATGAAAACTCCAAATCTCTGAAGAAAGAAATTGAGGAAGGCACAATAAAATGGAAAGACCTCCCACGTCCACAGATTAGAATTAATATTATGAAAATGGCCACTCCACCAAAAGCAATCTACAGATTCAATGCAATCATAAACAAAATCTCCATGACATTCTTCAGAGAAATAGAAAAAAAAAATCTCAGCATTCACATGGAAGCACGAAAGACCCAGGATAGTCAAAGCAATCCTGAGCAATAAGAATAATGCTGGAGGGATTTCAAGTTATAATACAGAACTATAGCAATAAAAACAGCATCGTACTGGCACAAAAGCAGACATGTAGATCAATGGAACAAACAGAAGAGCCAAACATGAGTGCATGCAATTACAGCCATCTGATACTTGATTAAAATGCCAAAAACATACACTGAAGGAAAGAGTATCTTCAACAAATGGTTCTGGGAAAATTGGATCTCCACATATAGACGACTGAAATTAAACCATATCTATCATACTGAACAAAAAATTAACTCCAAATCTATCAAAGACCTCAAATGTTTGCAAAAACTGTTAGAAGAAAACATAAGCAATACCCTACATGATATAAATGCAGGAAAAGGCTTTTTAAATTAGACTCCATTCACTAAAGAATTAAGTCCAACAAATGACGAATTGGGCCTCACAAAACTAAGACGCTTCTATACAACAAAGGAAACAATCAAATGAGTGAAGAGGAAGCCAAGAGAGTAGGAAAGAATCTTTGCCAGTCATACATATGATAGAGCATTAATATTCAGAATATATAAAGAACTCATAAAACATAAAGAATCAAGAAAATAAATGACCCAATTTGAAAAATGAGCTTTGGATCGGAACAGAGTTCTCAAAAGAAGACATAAAAGTGGCTAAGAACTATCTTAAAAAGTGTTCAACCAAGGACATTCAAATTAAAACTACTTTGAAACTACCCTTATCAGAATGACCAAGATTAAGAAAACAGCTGATGATATATGCTGGCAAGGGTGCGAAGAAAGAGGAAGCCTCTTTCACTGCTGTTGGGACTGCAAACTGATACAGTCATCTCTTAGTTTGGCTTCAAATGCTGTGATAAAACACTGACCAAAACAACTTGGGGAGAAAAGGGTTTAATATCCTGGGTCACAGTTCATCACTGAGGGAGCTCAGGGCAGGAACCTGGAGCAGAGACCATGGAGGTACGCTGTCAACCTGCTTTCTTATACAATACAGAACAACCTGCCCAGGGGTATACCACCTACAATGGTCTGGGCCCTCCCATACCTCTCAACAATCAAGAAAATGCCCCACAGAAATGGCCACAAGCCAGTCCAATGTAGGAAATTCCTAAATTGAGGACCCCTCTACCCAGATATATTATTGACCTAAAGCTATCCAGCACAAGTCACTATGGAAATCAGTGTGGAGAATTCTCAAAAAGCTAAAAATTGATCTACCCACATGACCCAGTTATATCACTCTTAGGCATATATACCCAAAGGATTACTTGATATCCTACTACAGAGATACTTGCTTGGCCATGTTCATTGCCACACTACTCACAATAGCTAGAAAATGGAATCAACCTAAATGTCCTTCAGATGGTGAATGGATAATGAAAATGTGATAGATTTACACAATATAATTCTATTCAGGTATAAAGAAAAATGGAATCATTAAATTTATAGGCAAATGAATAGAACTGGAAAACATTATACTGAGGTAAAGCAGACCCAGAAAGACAAACAGTGCATGTTGTTTCTTAGTTGTGCATTGTAGCTCAGAATCTTCATATCTGAGTGTATAACCTGAAGTAACTGCAGAAGCCAGGAAAGCAGAAAGAGGGGATGAATAGGACCAAGTGGTGAGAAGCCCAATAGGCATAACAGAAATAACACTTCAAAGTGGTCTGGTGGACAGCACTGTCCAAAGAAAACATGAATCCTTATAAATCCTATAAAACAGGAAAGGCAAAAGCAACCACAAAACGCAGAGGAGCTAAAGGAGGCAAGGTGGATCCAAGCTGAGGCTGCCTGGTGATGGCTTCCTGAATGTGAGGTGTAGTGGTAATGATATCTCTTCGTTACAGGATCACGATGAATACAGTGAGCCACTAAAAATGCTCCATGACAGGAAACTAGCTTGCAGAACTAAAGCCCTGCACTAACCAGGCCATTCCTTCCCTCCCAGTCTTATCCTGGTCAGCTATTCTGCCCTTTCAGGTACTAGAGAATCAAAGAGCCAAATCTGGGAGCGCCACTCACCGTGGTTTTCCCAGTGTGGGCCTGCCATGGGGAGGCAGACAGTCCCCAAGCAGTACTGAGTTTGGACCCAGAAACAATGATGCTAAGCAGGAGTGAAACAGTACATTGTAGGGGGAGACTTACTGCACAATCTGGCTTCCAGCTGAACAAGAAAGACCTGTAATTTTATTACTTGGAATCACTTTATTCCAGACAGGAACTGTGGTCAATCAGTAATGATCCTCACAGGTTTCTAATACTTAACAAGCAATAGGGGTGGCAAAGTCCTCACTGACACTCTAGCCTAGCTTCTCTGAGACCCCTTGGATCACCTCAACTTTGGCCTCCAAGAATTGCAGCCAAATGATTTTGCCCAACAGCCTCCCAATTCATTGGATTTGACACACACAGATGACTCTGTCCCACCCCTGACAGTGATGCCTGAAAAGGTCAAGGTGACTGAAGAATGAACTTCTCTCTAGCTCCACTGGAACTAGACTCTGACTGCTGAAAAGGGCTTGTGGGTATGAATTCTCTGTCCCTCTAATGGGTATGTTTTATCTCCTACAACTCAGAAGTGTCTTCCTATCAACCACTCTCAGGAAGAGGGTGGGCCTCTGTCTGTCCCTGTGGGAAGCAGGCACCCCCTTCTCCCTCTGCCAACTTGGCCTCATCACCAACCAGCCCTCTCCTGAGCCTCTGACTGCCCACTCTAAACTCCTTCTTTCTCTCTTGGAAAGACCCAGTTACCTCCTACACAGGAAGCCAGGTTCCTGTTCACTGGACCCTGTTCTGAACTGAAAAGAAACTGTCCTTACCACCCAACTATCACCAGTGTTTAAATATTTATTTGTTTGTTTGTTTATTTGTTTGTTTATTTTGGTGATACCAGGGGCTGAACTCAGGGTCTCTCACATGCTAAGCAAGTACTCTGCCACTGCGCTGTGGCCCTAACCTTCAGCTCTGTTTACCTTTAATGAAGGTGAAGTGACTGGTGAGATAAAAGGAGATTGTGCACAGCACAGAGTCTGAATCTAGGCTGCCCAGAGTTTGAAGATTGAGCTGTCAGTGACCTGCTATGTGGCTACAAGACACTGTCCTAAAAAAGAGGCAGCACCCTCACCACATAAGAACTGTTGAGAAATTGAGTGATGTTAGTCAAGGCATGGATTTAGGTTTTGTGTATTTGTGGGTTTTGTTTTTGAGATAGCATCTGGGTATGCAGCCCAGAACACAGCATGCACCTCAAACACAGCACTCCTGACGTAGTATCCAGGTGCTGGGATTACAGGTATGCATCGCTACATGCCTGCTGGAACAGCATGAATTTAGAACCATGTTCTGGAACACAGTAAGCACTCAATGCTCATGTAGACTAGCTAACCTTCACATATTTAATCTAAAAACCATGCAAGTCTGGCAAAAGCCAGGGACTGGTCAGAGAGGTATACTGCCACACCTCTATTGTTTGGAAAACTAAAGTGCAGAAGCAAGCGAGTGTCCATGGTCGCTGTCATGGACAAATTTGGTTCCAAGTCATAAAATCACAGATCTTCCTTGTTCTCTTGGAAGCCAGGACTTGCAAGGCTAGACTCTTTCTTCAAAACTATAATATACTTTGGGGCCTGGAGACATAGTTCAGTGGTTAAGAACACTGGATGCTCTTGAAGAGGACCTGGGTTCAGTTTCTAATACCCACATGAGGCTAACAACTGTCTGTAACTCCAGGTCCAGGGGATCCTACACGCTCTTCTGGTCTCTGCAGCTGTTGTACACACGGGTGCACTTACATACATGCATGCAGGCAAAACACTCATACACATGAAAATATATAATTTCTTTTAAGTATAATGCATTTTTATATAAAAATAAAATTTAGAAGGGGATGTATACCCCACATTAGGTCATTATCTGCATATCTCTATTTCTATGATGTGTGTGTATGTGTATGTGTATATATATATATATAGATAGATAGATAGATAGATATAGATATAGATATATAGATATGTGTGCAGGTGCCCACAGAGTCCAGGAGATCATATCAGACCCCTTAGAGCTGGAGTTACAGGTGTTTACAAACCACCCCAAGTGAGGGCTGGTATCTGAACTTTGATCCTCGAAATAGAGCAGCAAGCACTCTTAACCAATAAGCCACTTCTTCACCCTCCTCTAACTTTATTTTTATTTTGTTTTGAGGCTGACCTCAAATTCCTGTTCCTCCTGCTTTACCTCCAGAGTACTGGGGTAAAATATATGCATCACCATGCCCAATTTGGAACAATGTCTCTTGAAACCATCCAACTGATCTGCTTTCTGAAAGCAGGCAGTTGCTCAGTGTTGCCAAGGGATACAGGCCGAGCTTGTAGGTAAATTAATCATTGTGTGTAAATTAAGCAAAACACCAGATGAGAAATGTCTGGAATAGCTCCCTATCAAAAGAAAAAAAACAATAATCAATAACATATTTAATAGACTTTTCTTTCAGAGCTGGAGAAAGGGGGTCTTCCATGGCTCCTCACCTATCCTCTCTCTTTACTCTAGGGGAATCTTAAGCCTCCAGGGGTACAATGACTTGCCCAAGGTCCTGTGCAAGGAGGGCCAAACAGGGTCACTGGGCCCTTACTGGAGTACCCAGCTGCTCTTCCCAGCCAACTGTATGTAATTTGACCCTGATCACACATGGCCTCCAGGCTTTGGAGAGGGCTAAAGTATTCAATCTGCTGAAGGCTAGGAAGAGAAGGCATGACCCACACTGGGTAAAGGCTATCCAATGTGCATACCCTCAGGTCATACATACACCTCAGCAACCCCTCAGTTATCTCAGTAAGTAAGCTCAATAAATTCATTGGTTCACCAGTAAAACTTTAATCAAACATTAGCTTGACACTAGAACCTTAAAAGGGAATAAGCATTGCTTAGCATCCCCAGGAAAAGAAGTTTCACAACTGAGGGAAAATTTATTTGTTAATGCTTTTATGTCTCATAATTATTTTTAAAAAAATGAGAATGTAAAGAATGTTAAAAGGATATTGGAATGGAAATATTTTCCAAAATAGAAAAAAATGAGAAAGCCTAAGCAAGTGATAAAGGTCTGTTTAGGTTTGTTATATATAAAGGATGAGACAAAAATAATATACACATAATCTTAAAATTTCTATAGTCATAGTTCAGTCAACTAGTTTAAGGAACAAAATATAAATCTAGTCAAATATTTGGTTCTTTACCCAAGCCTTATCTACATAGCACATGATAATTAAAGGTATCAGACTGGTGGAACTAACCTTATTGGATGTTTAACAGCCATACTTTAAGGCCTATACTAATGTGGTCAGAGGGACTTAAAGGACAGGTTTGCCCCTTGCCTTCTATGGAACATCTCTCAAAATGTCCTCTAACTGTGGTGAGTCACCTGTCCTCTTGTTTAGGGAGGACATGGAGACCCCATGAGATGGACTTGAACCAATGTCCAGTCTACAAAGAGGAGGGTCAACTTAGAGAAAACATCTCATTCATGCTTCCAAGTGAATCCAGACATGGTCGAGCAGGTCCTTTGACTTATCTTCACATAGGTGGAACTGGTAAATTTTATTTATTTAATCTACCCTAAGAAGCCCTGAGTGTAAGAGTTGAAGTGTTAAGAGGAAACAAGCTCCATAGACGTGTCTAGCATGTATGTGTCTGCCTCCCAAACTGCCTGTTTCCTCCAAGGGGTGGGGCCTGTTGCAGAGACTTGATTGGGGAGGGGTTTTCTGCACTGTATTGTGATAGAAGCCACAAGTGGCCCCGAAGTGCCAAGGTGGGTGTGGAAAAAAAGATGGCCCCCACTTCTCACCCGTTTTGCAAGAGGGAATATTTACTGACCTGAAGTGGGACTGCGGGTCCAAGATGTGTGGGCAAAAGTTAATGGAGACTCTGACTGGGAGCGTAAGCGATCTGGAATGGGTGCCTGGTGTTTGTTTATTTGTAAGTTTCTCCATTTACCCCCTCCCTACCCAATATAGAAAATGAAAAATTCACACAAAGATATGTTATATGGGTTGTCTGGTAGTGCAAAAGACCCTGAGAGAACTCAGGCGACATTAGGCTTAAGTCTATATAAAGTTATTTAGACAATTATTTCTTATTGATGATTTTGTTCCTAACCAGAAAGTGCTGCTCAGATATGAGACTTCAAATCTTAGTCTCCAATATTGCAGTGCCCACCTGTAGCTAAGGGAAACAACCAGCTATTGTTCTAAAATGGTGGATAAATTTGTTTTCTCTGCCCATCTCAAAGCCTTTGAGAGGGAACTGACACTGATTCTAACCACTCCAACAGCCATCAAAATGCCTGAAAGCAAATTCCAAATCCATCACTCTTGAGTCCAGCCTTGACAAACAAAAGAAAAATGAGGAGGAACCCAATGGAGCGATGCCTTTGGAAGCCCTTGTCAAGAAATTCCAATGGATTCTCATATGAACATTTGAAAATTGCCCTGTTCTGACTTTTTTCTAGTTGCCAGTTGAGAATTTGTAATGCTAACTACAAGTAAAGGCTAATTACTCTTGCCTTTACTTCTCCTTCACATCTCCTAATCACAATTCAAGGACTTTCTTTTCCCCTTAGAGACAAGAGTTATACAATTTGGGAGTCTTTTCAGATAGAACCACTGAAGGGGTACTCCAGTTGCCTCACCCTGCATCCCCTGTTCAGCATGGAAGAAGCCAGAGCTGTTGGCATCCCTATTCCCTATTGGCAATTTGGGTAACCTGTTCAGAGGATGGTGTGGTAAGAATCGGAGGTGGGAATTGGCTAGGCAGTTAGGGTAAAAAGACCCCAAAGAAAAGTAGCCAGTTTCTTCGCTAAAAGTCAAAATGTCCTTGGGACTGTTAGCAACATACTCTGTTCCAAAGGCCAAAAATGTCAAAAGTACTTGGGAGCTTGTATCTAATCCTTAAAAGATCATAGGGTTACGTCTTCAGAGGGCAGAATGTTAGAGTACCCAAAAGCCCCATAAAAATAAATAAATGTGAGCTGGGCGTGGTGGTGCACGCCTTTAATCCCAGCACTTGGGGAGGCAGAGGCAGGTAGATCTCTGTGAGTTGAAGGCCAGCCTGGTGGTCTACATAGTGAGTTCCAGGACAGCTGGGGCTACAGGGAGACCCTGTCTCAAAAAGACCAAAAAAATAAAATAAAATAAAAAAAGACCAAAAATAAATAAATAATAAATAAATAAATGAATGAAAAAAGAAAAGTGATGGGGAGATATGGGCGGTGTTGGAAGGGAGGGAATGGGCATGGATTTGATCTAAACACCCTATATGCATGTATGAAATTCTCAATAAAGTTTTTGTAAAACTTTAAAAGAGAGAGAAAGAGAGAGAGAGAGAGAGAGAGAGAGAGAGAGAGAGAGAGAGAGAATAGATTAAGGCTTAAAGAAACTGAGCAATCCAAGGAAAAAGACATACTTCCTGTGGAAAGAGTTCGATCCCATTGCCATCCTGCCCCCACCCCGACCTGGGTCCCAGCATGCCTAGGCTGTCACATGGTGCAGCATAAAGAAGCCTAAATTTCAAGATAAGGTGGTGTTTTTTTCACATTAAAAAAAGTTATTTTGGGCTGGAGAGATGGCTCAACAGTTAAGAGCACTAGCTGTTTTTGCAGCAGACCCAGATTCAAATTAGGATTTGAATCTGCACCACATGGCGGCTAACAACCACCCATAACTCCAGTTCCAGGGGATTCGACGCCCTCTTCTGGTCTCCACAGGCACTGCATGACATAGGTGCACTTACACACATGTAGGCAATACACACACACATAAAATAGTAAGTAAAAGAATTATTGTACAAAATAATGTCTTCCATTGTGAATTTTCAGACATGTATACAATATATGCACATCTTTACCCGAGTCAGAATGGCTAAGAACCAAAAAACAAATGCTGGAGAGGATGTATGGAAAGGGGAACACCTATTCACGGCTGATGGAAGTGCAAACTGCTGCAACCATTATGGACATCAATGTGGAGATTCTTCAAAAAGCTAAAAATAGAGCTCCCACATGATCCAGCCAAGCCCCTCTGGGACATATACTCAAAGGACTCTATATTCTTCTGCAGAGATAACCTATTCATCTATGTTCATTGCTGCCCCATTCACATTAGCCAGGAAATGGAAACAACTTAGATGTTCACCCACTGATGAATGGATAATGAAAGTGTGGTACATTTGTACCACATTCCATATTGCATGGAATATTATTCAGCTCTTAAGAAGAATGAAATTAGGGCTGGAGAGATGGCTTAGCAATTAAGAGCATTGACTGCTCTTGCAGAGGACCCACGTTTGATTCCCAGCACCCACATGGTGGCTAACAACTGTCCATGATTCAAGTTCCAGGGGACCCAACATCCTCTTCTGACCTCCGTGGACACTGTATGACAAGGGTACACTTACACACATGCTGGCAATACACTCATACACATAAAATAACAAATAAATGGTTAAGAGCACTGACAAACTCTTGCAGAGGACCTGAGTTCGATTTCCAGCACCCACATGGTGGCTATGAACAGTCCTTAACTCCAGTTCTAGGGGAATCTGAAGCCTTCTTTTGACCTCCCTGGCATTGCACAACATGGGTGCACTCACATACATGCAGGCAATACACTCATACACATAAAATAAAAATAAGTAATATTTTAAATAATAATAATAAAATAAAAAAGAAAAATGAAATTTTAAAGTAAAGAGCTGGAGTTGGAAACAATCATCCTGAGTGAGGTAACTCAGACCCCAAAAAACAAACATCACATGCTCTCTCTCATAAGTGGATGCCAGCTTTGAATCTTTAGCAAAGTGCTTCAACTGGGTAATCCATAGAGATTAGGAAACTAATAAGGTGTCGTGGAGGGGTGGTTTGAGGGAGAGGAGACACGATGCAGATACAAATGGGAAAGGGGAGTAATGGACAGGAAGGGTTTAATGAGATGGGGAATGGGAGGCAGCAGAGGGAGTAAGAGGAGGGATAACTAACACTGAAGGCCTTTTGAAAGAGTCATATGAATACCTACTATAGAAGCTTCTTTCAATATATACATACACAATGTAAAAAGAGTTTAAATGTAGCTAATCTATAACAGGGATTCAGTGGCTCTAACAGACACCACAGGCTAGCAAACGAAAAGCCCAATGGCAGGAATGGAGCTGTTGACCAGAGAGATTCTGTAGATCCTCAAACAATACTGGCTATTGCCAACTGCACCTGCTTACCCACTAGTACTTGATAGTGAGACCCTATTGCTAAACACACTACCTACCTGAGTCATAGAACAAACAAGGAGCAATCGAGCTGCTACCCACCTTGAAGCTACATCTCTGTTGGCTAGTTTTCATAGTACTAGAAGGTGCTATGCATGCTACTGGCAGAGAAAGGCAATCATCAACCTTACCTAGCTGTGAACCCTGTGAGCTACAGTAACAACTGGTTTGACAAAAAAAAGCCCACTGGTACAATAGTGGCATGAATATTACTGGATTTAAAGCCCACTTCACAAAGGGAGGCCATACCTGACACTGTTATCAGGGCCAAGACCCTGTAGCTACACAGGTCACAGGACATAGGGGACAACTTACTACTATCATTTTGCTAAACAGACATAATATTAAACTGACTAATAATAAGTTATCGCTATACCCATAGATTAGTCTCTCACCAAAGAAGGTTCTTCAGGCAGCAGATGATGATTAACATAGAGAGTCACAAATGGTCAGTGTGTAGAGAACAAGAGACTGTAGAGTCCTCAGCAATAAATGGGACACCTATATCACACCCTCTCCTCCCAGGCTCAGGGGCCACTGCAGAAGAGGGGGCAGAAAGATTGTTAAGAGCCAGAGGTAGTCGATGAATATAAGGAAACTGTGTTATCTGATATCACAGACTAGTTACATATATGCACCTAGAGCACTTATAACAGCATGCATAAGACCTGTGCAAACTCATGCTATACAGGGGCCCAGCATGAATGAGGGAGGTGGGCAGGAAGCCCCCATCCTAGCTGAGGGTCTATTGGAAATTGATAAATGTTGGGAGAGGGCAAGTCAGTTTTCCCCACTGGTGTGTCACCTGACAGGTTGGCCAGACTCCAAGGGATAGATCCACATCCAAAAGCACTTGGGACACTTAAATTATACTAAGTAGGTCTTAAAAAAAGACAAATAATAATAGAGGACACGAAGTTGGGGGGGGTAGTAAAGTGGGGGTGGGGTTTGGATATGATCCAAATACATTGTATGAAATTCTCAAATCAATAAAAATATTTTTAAAAATAAAACTAGGTTACTCAAAAAATTATTGTACAAAAATAATGGATCCCATTGACATTTTCAGACATGTATTCAATATGTTCCAATAATATTCACCCATCATCCTTTTTCTCCTCTCAACTGGCTTCCCCAAAATATCCCCTCCTACTTTTTAAGTGTACATAATGGGTTTCATTACGACATTTTCAAGCACATAGATCACTTGCTCGTCTTCAAGCCTCTTCACTATCCTTGCTCATCCCTCCTCCTCAGCTCTTGCTGGTTCCGTTCTTCGCCCCCAATAGCTTCTTTTCTGCTTTCTCCTCCTGCAAGGGAGGGGGGCAGGGGGAGAGAGAGAGAGAGAGAGAGAGAGAGAGAGAGAGAGAGAGAGAGAGGAGAATGTGTGTGTGCATGTGTGCGTGCATGCTCAGTGAAGATGGCCTTCTTCCTCCTCTTCCCTCTCTTGTTCCTGCCTGTCCCCTCACATTATGTCCCTTCTTCCCTCACATCTCACATCTATGTTCATGTCATCTATATATATAAAACTGTACTTAACCTAGATTCTGCATATGAGAAAAAGACATGTGTATCTGAGTCTGCCTTATTTCACATATCACAGTGATCTCCAGTTACATTCATTTTCCAGCAGAGGACCTCATCTCATTCTTCTTTACAGCTGAATAAAACTCTGTTTTATATGCTGTGATGGTTAGTTTTTATTGTCAACTCGATACAACCTAAAATAACTGGGAAGAGGGAACTTCAATTGATGAATTTCCTCTATTAGATTAACCTGTAAGGAAGTATCTTGATTGATGGCTGATGTAAGAGGACCCAGCAAACTTGAGCAGCACCATCATTGGGCCTGAATTGTATAAAAAAGCTAAGCTACGCCAAGTCAGAGAGTGAGCCAGTCAACTGTGTTCCTCCACAGCTTCTGCTTCAGTGCCTGACTTCCCTCAGTGATGATTGGGACCTGTAAGTGTAAGCCAAGTAAGTCCATTCCTCCCCAGGTTGCATTTGGCTGTGGTGCTTATCACAGTAGCAGGAAAACAAACCAGAACATATGCATACCACCTTTTCTTCATCCATTCATCTGCTGATGGACAACTGTTGACGCCATAACTCAGCTACTGCGAATACTACCATGATAAACATGGATGTACAAGCATCTCTGTGGCACACTGACTTAGAGCTTCCCGCTACACACCCAGGAGTGCTATATTTGGACCATATTCAGTCACTCTATTTAAAGCTTTTTGAGAAACTGCCATACCGATTTTCACAGTGGCTAAGTCAGTTTATACTCACAGCAGCAGTGTGTAAGATCCCTCTTTCTTCACATCCTCATCAGCATTTATTGTCATTTGTTTTCTTGATGACAGCTGTTCTGACTGAAGGGAGACAGAATTTTAATGTAGCTTTTTGTTTAGTTTGGTTCAGTTTTGTTTTGTTTGAAACAGGGTCTCTTGTAGCCCCAGTTGGCCTGGAACTTGCTGTGTAGATCAGGATGGCCTTGATCTCACAGAGAGCTGCCTGCCTCTGCCTGCCTCTGCCTCCCAAGTGCTGGGTTTATAGGTGTGAGTCACCATGACCAGCTTAATGTAGTTTTGATTTATATTTTCCTGATGGTTAATAATGTTGAACCTATTTTCACATATTTATTAGCCATTTCTGCTTCTTAAAAGTGTCTATTCAGTTCATTTGTCCATTTATTCATTGGGTTAGTGTGTCTTTGGGTGTTAAATTTTTTGAGTTCTGTATATAGTCTAGATATTAATCCTGTCAGAAGAATATCTGAGAAAGTTTTTCTCTCACTCTGTATGTGGTCTCTTCAATCTGTTCAATATTGCCCTTATAAAGCAGCTTTTTAATTTCATGAAGTCAAATTTGTCATTCTTGCTAATATTTCCTGAGCTGTAAGTATCCTATTCAGGGATGGAGAGATGGCTCAGCAGTTAAGAGCACTAGCTGCTTTTGCAGAGGACCCAGGTTCAGTTCCCAGCACCCACGTGGCAGCCAACAACAGTCCATAATTCCAGTTCTAGGGGATCCACAACCTCTTCTGACCTCTACAGGCATTACACAACATAGGTACAATATATTTTAAACAGAGTCCTGTTCAGAAAATTCTTGCCGATGGCTAGATCTATTTTTTATATGTGTATAAGTGTTTTGACTATATGTAAGTGCACCCATGGATGCAAAGCCCAAAGAGGCCAGAAGAGGGTTTCAGACCCCCTGGTACTGGAGTTGGGGATGGCTGTAGCCCCCACACTCATTCTGGGAACCAACTCCAGGTCCACACTGGTTCTGGGAACCAACCCCAGGTCCTCTGCAAGAGCAGCTCGTGCTCCCAACCACCAAAGCATTTCTCTAACCCTATGACTATATCTTCAAGTGCGGTTTCTTTTCTGATTTTCTCTAGCAGGTCCTACATTAAAATCACAGAACCATTTTTGAATAGGCTGAGAGATGAGGATGAAGCATCAGTCTCTGATGTGTGGACACCCAGTTTTCCCAGGACTATCCTCTCCAATGTATATTTCTGACATCTTTGTTAAAACTTGGGTGGCTGGGTGGTATGGGTTTGTTCTGGGTCTTCCATTCTATTCCATTGCTCTACATGTCTATTTCTGTGTTCTATGCTGTTTTTGTTACTATGGTTCTGTAGTATAATTTAAAATCAGGTATGGTGATAGATTTATTCTCTTTGTTCAGGATTGCTTTGGCTATTTGGGTCTTTGGTGCATCCATATAAATTTTAGGACTCATTTATTCTACTTCCATGAAGATGTTATTGTAGTTTTGATTAGACTGAGTTGACTTTCAGGATCACTTTTGTAATACAGCCATTTTTATCTTAATTCTGCCAATCCATGAGCATGGGAGCTCTTTCCACCTTCTAGTGTCTTCTTCCATTTGCTCAATGTTTTAAAGATTTCATTGTAGAGATCTTTCACCTCCTTGACTGGGCTTCTTCCTAGTTTTTGTTGGTTGGCTTTGTTTTGTATTTTAAGCTATAGTGAAGGGAATATTCTGTTTCATTTCTTTCTTGGCAAGTTCATTATTGTACTTGAGAAAGTATTTGATTTTTGTACACTGGCTTTGTACCAAGAAAAATTCTTTTTGTTGTTGTTGTTTGTTTTGGGTGTTTGTCTGTTTATTAAGACAAAGTCTTACTACATACCCCTGGCTGGCCTAGGATTCTCTATATAGACCAGGCTGGCATTGAACTCACAGAGATCTACCTGTCTCTACCTCCTGAATACTGGAATTAAAGACATGTGTCACCACCCCTAGAACAAGACAAATTCTTAATGGAAGCCCTGCATGTTTGATTTTACTAATTTACGCTGATATTTACTGAGTACTAACTAAGTATGTCCCAGGTACTCATTTTGACACCAAGATACATCATGGAGCAAAGCAGCCTAAAACCTCTGCCTTTGGGAATGTTACACACACTAAAATAAGAAAGAAAATAAATTTAATATATATGTATAGTTAGTAGGTATGCTGGATAGTTTCAGTTCTCAACTTAGAAAGTGCCATCAGATGCTCTTGGCCGCATGTTAACATTGCATCACGGATGGACAGGACTAAAAAGCTATGAAATATCTAAAAAGACAAAAACAAATACATTCATGCTGTTTCTATGGGAAAAGAGAAGAGGGGATTAAATTAATAAGAAAACAGATCAAAATTAATTGCATTCCATGACTTATTGAGTAAAATTAGCCCTCTGCACTGAAGGTCTGGTAAGAGGAAATCAAGTCTGGATGTGAACTTGCTATTTAGGGAGGACCACAAGTTCCAAGGTAGTGGCTGGGTGAGAGAAAAGAAAGTGATTCGAGCTGATACATTAAGAGCCATCCAGGATTACTGAGCACTGTAAATTAGGCAGGATGGAACAGGCCAAGGGTACTGACAATAACTCCTTTATCACAGTGTGAGCCCTTCAGAGCACGCTGGAAGACAGGAAAGAAGGATCCATTTTGAGGGACCACAAGAAAGCAGCTGGAAAGTCTGGAAATCACAAGGGAAGGGCGGGGGTGGAAAGCCAAGGCTGGTTCCCAGCACTCCTGGCTTGGTGTCTGGCACCAATGACGGAAATAGAATACTGGAGACGGGGCCAGGATGGTAAGTTTGATTTCAGAAGTAGAAAATTAACACACTGAGCTGCTGTAGCCAAAATGGCCAATGAAATTTCCAAGCACTAGGGAATAAAAATTCAATGATCTCCTTAAATAAAGCCATGATCCCATCACACTGAGCACAAAGTCAGCTCTGGCTGCTACACCCAAGAGAACACAGAAAGAAAACAAAGATAAAAAGACCAGCAAATCAAGTGGTCAAGTCAAATAGCTGATAAGGCATTTTTACGAGACAGACCAAGTCTGGTCTCCCTAGACCATAAATTAAGTTTCCAAAATTATCAAAAATTAGAGATGTCTCTTGAATCAAAAACTGTTTATTAACAGGACATTTTAGGATAATCACAATGACGCCGAAGAGCACTGTCTACAGCCACAAAAAGCATTACCCCACTGGCCCTAAGTACAGGTGGAAATAGAAATGTGACACCCCCTCCCCCATCCCAGCCCATACTCTGTGTCTACTGAGAGCCTTCCAGATGTCATGCCCTGGAATGGGAACTGAGGACTCAGTAACAGACCAAGACAACCACAACTGCGATGGGTAATTTGGGGTAACTTGGCAAGCCATAGAAGCCAGTTTGTGGCTAATCGTTAATGAAGATGTTGCTGTGAAGTGATTTTAGATGTGTAGATTTACATCAGTAGATCAACCCTCCAGAGGCCTCACCCAATCAAAGATCTCAAAACCCTGAGGTTCCTGAAGGTGAGCCTTGAGACTCAACATTACAACAGCAACTTTCCCTGAGTTTCCAGCCCAGCACCCCACCCTGCAAACACTAGACTCACCAGCCACACTATCACAAGAGACAACTGTTCATAATTGATCAGCCAACCAAAACCCTACCCTGTGGTACACTACCCTAGACACACACACACACATACACACACACACACTAATGATTCAGTTTCTCTGTTGAATCCTAACACAGTCCTTCATGTCATCAAAAAATACAAATCAAAGTCTGCAAAGTACTGTTGAGTTCAGATCTGTTGAATCTATGTAAAAGCCAGGCACACCACAGCACTCAGGCAGGGGTAACAGAGGGATCCTTGGAACTCATTGGCCACCCAGCCTAGCCAGTCAATGACTTTTAGGTTCAATGACAGACCCTGTCTCAAAAAAGAAAGTGAAGAGTAACTGTCAGGCCACATCTGATGTCTACTGCTTGTCTCCACGCTCACATGCACACACTCATGTGAACACATACAACCCTCCCCCAAACACAATCAAATAATCCTATCAATGAGTATACATTTGGAATATCTTCAGCCTCTAAGAAACCATTATTTCCTTAATAAGAACAGTGAGGCTGGTGATTCAGATTCACAAAGGATAAGCTGTCAAGTGCTTCCTTTAAGCAAAAAGTGAAAGTAAATAAAAAAAAAGAAAGGAAGAGATTTTGTGACCACATTCAGAAAACTTTTATTATCTTCTATTGCTAATCGTTCTATTTTATCATTAGTTATTGTTGCTAATTTGTAACTATGTCTAATTTATAAATTGAGCTTTATTGTAAGTGTGTATATCCATAGTAAAGAAGCATATCCAAGAAAAATAACTGGTTCTAAAAAATTAATATTGATAAAATGACCTAAACTGGGACTAAGCATCGTTAAGAAATCTTCCCTTAGAGTGATGTATGAGCCAAGATTCTGGAATAGAAGGTTATGGAGACAAAGGTTGTCAGAGGGCGGACAGCAATGCCCAGAGAGGGCAGAGAAGAGGGGGAGCCAGGTGACGAAGGCAGTGAAGGAGCTGGAGAGGCCCCAGGGCCAGAGCCTTAATGATTGATGTATATAGCACTTCTTATCTGCAACTTTACTTTCCACAATTTCAGTCAATCATGGTCTGAAAATACTGAGTGGAAATTTCCAAAAATAATTATGTGTTTTTCACTGCGTGCCACCCTGAGTAGCATGATGAGCTCGCACCCTGTCCTGCTCTGCTCTTCAGTAGCCCCCTCAGTGGCCAGCTTCCTTGTCATGGTACCACGGTGCTGATGCTCAGGAAATACTATAAGAGTCCAGTAACTGTGGGGAGTCACCTGTCCTCTTGATCAAGGAGGCCAAGGAGACCCCACAAGATGGACTTGAACCAGTGTCCAGTCTACAAGGAGGAGGGTCAACACAGAGGAAACATTTCCTCCATGCTTCCAAGTGAAGCCAGCCATGGTTGAGTAAGACCTTTGACTTATCTTCACATAGATGGATCTGGTAAAAAAAAAAAAAATACTCCCAAGCCCATGTGATCCCTGAGAACAGATCCTCAAATGACCTTAAGAGTAAAAATAAATCAGTTAATCTGGGCCAACTGTATGGTCTTAAACACCCAAAAGGAAAGTATAACCAAAGATTAAAGTGATCAGTATAATTCTTTAAGAGTCCATGTGTATAGCTAAGGGCTATATAACAAGAATAATGCCAGACAGGAGATACCTTCCTTTGAGTTGTTGGCCAGGGTGGTCCAAGAGACTCCCAGACAGGAACCCAGCATAGAACTGGGAAAATGAACATCATGTTGGCAACTGATTGCTGCTAGATGAGGAAGAGCTAATCTTCCTAAAACAAGGAACTCTAGAAAGGCTGACTAGACTCAGTGGATGGACTAACACAGGGAAACGGCTAGAGGCACTGATAACACAGTGGACAGTAACAGGGATGACAGAGTATATGGTCTCCAGTGGGGGGAACAGCTGGAGGCACTGAAAACATAGTGGACAGTAACAGGGATGACAGAGTATATGGTCTCCAGTGGGGGGAACAGCTGGAGGCACTGAAAACATAGTGGACAGTAACAGGGATGACAGAGTATATGGTCTCCAGTGGGGGGAACAGCTGGAGGCACTGAAAACATAGTGGACAGTAACAGGGATGACAGAGTATATGGTCTCCAGTGGGGGGAACAGCTGGAGGCACTGAAAACATAGTGGACAGTAACAGGGATGACAGAGTATATGGTCTCCAGTGGGGGGAACAGCTGGAGGCACTGAAAACATAGTGGACAGTAACAGGGATGACAGAGTATATGGTCTCCAGTGGGGGGAACAGCTGGAGGCACTGAAAACATAGTGGACAGTAACAGGGATGACAGAGTATATGGTCTCCAGTGGGGGGAACAGCTGGAGGCACTGAAAACATAGTGGACAGTAACAGGGATGACAGAGTATATGGTCTCCAGTGGGGGGAACAGCTGGAGGCACTGAAAACATAGTGGACAGTAACAGGGATGACAGAGTATATGGTCTCCAGTGGGGGGAACAGCTGGAGGCACTGAAAACATAGTGGACAGTAACAGGGATGACAGAGTATATGGTCTCCAGTGGGGGGAACAGCTGGAGGCACTGAAAACATAGTGGACAGTAACAGGGATGACAGAGTATATGGTCTCCAGTGGGGGGAACAGCTGGAGGCACTGAAAACATAGTGGACAGTAACAGGGATGACAGAGTATATGGTCTCCAGTGGGGGGAACAGCTGGAGGCACTGAAAACATAGTGGACAGTAACAGGGATGACAGAGTATATGGTCTCCAGTGGGGGGAACAGCTGGAGGCACTGAAAACATAGTGGACAGTAACAGGGATGACAGAGTATATGGTCTCCAGTGGGGGGAACAGCTGGAGGCACTGAAAACATAGTGGACAGTAACAGGGATGACAGAGTATATGGTCTCCAGTGGGGGGAACAGCTGGAGGCACTGAAAACATAGTGGACAGTAACAGGGATGACAGAGTATATGGTCTCCAGTGGGGGGAACAGCTGGAGGCACTGAAAACATAGTGGACAGTAACAGGGATGACAGAGTATATGGTCTCCAGTGGGGGGAACAGCTGGAGGCACTGAAAACATAGTGGACAGTAACAGGGATGACAGAGTATATGGTCTCCAGTGGGGGGAACAGCTGGAGGCACTGAAAACATAGTGGACAGTAACAGGGATGACAGAGTATATGGTCTCCAGTGGGGGGAACAGCTGGAGGCACTGAAAACATAGTGGACAGTAACAGGGATGACAGAGTATATGGTCTCCAGTGGGGGGAACAGCTGGAGGCACTGAAAACATAGTGGACAGTAACAGGGATGACAGAGTATATGGTCTCCAGTGGGGGGAACAGCTGGAGGCACTGAAAACATAGTGGACAGTAACAGGGATGACAGAGTATATGGTCTCCAGTGGGGGGAACAGCTGGAGGCACTGAAAACATAGTGGACAGTAACAGGGATGACAGAGTATATGGTCTCCAGTGGGGGGAACAGCTGGAGGCACTGAAAACATAGTGGACAGTAACAGGGATGACAGAGTATATGGTCTCCAGTGGGGGGAACAGCTGGAGGCACTGAAAACATAGTGGACAGTAACAGGGATGACAGAGTATATGGTCTCCAGTGGGGGGAACAGCTGGAGGCACTGAAAACATAGTGGACAGTAACAGGGATGACAGAGTATATGGTCTCTATGGGAGGGCGCCATTTGGAATGCGGGTATATAAATACGATTGTTTAGGATGTTTCTGTATGAAATACAAAAAAAAATCAATAAATTTTTAAATGAGTTATACTTGAGGAAGAAGCATAAAAATTTGCTTCATGTTAATTAGTAGATATGAAAAACATTACCACTGAAATCTACCCGATGACTTTATATCCATGCTCAGGTGCCAAGGATCTCAGAAAGTAACCGACTGTGACTA
>NW_008357929.1:3034939-3044793 GCF_000622305.1 Nannospalax galili
ACCAAGGATCTCAGAAAGTAACCGACTGGACTAGTAATCAGATATATAGAGATTAGAGACGCATGTGCAAACATCTGTTAGTTGCATTAAAAATGAGATTTTTCTGTATGAAACTATTTTTTAAAAAGAAATGGAGATCTTTTTTAAAGGTTAAAACCTCATTCAATTGTATGTCTTATAGGGTTTATACTCAGTACAATAATGTTTAACTGAGTACAATAATGTTTAACTGACTATAACTGTAATTTATAGTCAATTTTGAAAGAGATGCATCTTTGCTCTGGAAACTGTTACTGAATATGTCAATGTTGTTGTAATGAAATGCTTCTACTAACTATGTGGCTATTAAATAAATTTTTTTTAAAAAAGAAAAAAATGAAAACAAACTTATGTACTAAAGCGACAGATGTACTTGTTTCTCTGACACCATATAGTCTAAAGTTTTACTAACTTGTTACATTCATGCTAACTAAAGACAGTAAGAAATAATAATAATAATAATAATAATAATAATAATAATAATAAAAGAATAGTAAGGCTGGTGATTCAATTCATGAAGGATAAGCTATAAGTGCTTCCTTTAAGCAAAAAGTTAAAGAAACGTATTTTGTGACCACATTCACAAAATTATCATTACCTTATATTGCTATAGTTGCTCTATTTTATTACTATTGTTTGCTAATCTGTTACTGTATCTAATTTATAAATTAAACTTTATCATGGATATCTATGTAGTTTTTAAAAAGTGCTAATGGGGTTCAGCACAATTAGTGGTATCAGGCAGTCAATTGAATCACTGAGCTCTTGCATCCCTACATATAACGGGGGACTACTGTGTTAAGATTTTTCTTTTTAGGGTGAGGATGTAGCTCAGTTGGTAAAGGACTGGCCTAGCATGCAGACACCTTGGGTTCCATCCCCAGCACTGAATAAAATGGTTATGGTGCTGTCTGTTTATAAACTTAGCACTTGGGAGGCATAGGTAGGAGGTTCAGACGTTCAAGGTCATCTTCAGCTATGAAGCTAGTTCAAGGTCAGCCTGGGATACATGAAGCTTAGAAGGAAAGGGAGGAAGGGAAGGAGGGAGGAAAGGAAAGAGAGAAGGAAGGGAAGGAGAGGAGGGAGGGAGGGAATAGGGAGTTTATGTACATCTTGTCCTGTGTGCGAGGGAGGGAGGGAGGGAGGGAGGGAGGGAGAGAAGAGGAAGGAGAAAGGGAAGGGGAAGGAAGGGGAAGGGAGGACTAAATGGACTTCGCTGGGCATGTCCTCAGGTTTACCTGTAAAAGCCAAACCTAGCAGGCTCCTGTGCTACAGAGGGGAATGGGGGTCCGCAAGCATCATGGTCAAGTATAAGGAGAAAATGGCTAGAAGCCAGACAGGGTGTGGTAGACGGTGAGAGTGAAGCAAAGAACTGGAGACAGTGGACACAGATACAACTTCCCAAAAGTATGGCCACCAAAGGGAAATAGCAGTTTAAGAGAGCTTACGCTATTGCACAGAAATGACCAAACATTCAAAAGTTGATTGATCAAATTACTAGAAATGAGTTCAATACAGAAGAGAGTAGGAATACTTGCAGTACAAGGTTCAGAAAGAGCAGTCATGGAAGGGTAGAAAGGAGTACAAAAATGTCTCCTCTATCAGAACAGGTGGGAAGTGAGAGGGACAGTTATAGCTACCAGGGGTCTTATGTATTTTCACCAGAAAGTTAAGGTCAACACATCTGTATTAGGGGGCGGATTTCTTAGAGGAATTGGCTGATGGGATTAGAAGGCTGTGATGGTTAATACTGTCAGCTTGACAAAATCTAGACTCACCTGGGAGATGGGCCTCTGAGTAGGCCTGTGGGCTTATCATGATGACATTAAGTAAGGTGAAAAGACCCACCCACTGTGGGTGGCACTATTCCTTAAGAAGGGGATCTTGGACTGTGTACAGGCAGAGAAGGCAAGCCGAGTGCTAGCATGGAAACATTCATAACTCTCTTCTATGGACGTAATGGGACCAGCTGCTTCAAGCTCCTACCGCCTTGATTTCCCTGCCATGATGGACCATACTTCAAACTGTGAGCTAAAATAAACCGTTCCTTCCGCAAGTTGTTTTTTGTCAGGGTATTTTATCTCAATAGAAGAGAAACTAAGACAGAGGCCAAGTCCCCCCTCAGGCCACCTTCAAACTGGAGAACTAAAGATACCAGCTTAGTACAAGTATGAAATCTTCACAATCAGGAAAGCCAATAGTCTGAAATCCTCACAATCAGGAAAGCCAATGTGTAACTGTCAGTTTGAGGCTGAAGCCCTACAGACTTGGGGCAAGGGGTTGTTAGTGAAAGTACTAAGGTTGAAAAGACAAAGGAACCTGGGGTTCTGGTGTCTGAGGATAGGAAAAGAAAGATGGTCCCATTTCAGAAAATAATGTACACTTCTGTTTTCTCCATTTAAGTCCTCAGACAACTGGATAATACCCACTGACATTGAATGAGGGTGTATTTTCCTTACCTAGTTCACTAATTCAAAGGTCAGTCTTTTCCAGAAACACCCTCACAGATACCCAGAAGTGGTGCTTTATGAGCTACCTGGGTATCCCTTAGTCTAGTATATTTGATGCTTCAAATTAACCACCATATCCATCTGCCAGAGCTTCGGTTTTCTCTAGGAGGAAGACGTGTCTGGCTATGAAAGAAAGGGTCATGGACAGAAAAGTCTTTAGAAAGTAGAAAAGGGAAACAATATACTTGTTTAGGAAAACGAAAGAATAAATTCATCTGACAAAAGGAATATATGCAGGCAGTAATCAGGGTCCATTTGAGTTGGCTGGTAAAAAAGTCATAGTGGGGGAAATACGTTATATGCTGCTGTGCAAAAATGCACAGTAGTGCAATCACTATGGAAATCAGCCCAGAGGTTAAAAAAAAAAAACCCTAAAAACTAAAAATAGAACTGCCATATGGTCCAGCTCTACCATTTCTGGAGATATACCCGAAGGAATCTAAGTCAGCTTACTACAGAGATACTTGCGCCTCCATGTTTACTATATCACTATTCATGATAGTCAAGTTACGGAATCATCTTGGGTACCCAGCACCAGATGAATGGCTAGAGAAAGCATGCTATACATAGACAATGGAGTTCTAAAATGCCATAAAGAACAACAAAATTATGTCATTTGTAGGCAAATAAATGAAAGAGAAATAAGCCTGACTCAGAAAGATAATATTGCGTGTTTGTTCTCAAACGCAGCACCAAAGTCAAAGGCCTCTAAGTTGATAATAAGGTTTACGAATCTTCTGCTGGCATTGTCAAAATGATCCTGGAAGATGTTAAGCAAAAACTAGGCTATATTTCCCTTTCCCTACAGCCAGTCCCTTGACGTGTAAGACAAACCCGAGGTGTTTGTTTGGTTTGTTTTTTAAATACACAGCATTGTAAAAGTGAAATCCAAGAGGTAAGATTCATATTATTTAGGGAGTATTCTGAGAAAAAAAGACAATGCTCCATTTGTCTCTTTTCTATTTTTTTCCAGTTGGTGTTTAGAGATCAGAGTTTTGGGATCAGTAGTCAGGCAGCCACTGTGAGTATACTAGTTAAAGTCCAGGGAAAGCTCTGCCCTGTTCAAGTCTTGAAATTCTTCCTACAAGGATGGAGAATGGTTTTCTAACTGTGTCTAACATATGATGCAATAGATTTTGTTTTCCTTGAAGACATGACGGCAGAGATGTGCGAATACGTGTGGCCATGCAAATCACCAGGCTCAACATACACTGAAGACTCTGTGAAGAAACTTTGGACCAGCTTGTGAACATAAACCAATCAGACAAAATAATCCAGTCTCAAAACCCCAGTTACAATGTGAAGGCTGACCTCTTTCACTGATATGCTCGTGAATGAAAACATCTGGAGACATCACAGCCCTTACTCATCGCCACACTCCCATGATTTTGCTCTTAATCCCTGTGAGGTTGCACAACTGTCCTGTTTTGATTTAAGTCTGGTCTAGCCAGTCCCTTCAGTTGTCTGCAAGGATGCAATGGATTTTTGTTTTCCTCTGCTTCTGTTGCCTCTCCTAACTCAGCTGTTTGTTCACACAGATCCCTAACTCCTCCACATTGGTGAGCCTGTCATGAGGACCAAATATCTTCCCAAATGCCAACCTGAAATCTAATGGGCACATCTGGAAGTGGTGGGAAGATGAGGGTAATGAATCACAGTCCAAACCTTTCATTTCCTTCCTGCACACAAGAACCCTTTATTCCTTCTCAGGGTCTTAGCTAGGTCCTCAGAGCTGTTGACTGTGAGAAGCAGAAGAAAGAAAAACTCCTCTTCCCAGACTCAAACACCCTCAGGTCTATCACAGTAGGATGACAGAGGACACCTATCGTTCATTCCTCTTTCCCAGCTCTATCTTCGGTTCTAAGCCTTTAATTACTGGTCTCCCCACACTGTACAGGGCCTGGGCAAAGGCACCATAGTGTAGGGAGAACACACACTGTACATATAATCTCCCTTGCTCTCCCCTCTACCCTACACATATCTTTTGAATTAGTATATATGTTCTTCAAGGACAGAATTCATCTAACTCATTTATACATTCTCACAACACTACCAAGCAATGGCTTGACAAGAGTCTAGCCAATCAGTTTCCTAGTCATAACCTGGAAATAAACCTGAATCTTAATTAAAGTTTTAAGTAAATATTCCTCACCTACCATAATGAGCCATCCTTTTTTATATTCACTTTTTAACTGAAGTCTTTTCACTTTTTAATTGAAGTCTGAATTATATTAAATATTGAGTAGTTACAAAAGAAGACTTAAACCAGTCAAAATGAGTAAAATGGCACAGAAATAATCCAGAAACAGACCCACATGCATTGTCACTTGGGGGAAAGAGGTTATAGCACACTCTAATACCAATTTGAGTTGGGTTGCAATGATTTCTTCAACAGAATACTTTTTAAAAGCTACTAACCTTAAAAAAAAAAAAGGTTAGACTTGGTCAAAATTTAAAACTTGTATTCATTACAAGACATTAAACAATGTGAAAGGGCAAACAAGAATGGGGTAATATTTGGTGGGAGAAGGTGTTGGTAGAAGGGTTAAGACAGGATCTCATGTAGCCCAGGCTGGCCCCAAACTTACTATACAGTCAAGAATGACCTTGAACTCTTGATCTTCCTGACTCTACCTCCCAAGTGCTGGGATTATAAAACTATATGATCATGCCCAAGCAGGATAATACAATTTGTAATTATGAGAAAGCACTGGTAAATGTAGGAAATGACATATCTAAAATATACAAAGTATACCAACAAATCAATCACAACAAGACAAAGAATTCATTTTAAGTATGGGCAACAGACATGTCACAAATGGTGAATGAATGCCCAATAAAATCAGAGAGGGGTTAGTCATCACTAACTAGGTGTTAAGGAAATTCAGATGGAAGGCACGGTGAGATTCCATTGCACACTCACTGAAAAGACAAAACTCAACAGGACCCACTGTCCAATACTGACAGACTATGGAGCACTTGACATAACTGGTAGGACTCTAAAGTAATATAATCACTTTAGAGGACTGTTTGGTAGCTTCTTATAAAACTCACCTGGCAATTATATCCCTGGGTACTTACCAAGGAAATGAAAACATTTGTTGTCAGAACTTAAGAAGACAGGATATTTTTTCCAGAAAAGCCAAAAAGTTGGAAATAATTTAAATGTTCATTATTGGTGAAGATAGACTAATTATGGTAGTCTTGAGCAATGAAATACTAAGGGGTGTAAGAAAAAATAAACTAACAAAATATACACCACCATGGATGAATCTTAAGCACACACTGAAGAAACCAGACACAAAAACATATAGATGATTCTTTTTCTTTACTTCCTGTCTTTTTTAAAATTTAATAACTACATGATTAGAATAAGCATTTCATTACAACTTTAACATATTCAGTAACAATTTCCAGAGCAAGGATACATTTCTTTCAAAAGTGGCTGTAAATTTTTAGGTTCACAGTTGAATTAATACAGTTATACAATATTGAACTTAGTATAGACCCTGTAAGACATAAAATTGAATGAGATTTTAACCTTTAAAAAAGATGTGCATTTCATTTTAAAGTATGTTGTTTCCTAAAGAAAGACTCATTTTTAATGCTATTAACGCTTAGATGTTTGCACATGTGTCTCTAATCTCTGTGTATCTGATTATTACTAGTTTCAGTCAGTTACACTCAGATCCTTGGAACCTGAGTATGGATATAGTCATCAGGGAGATTTCAATGGTAATGTTTATCACTTCTACTAATTAACATGAAGTAAATTTTTATGCTTCCTCCTCAAATATGTCATTTTTTTTGTTTGTTGATTTTTTTTGTGTGAAAATATCATACAGAACATCCTAAACAATCTTATTCATCTATATACCCACTTCCCAAATGGGAACTTCCCATAGTCCCCCCCCCAACTGGAGCCCATATACTCTGTCATCCCTGTGACCATCCACTGTGTTGTCGGTGCCCCCAGCCCTTTCCCAGTGCTTGCTCATCCACTGAATCTATTCAGCCTATCTAGAGATCCTTCTTTTAGGAAGATCAGCTGTTCCTTATCTATCAGCAATCAGTTGTCAATATTCCTTTAGATAAGATTGGGATCTGCTGTTCATGTTCTCAGTTCTATGCTGGGTAACTCTCTGGGTATCTTTGGGCCACCCTGGCCAGGAACTCAAAGGAAGGTATCTCCTGTCTGGCATTTTTTCTTATTATGTAGCCTTTAGGAATATCTATGGACTCTTAAAAAATTATATTGACCCCTTTAATATTTGGTTATACTTTCCTTTTGGGTGTTTAAGACCCTAATTGGCCCAGATAAACCAATTTATTTTTACTATTAAGGTCGTTTGAGGATCTAAAGCTCAGGGGTCACATGGGCTTGGGAGGAGTTCCTGGCTCCTTTCTTTTACCACTTCTGTCTATGTGAAGATAAGTCAAAGGTCCTGCTCAACCACGACTGGCTTTGCTTGGAAGCATGGAGGAAATGTTTCCTCTCTGACGACTCTTCTCTTTGTAGACTGGACACTGGTTCAAGTCCATCTGGTGGAGTCTCCATGGCCTCCTTGATCAAGAGGACAGGTGACTCACCACAGTTACAGGACATTTTGAGAGATGTTCATAGTCCCCTGGAACTTAGTCAATCTAGGAGGGCAAGGAGCAAAAGCTGTCTTTTATGTCCCTCTGACCAAATTAGTATAGGCTTCAAAGTATGGCTGTTAAACATCCAAGAAGGTTAGTTCCACCAGTCTAGTACTTTTAATTACCACATGCTATGTAGATAAAGCTTGGGCAAAGACCAAACATTCTCAGATAAATGCTGCCTAGACATATATTTTATTCTTTGATCTAGTTGTATATATAACTTGTCAGTAGGTTGTTGGAATAATACGGTTCCCTTTGGTTCTTCAAAATCTAGCTAGGCATTATTTATCTCTCACATTGTCTAACCCTTCCACCAAGCTTTCCCCATTTAAAGTGCCCCAATTTTTCCCATTTCTCCTTTCATAATACCCTTCTCCTATGGTCCCACCTCTCTTGGCTCCTTCTTTCCCATTATCCACTAGGTTCCTTGTATAACCTTCCCTCCCATCTCCCCTTAAATTAGCCCCATTTTTTAAATCCATACCTCCCTTATTAACGCCCGCTTCCTACTGTTCTTCTCTTTCAGATCCTTTCTTTTCCTTTACCTCCCTGGTTCCTTTTCATTATCCAGATTCCTATAGCTATGTCTGGATACATAATCACTTATCAGGATTTGGTTCTAGGATCCACAAACAAGGGAGAACATACGTCGTTTTTTTTTTTTTTCCCCATGAGTCTATATTATTTCATGTAGTATAACAGTTTGTAGTTCCATCCATTTACCTGCAAATTTCATGATTTCATCTTTCTTTACTGCTGAGTAAAGCTCCATCATATAAATGAACCACATTTTCATTATTCATTCATCAGTTGAGGGTCACTTAGGTTGCTTCAATCTCTTAGCTACTGTGAAAAGAGCAGCAACAAACATGGATGTACAAGTGGCTCTGCAATAGGATGAGTTCTTTGGGTATATGCCAAGGAGTGGTGTAACTGGGTCAAATGGTAAGTTCATTTGCAGATTTTTAAGAGTTCTCCACATTGCTTTCCATAGGGGTTGAACAAGTTTGCAGTCCCACCAGCAGTGGATGAGTGTTCCCCTTTCCCCACATCCTCTCCAACATTTGGTATCACTTGTTCTCTTGATCTTAGCCTGTCTGACTGGTGTAAGATGAAACCTTAAAGTGGTTTGAATTTGTATTTCCATAATTGCTAGTGATGTTGAACACCTTTTAAGATGCTTCTTAGCTGTCTTTTTTTCTTCTTTTGAGAACTCTCTGTGCAGCTCCTTAGCCCATCTTTTAATTGGGTTACTTCCTTTCTTGATTCCTTGTTTTTTGAGTTCATTATGTATTCTGGATATTAAACCTCTGTCAGATGTTGCTGGTTAATATTTTCTCCCATTCTGTGAGTTTTCTCTCACTTCCCTGGTTGCCTCCTTTGATGTACAGAAGCTTTTTAGTTTAATGAGGTCCCATTTGTTGACTCTTAACCATGTTTCCTGAGCAATAGATGTCCGGTTTAGAAAATCCATCCCTATACCTATATCTTGTAGGTTATTGCCAATGTTTTCTTATAACAGGTTCAGAGTTTCAGTCTTCACATTGAGGTCTTTGATTCATCTGGAGTTGACTTTTGTGCAAGGTGACAGATAGGGGCTTAGTTTCATTCTTCTACAGGTGGAGATCCATTTTTGCCAACACCATTTGCTGAACATGCTGTCTTTCCTCCATTGAATGTTCTTGGCCCTTTTGTCAAATATCAGGTGGCTGAAATTGCATGTACTCATATTTGGGTCATCAATTTTGCTCCATTGATTTACGGGTCTATTTTTGTACCAATACCATGTTTTTATGACTACAGCTCTGTAATACAGCTTAAAATCAGGTTTAGTAATGCCCCCAGCATTGCTCTTGGTGCTCAGGGTTGCTTTGGCTATCCAAGGTCTTTTGTGCTTGTATATGAATCTTAGGATTTTTTTTTCCAACTCTGTGAAAAATGTTATGGGGATTTTGATTGGCATTGCATTGAATCTATAAATGGCTTTTGGTAGGATGGTCATTTTCACAATATTAATTCTTCCAATCCATGAGCATGGGAGGTCCTTCCATCTTCTGATGTCTTCCTCAATCTCCCTTTTAAAAGATTTAAAATTTTAATTGTAGAGGTCTTTAATGTCTTTGGTCAGGTTTAGTGGGTCTCATGTATCCCCAGGTTGGCCTTGAACTCTGTGTAGTGGAGGGTGACTTTCTTGCACTTCTGATCATTGGTATATAGAAAGGCTATAGACTTTTGTAGGTTAATTTTGTAACCTGCCACTTTACAGAATGTGTTAATAATTTCTAGGATTTTGCGTGTGGAATTTTTGGCATCCCTTAGATATAATATCATATCATCTGCAAAAAGGGATAATTTGAGCTCTTCTTTTCCAATTATTACTCCTTTAATTTCCTTCTCTTGTTTTATTGCTCTTGCAAGAGTTTCAAGCACTGTGTTAAAGAGGAGTGGAGATAGTGAACCTTGTCTGGTTCCTGATTTCAATGGGAATGTATTCAGGTTTTCTCCATTTAGAATGATGTTGGCTGTGGGTTTGTTATATATGGCTTTAATTATGTTGAGGTATGTTCCCTCTAGTTCAATTCTCTCTAGGACTTTGAACATAAATGCATGTTGAATTTTGTCAAAGGCCTTCTCTGCATCTCTTGAGATGACCATGTTTGT
>NW_008357929.1:3044938-3045662 GCF_000622305.1 Nannospalax galili
TTTTGAATAAATTAAGTAGTATTGGATGTAGATCTTCTTTAAATGTCTGGTAGAATTCTGCTGTAAATCCATCTGGTCCTGGAACTTTTTTAGTCGGGAGGCTTTGTATTACTCTTTTAATTGCTTATGTGTTGTGGGTCTGTTTAAGCTGTTAATCTCTTCTTGGTTTAGTTTTGGTGGTTCCCATGCCTTTAGATACACATGCTTTTTTTTTTTTTTTTAGGTTTTCAGATTTAGTGGCATAGAGGTTTTTAAAGTATTCCCTTTATAATGTTCTGGATCTTTTTGGTATCTGTTGTGATGTTTCCCCTATCATCTCTGATTTTGGAGGTGCTCTTTCTTTCTTTTGGTTAACTGAGCTAGCAGTCTATCATTCTTGTTTATCTTTTCTAAGAACCAGCTCTTGGAATCGTTGATTTTTTGTATTGTTTTCTTTGTTTCTATTTCATTAATTTCTTCTCTGATTTTTGTTATTTCTTCTTGTCTGCTGGGTTTGTTGTCACTTTTCAAGTGTCTTGAGTTGCAATGTTAAGTCATTTGTGTTCTTTCCAATTTTTTAATGTGAGCACTTATAACTATAAACTTTCTGCTAAGGACTGCTTTCAATGTGTCCCAGAGGTTTTGTTGTGTTGAATTGTCCTTTTCATTTTGTTCCAGGAATACTTTTATTTCTTTCTTAATTTCTCTTTTGACCCATTCATCATTCAGGAGTGTGTTGTTTAAT
>NW_008357929.1:3045915-3061866 GCF_000622305.1 Nannospalax galili
AGAGAGAGATGGTCCCGGCACCTCACCCATGTGGACACGAGAGGGGCCATTTACTGACCTGGGATGAGACTGCGGGCCCAAGATGTGTAGGCAAAAGTTAACAGAGGCTATGAGACTATGGGCAGCCATGGGAGCATCTGAGCTATGGCGCAAGACTGCTTGTTTCTGTGTAAGTTCCCCAATTTACCCCTTCCCTACCCGAGGGCATAAACCATAATAAATTCACAAAAAAATATATTATATGGTTTGTCTGATCACACAAGAGACCCCAAGAGAACTCTGGCGACAATGGTATTGTTTAACTCAGATGTCTGTTATTTCTCTGTCCTGTTGACCTATCTAAGGGAGACAATGGGGTATTGAAGTCCCCTACTATTAATGAGTTGGGATTAATCTGGGTCTTAAAGTCCTCTAGTACTGTTTTGAAGTTGAGTGCACCAGAATTTGGTGAATATATGGTCATGATTGTAATATCTTCTTGGTTTATTGTTCCTTTGAGCAGAATAAAATAGCCCTCTTTATCTTTTCTTATTAGTTTTAGTTTAGTCTATTTTATCAGATATTACAATTGTAATGCCTGCTTTTTTCTTAGTACCATTCGCTTGGTATTTTTTTTCCATCCTTTCACCTTAAGGTAGTGCCTGTCCTTGAAAGTGAGATGAGTTTCTTGCAGATAACGAAAAGATGGGTTTTGTTTCTTAATCCATTCACCTAGTCTGTGTCTTTTGACTGGGGTTCAGTCTATTGATATTTAAAGTTATTAATGAAAGATGTGTATTCAATCCTGTCATTTATATTCCTGTTCACATTCTTGATATAGCTGTGCATTTCCACAGTTACACCTTCACTGAATTTCTTTCCAAAACCCCTTGGGTATAGTCATTCCTTTCTTCAGCTCTTTGTATTGCTTCAAGAACTCTCTGAAGGGCTGGTTTTGTGAACATGAATTCCTTCAGCCTATTTATGTCATGGAAAATTTTTCTTTCCCCTTCGACGAAAATAGACATTTTGGATGGCTAAAGTAATGTGGGTTGGCATCTGTGGTCATTTAGAACTGGGAATACTTTGGTACAGGCTCTTCTGGCTTTCATAGTTTGCACTGAAAAGTCAGCTGTAATCCTAATGGGTTTTCCTTAATATGTGACTTGTTGTTTCTCTTTTGCAGCTTTCAGTATTGTCTCTTTGTTCTGAACATTTGGTGTTTTCACTATGATGTGCGCTGGAGAGTTTCTTTTCTCATTCTGTCTGTTTGGTGTTCTATATGCTTCTTTGTATGGGCATGTCTTTCTTTAATTTTGAGATATTTTCTTCTATAATCCTGTTGAAAATCTGGTCATTCCATCATCTTGAGATTCTTCTCCTTCCTTTATGCCTATTATTCATAAGTTTGGTCTTTTTATGGTGTCACACAATTCCTGCATACTCTATTCTTGTGTTTTCTTAACTTTTTCTTAATCTTTGCTTGAGTGGTCTAATTCATCCACTTTATCTTCCAGTCTTGATATTCTGTTTTCCATTTCATTCATCCTATTGGTGAGGATTTCTCCTGTCATTTCTAATTGGCTTACTGAGTGTTTCACTTCCTTCTTCATTTCAGCCTGAGTAGTCTTCAATATTTCTCTTTTCTGAATTCATTCAGAAATTTATCTCTATCTTCCTTCAGTTCTTCGATTTCTTTGTTTGTGTGTTCTTTAAATTCACTGAATTCTTTTATAATGTTTATAATTGTTCTTTTACGTTCCATGTCCTTTCTTATCTCTAGGGAGTTCTCATGGTACTCCTCTAGAGGACTATTGTTACTTGGTGGGGATAAGTTATTTTGGTTTTTCATGTTATTATTTTTTTCTCTGTGACTCTGACATGAGAATTTCTTTTGTAGTTTCTGATTCTTGTGTGAGTCTCAAGCCTTCCTTTGTTTTTACATCTGCTTCTTTTTGTAAACTTTATGTGCCTTTACGGTTTACCTGTTGGGCATGAAAAGTTGGTTGGTCTAGGTTTCAGGTTCTCGCTTTTGATTTTATATTGGAGTGGGCAAATTGCTTTTTTCCCCAGGAGTTCCCACAGAGACCCAAGTGAGATGAGACTCAGATGCTTTCAGGCTTTCTAAGGTCTGGATCCCTCCAGGAAAAATGCAGCCCTCAGGAATTTGGGGGCTGGGCTGGCCTGGGAGCAGGGCCCAGGAAAGATGTTGGCCTCAGGAAGCTGGTGGCTGTGCCACCCTGGAATGTAAAGGGGGATGGGGGTGGGAAGAGGCCCGAGGGCTCCTGGGGACTACTGGGAGGAACTGGGTTGGTCTGGATGCAAAGGATCAGGAAGCAGTGGGGATTCTGGGCCTAGAGGTCAGTCCAGGAGTCTGGGGTTCCAAGCCAATAAATGGGCCAGTACTCAGGCTAGGAGGAGAGACAGAGCAGAGGAGCTGGGAGGGTGAAAGTGGCTGGGGGAGTCAAGGCGCAGTGTGTGTCATTGGACCTACCCAGGAAAGGTGCTGGCACCAGGATGCCAGAGGCTGTGTAGCCCAGGGAAGTAAAGGGAGGTGAGGGCAGGCCTGTCTTTTTTTCTTTTTAAGAGACAGAGTCTTGCTGTGTGTTGCCTAGGCTGGCCTTGAACCCCTAAGGTCAAGTGATCTTCCAGCTTCAGACCAGGTGGGAGTAGAGGTGTGTACCTCAGTGTCTGGGCATGCTATATCACTAGATTTCTATGAAGTCCTATTGTTCTAACACCATTTGCCAAAAATAATACCAAATCATTCCTACTAGCTTTGCAAAATTATTCAAAATCAAATTACCATATTTACAGAAGTCATTCTCTGGACTCTTAGAGATCTATTTAGTCCAGCTGATCTAAATGTGTGCCTTGCCAATTCTACACTGTCTTAGTTATAATAGTTTTACAGAAATTTTCAAAACTGAACAAGGTGATACCTCCAATTTCATTTTCTTTCAAAATTGTTTTGGCTACTAGTTCCATGCAAACTTTTGTGCCAGCTCATCTGCCCCTACAGAAACACCTTGCTTTAGTGTTGATTAGAATTGCATTAGACCTCACCTGGCTAGACAAGGGCTCCCAATCTTGAATACGTTAGTTTTCAACTTGACACACCTGAGAAATTGGTGACTTCCTCTATCAGATTGGACTGTGGGCATGTCTGTAAGGCATTCTCTTGATTTGAGGGCACAGCCCACTATGGGTGGTGCCATCCCTGTGCAGGTGTGCCTGGGCTGTGCAAGAAAGCAGACTGAGCTCAGGCCAAAGGAGTAAGTCAGTAAACAGCATTCTTCCATGTTTTGGGCTTTAGTTCCTGCCTCCAGGTTCCTGCCCCAGTTTTCCCTGATAACGGTCTGTGAGCTATAAGCCAAATAAACACTTTCTTCCTTCCAAGTTACTTTTGGTCACAGCAATAGAAAGTAACTAGGACATTATAAGTCTCTCTGCTTCAAGTTTTCTTCAAATTTTTCTTTTTTTTTGATATTCTGTAGTTTTCAGTCTATGGCTCCTACAAATGTTTGGTTAAGATTTATCTCTGAGAATTGTTTTCTAAATTTTAGTTTCCAGTTGTTCACTGCAAGTAATGAGAAATACAATGGACTTTTGTATTTGTGCATTCTGAGTCATTGAGAAATTCAGTTAGTAGTTCCAGGAGCTTTTCTTAGATTCCTTAGGATTACACAGAGAGAGAATTAGGCCATCTACAAATGCAGGCATCTGAGTCATTCCTTTCAGTCTGTGTAGTATGTCTTTTTATTTTTCTTTCCTTTTGGAATTATCGAGGATCTCTACCATGAGGTAAAGTAAAATGAACATTCCTGCCTTGATTTCAATCTTAAGGAAAAAAGCATTTCTATCCCCACTAAAAATGTCTGGATGCCCTTTATCAAAGTCTTTAATATTTCTAGTTTGATGTTTTATCATGAACGGATTTTCTATTTTATCATACATGTTTCGTCTACCAGTTGATATGAGCATATGGTATTCCCCCCTCAGTTACTATGGAAAATTGCATGAATTATTTTGTGATGGTTGGACTAGCCATGCATTTCTGGGTGAACTTCGTTTGGGTTTAGTGTTATTCTTTTATGTACTGCTATACAAGGGTTGTAATTGCTGCATCTATGCTCTAGGGCTACTGTCTGTTCGTTACCAGGAGCCCCATGCACTAGAGCACCAAAACACACCCAGAAGAAAACAAAACTTGGTAAGGTCAGCGGGGCATGGTGGTGCACGCCTACAGTCCCAGCACTTGGGAGGCAGAGGCAGGCAGATCTCTGTGAGTTCAAGGCCAGCCTGATCTACATAGTGAGCTCCAGGCCAGCTGGGTCTGCAGGGAGACCCTGTCTCAAAAAGACCAAAATAAATGAATAAATGAATAAATGAATGAATGTATAAATAAATAAATAAATAAATAAATAAATAAATAAATAAATAAATAAAAAAAGGTAAGGTCAACGCCCTCCTTTGGCTTCTTGGTATTTCCTCCAGACATCCCTGCAGTCATGCTGTTCTGGCCTGTGCACCCCCCTCCCCTCCCCCCACCTAACTTCTGATAAAACCCCACTACACAGTGGCCTTGCTGCTGATCTCTGTCCCCAAGAGGCGGCCCAGCAGTTTGTCCCCAATAAACTGTCCTTTCCTGCACAGAGTGGTTTCTTTTGGCAGTTTCAGATGCATACACTGTCTACACTTTTCTAGTAATGTCTTTGTCTCATTTTATTAGCAGGGCCAATACTGACCTCACCAAACAGGTGGGAAGTGTTCTATTTCCTGAAAGCGATGGAATAAAATGGATATCATTTCTTTAAATGTTTGACGGACTTCATCAGTAATGTCATCTGGACCTGGAGTTTTCTCCATTTCTTTATAGATACAAGACTATTCATTTATACTTTCATGTCTTCTGTGGTGACTTTTGGTAATTTGTGGGTTTCAAGGAATTGTAGTATTCTACCAATTTATGTGAAGAATGGCTTACAGATTTTTTGAAAACTCCTTTAAATAACTGGTTAAGTGTGTAGTGACATTCTTTGATCTCTGATATTTATGAAGACTTTGTGTCTTCTATTTCTCCTTAGTCTGACTAAATCAAATTGACCTTTTCAGAATAATAGTTTTTGATCTCACTTTTCCTTTCCATTGTTTTTCTGGGTTCTAGTTCATAAATTTCCACTTATCTGCAGTATGGCTTTCCTTCTGCTTTATTTCAACCTGTTTTGTTCTTTTCATATTAGGATAAAAACTGAGAAAACTGATTTGCAATAACTCTTCTGGTATAAACAACTAATGCTATTAAGTTCCAAGTTTTTGTTATGTCTCACAAATTTTGTATTTTCATTTATTTCAATTTTAATTTTTCCTATGAAATGTCTTGTTTGACCTATGTTATTTTGTTATTTTTAAATATATTGTTTAACATTTGGGGCTTCCCAGTTGTCTTTATGTTATTGATTTCTGCTTGAATTTCATTGTGGTTGGAGAACATACTTTGTATGTCTTCAAGTTCTGTAATTTGTTATGGTTGATTTTGACTGAAAATATGGTCAACTTTGTCCATGTTTCATGAACACATGAGAACAGGTCACTTTTGTTGGGGATTTTCCGAATGTCAACTGGATCCAGGTAATGTACGGTGTTGTCCGGTCCTTCTGTGGCCTTCCTCAATTTCTGTGTACTAATAATTCTACTAATAACTGAGTGTTAAAGTCCTCATCTCTAACTGTGATCCGCCTGTTTCTCCTTCAGCTCTACCCACTTTAGTTTCTTGTGCCTCAAACCTCTGTTCTCAGGTGACGTATACATGGGATTATCATGTGGAAGTAAACAGAACCTGTCATGAAGTGCCTTTCATTATCCCTGTGACAGTCCCTGGTCTGAAGTCTAATGTATCTAGCAACTCTCTCAATTGAGCAAAGTTGATAAACTCCTAGTATTTCTAATTGTTGAAATGTCTGGGTTTTCGGCATAGAACGTCATATCTGAAAATACTAACAATTTAGAGCTTCTTTCCATTAAAATATTTTTATTGGTTTTTTAAGAATTTCATACAATGTATTTTGATCATATTCAGGCCCCTCCCTCATTTCGACCTTGACCTCACTACTCTCCCTTACTTCATGTCCTCTATTATTATTTTTCTTTTTTTGCATTTTTAATTGAATTTCTGCAATTTTCATACAATATAGTTTGATAGCATTTAGATCCACTCCCCTCATGGCTCTTGAATGTAGGTCCATCCCTAGGAATCTGGTCACCCTAACAGGCATCATCACATCCTCGAAGAAAACTGACTCTCCCACTCCCAGCAGCTATCAATTGTCAACAGATCCTCAGCTATGGTTGGGGCTTTCTGGATACCTCCCCCATCCATGTTGGGGTTTTGTCTGGTTTGGGCTTGCACAGGTCTTGTGCATGCTGTTACAAGCACTACAGATTCATATGTGCAACTCTCCTGTGGTGTCCAGACAACACGGTTTCTTTGTATTCATCTACCACCTATGGCTCTTACAATCTTTCTTTCCTGTCCTCTATAATGATCCCCAGTCATTTAGAAGAGAGGGTGTGAGTCCTGATACAGGTGACCCATTTATGGCTGAGCACTCCAAAGTCTCTTACTGTCTGCCCATTGACCAGCTGTGGGTCTCTGCGTTAATCACCATGTTCAAGTGCGTTTTATGACTTACTTTCAGAATGGCAGGGATGGATATGCAGCATTCTTATCCTAATATAATCCCTCATCACATCCTACTCAAATTAATTTAAAAGCTTCCTCTTACCTTAGCCTAAGAAAAATGTAAAGCACTTATAACAGAGGGTTATATGGCCAATTTTAGAGCTTCTTAATTGAAGAAAGCCATCTTCCTTGTTCAAGCTCTAAAATGAATAAAAGTAAAAAATCAGGAAATAAAGCACTACCTAGAGTACAAATATGCTTACAAACTGAGGCTCAATGAGCCTTCGACCTGACATTCTCTTATGGCTTCCTTCATCCTGGGCTCCCATCCCCGGCTATAACACATTCCAAACCAATCACACCTGTAATCTCAAGTCCATTTCAACTGCACTCAGTTCCACCAATGGCCTAACAGGCCCCACCTCAGCCCATACTCTGCTTCCAGCTCTCCAATGCCCATTCTCCCCAAGGTGGGACCGTCCATCAGCCCCCACAGTACCCACTTCCTCCTGAATATTCCATCTGCCCCACAGCTGTGAAACGTAATCTCTGTACATGGTTCCCTTCCTACGGACTGCCTGCTTATCTCCTTATTTAACTAAATTGTTCTTATAGGCTTCACTTTTAGGTTCCTTGTCTTCCATGAAGTTTCTCAATCAAGAAAAGGGGAGGTACATTTTCAAAGTTTTTTGCAGTATTGTCTTCATTTACTCAAATGGCCAGTTTGGGACCTGGATTCAATGGGGTTCTAGTCTGCCACTCATTTGCTTTGATTTGGGGCAAATTTCTTCTTTTCTTGATTGACTCATCTCCTCTATAATAGAGCTACAGGGGGCTTTACCTGCATTATTGCTTACATGGTAATGTGTCACTTAACCTTGGAGGCACACTCTGGAAATATGTCTGTAGGCAATTCTGTAGTGTGCAAACAACACAGAAATGTACATATATAAAAGTACTCAGGTGGCCAAAAGGCTATGGCACCACCAATACATGCAAGTCTGCTACTGACTGAAATGTCGCTATGGCAGCATGTGATTCCATAACTGTCATGGGTCCCAGTGAACACCTCACTCTCTACAGCAAATTCCTGTGATCCTCAGCCATAGCATCTTTATGGGCCACACTGTCTTGTTCACTATTCCAGTCTTCCCTAGTCATCCCACCACCACTTAGCGACTATTTCTGTATTTCTCCCAGTACTGAACACATAAGCATTCACAGCCTGGGAGGAGGAAACTGCCTATTTCCCTTAGTGAAAGGGTCGGTATAAGGAGAATGTGTCTGTAAAGAAATGCAAATGCGCCTGTGTGTACCCTGCACCCTGCAACAGCCCACAGCATAAGCAACCACTGGGGACCTACTTCTCTCCCTCCTCTATTACAGTCTGCAGACACAAGGACCTTTTTAAATCAGAATAGGAGACAGGCGTGGTGGCACACACCTTTAATCCCTGCACTCTGGAGGCTCTGTGAGTTCAAGGTCAGTCAGCCTGGTCTATATAGTGAGTTCCTCCTTGAGGGCAAGACCCTCTACTAACACATCTGGGTTAGCCTCAAAGCCCCACCACCAGGCCTAACACAAAACTGGCAGAGCAAATATTGTCCTACCACAAGGGGAAGCTGATCAGTGCAAAGATACAACAAAGGATGATTTTTAAAACTCACTTTGTTTGTGTGAGACAGAGCTCCTCAATTCAGGATAACTTTGAACTCATTCCAGTTCTAGAACTTAGCACAGCAACAGCTGAGGTATTCATGGAAAAAACACCATCCTGTAACTTCTGCCCAGTCCTATTTCCTCTACTTCTTCTACGTGTGCAGAAACTAACACTACATTCTATACACTAATCTCTGGATCTGCTTTCCAGGGACCTGAGCTGTAGCAGTAGGTTGAAAATATGGATCTGTATAATGAATGGCATCTTTACTCTATGAGTAGGCATGCCTTCCTCATTCCCTGGATCCATATGACTATGCAACAGTTAAGTATTGCTCAAAAGTGGAGAACCTTACTTTGGAGTTAAAGACAAATTCCCTCTAAAGACTCTAAAGATGTATATGATTTTTTTTCTAGTACAGAACATTTTTGGAGATCATGAAGGCATGATTGGCTACATATTTTGATGGGAAATTTCAATTAAGAAATTATTTATGGGGTTGAAGAGATGGCTCAGTGGTTAAGAGCACTAATTGCTCTTACAGAGGACCCAGGTTTGGTTCCCAGCACCCACATGGCAGCTAACAACTACCTATAACTTCAGTTCTGGAGGATCCGATGCCCTCTTCTGACCTCTACAGGAATTGCATGACATAGGTGCACTTACATACCAGCAAGCAATACACTCACATAATCATTTTTAAAAATTATTTCTTTGGTTTGGCTTTTTCCCTAGGGAGGCAGAAATAGGAGACATTCCATGCAGCAAGGCCAGTCTGGTCTACACAGCAAGGTCCAAGCCAACAAGTCAGGGCTATATAGTGAGATCCTATCTCAAACAAATAAAAGTGATTTTTAAAAATGCAGCCTGAGCCCCTTCACAACAATACACAGCTTCATCACCACATTCCTGAAAAGGACTTACAAAGCACCATGGATGACACCAAGCTCTGGTCTGTGCAAACACATACAGCTTCCAGCCTAGCCAGAAAGCAGTGCCAACTAGAAGTCAAAGCTGGATGAAGCAGGTCACATGAGAGGAAGAGGAAGAGAGCACTGAGAGACACGAAGAGCACCTGTAGGAGATGGGGAAGGCTGAACTCAGAATAAATGTGGCCAGTGGTCCTTGAGTCCCTGGTCATTCCATACAGTAGACATTGTGCTGTCAGCTGGTGCGTGGACTAGCAGAAGACACAGATGTCTGCAGAGCAACACCACAATACAGCAAGCCTCACACATCAGTGTGAACCAGTGTTCTGGAACATAAAAGAATGGTTTAGCTAGACAGAGGAGAGAGAGCAAAGGTAAAAGCTGCAATGCCAGAGGAATAATCCCCAGCCTTCCCTGGCTAACATTCCCCTAGACATAGTCCACAAACTCTACTTTGAAAAAGGACTGTCCCATGAAAAATGGTTTTCACATTCAGATCACTGTCTAGGCTAAACCAAGCTACAGAGGGCAGTGCTGCTATACAGCAGAACACTCCCTTCCTTCCTTACTGCTTTGTTGTTGTTATTTGGTTTGGCTGGTTGTTTTTTGAAACAAGGTCTTACTCTTCAGTGCTTACTAGCCCAGAACTCACTATGTAGCCCAGGCTGTCCGAGAACTTTCCAGGATGCCCCTGCCTTTTGTCTCCCAAGTGCCAGAATTACAGGCATGTGCCACCATATCTAGCTGCTCTTTTTTTTCTTTTGTGTGTATGTGTTATATACTTCTTAGTGTGGGTGTATGTGAACATGTGTGTAGGTATGTGTGAACACATGTGTGCAAGTACACATGGAGGCCCAAGACTGATGCTGTGTATCTTCCTTGGCTGCTCTCCTCCTTTATCTTTTGAGACAGAGTCTCTCACTGAGCTTGAAGATCATCAATTCAGCCAGGATGGCTGGCCAGTGAGCTTCAGGGATCCACTTGTCTCCAGCCCTTCCCCCAGTGCTGCGGTTACACACAAACACTCCAGCTTTTCACATGGGTTCTAGAGAGCTGAACTCAGGTCCTCTTGCTCACAGAGCAGGCATTTTACTTTGTGGGTCATCTCCTCAGCCCCTGTTCTTCCTTTCTAATGGAATTCTTACTTCATGCAAGCATCCATCCCTCCACAGAGGAAGCTACCTCCATCCAATTCCAGAAGGCATCTTGGCAGATCTGACCAGTCTTCATAATCCTAACAAAAGACGCACGCTTGAGCCCCGGGAATTCACTGCATCCTCTCTCTTCTGCACATGTTAAAGGTCAAGAGTAAATATGTGTACATTGGCTTAAACTACAGGAAAGGACTTGTCTCATGAGCAGAACCTTTTGGAATACTCCTCTCTCCTGTCTCTGTGAAAACCACCTTAGTTTTGCCAGAAGCCACATTTTTTATTACATTTTTGGTCAGCACACAAGACATTGTGGCATTTCTACACATTTATGTCACTATACTTTATTTTTGTTCCCCACACTGCCCCCCAACAGTCTCCCCTCTGCTTCTGTTTCATGTACATTCCATGACACTCTCCTGCTATTCCTTCCCACTCTCTTTAGACCTCTTCCTCCAAGTCCCCTGTCTACCTTCAAGTCTTACATATACAAGCATAGATGTATATATATACATATATAAATTTAAATCTGTATTTTGCAAGTGAGAGAAAACGTTATATTTGTCTTTCTGAATCTGGCAAAGCATTATGAGAGGCAGTACCAAGACTCAGGGGGTTAAGCTCCGAACTGCACAATGCACAGCTTCCAGGCCAGCGAGGGTCCACAGTGACCCTTAACAGAACTCCCATCTGTTTTCCAGCAACTGTCATTCTTCTTTACAAAAAGCAACTGTATTTTGACCATGATAAAAGTTAGCCCTAGAGCTGGAGAGATGGCTCAGTGGTTAAGAGTACTGGCTGCTCTTGCAGAGGGCCCAGATTCAGTTCCCAGCATCCACATGGCAGCTAACAACCATCTGTAACTCCAGTTCTTGGGGGGGGGGGGCTCAAAACCCTCTTCTGGCCTCCGTGAGCATTGTTTATGTGCACATGGTGCATTTACATACATCCAGGCAAAAACACTCATACACATAAAATAAAAATAAATGAATTTAAAAAAAAGAAAAAAACAAGGAGAAGGCCACAATACTAATGAAGACAAAGCAAAAGTAAGTAAAATGGAGAGAAGCGAACAGGTGCTCCAATCACAGGCATCCTGACTTGGCCTGCCTCTGGATGCCCTGTCAGCTGAAATCACATGCCCTAATTGCTATGTGTACATTATGCAAATATCCAGTGCACTGAAACATCACATATACCCAATGGAACCAATTAAAAATAAGTTTTTAAAAAGCAAAGGCTTCCACCAGGCACGGTAGCACACGCCTTTAGTCCCAGTACTCAGGAAGAAGAACCAGGAAGATCTCTGTGAGATTGAGCCCAGCCTGCTCTACATAGCAAGTTCTAGGTTGGCTGAGACTACAGGGAGACCCTGTCATAGAAAAAAAAAATGAACAAAACACAAACACACACACACACACACACACACACACACACTGTGCCCCCCTTCCTATGTAAGTCACAGCAAATGAGAACAGTCATTACTATAGCCAAAAGCCTTCTACGAGATATACATGATTATGTTTTCTTGGTGAGAGAACTTATCAGAGCCTTAAATACAAATATGGACTGGCAATTTCCAAGAAAAATTTATGGTATGCAGCATTCACTACAATCCTAGGACAACCCCCAAGACAATACCAAAGAAAAACTATATCTTCCATACCTTTATTCAAAACCACAGTCCTGCCCATCTCAGAGAAAGCCAGAAAGAATTACCTCAAGGCTCCAGAATATATGTAAGGGAGTTGTCGTAACTGTCCAGGCTACAGACAAGGACTACAGTTAAGACACAGAATGGAAAAGTATAGACAAGCTGGGTAGGATGACACACATGTAATAATCCCAGGACTCCACAGGCCGAAGCAGGAGGATCTCAAATTCAAGTCCAGTTGGGGCTACACATAGACCTTACCAAACAAACAAACAAAAAAAACCTCCAAGAAGAGATTGACAGCAATTAACTGGAAATGGAGAAATGCAGAAGTGAAAATGTGACTTCCTTAAAAGTCAAGAAACTGCTCACCTGGCAAACTGCTTAAGACGAAGAGAATCCAGCTTCACTGTCAGAGAACGGGGTCTACATCTGGGCTTGCTGAAGGACAACCTTCTTTCCCTGTCCTCTGGGCAAGAATTTCTGATTTTGTTTTCTAGACAGATGGTCAGTTACTCATATAAACTCAAAGCAACGCTGACAGTATGGGCAAGTCCCATGTAAGCTCAGGTCAGACAAAATCCCAACATAGAACTGGGGAAGTGGGTAAGAAATCAGAACTCTATCTGATAAATTACTAGCAATTGATGACTACTGAGAAGAGGATATTCAGTCTTACTTAAAGGTGAAACTCTTAGTAGGCTGACCAGGCTCCAGTGGATAAACCTACAGTGAAGGACTTTTGGGGACACAAACCTTACTCCGTAGGCCTCTGTGTGTGTGTGTGCACACGTGTGCGTGCATGCGTGCGTGCGTGTGTGTGTGTGTGTGTGTGTGTATTAGAGAACAGAAATTTGGTGGAGGGGTAAGAAAGAAGGAATGCAGATGTGAGAGGGAATTCACAAAAAATAGAAAATGAATTTAAAAAATATCTGCTTTTCCTTCTGCAAAGGCCCCTCCCTCCTACTGTCTTAGTAGGCTGTCCACCAAGGGGATTTTCCATCATCCCACCATCCCTAAAGGTGGCTGGGTGACATGACCCAAGCTTGACCAATAAGACTCTCCATGTTGCATCTGACTGGCCCAGTGACTGTACAGGGATGCCTCTCGGGCTGTCCCATCCTCTTGTGACTAGGCACTCAGTAGCCATTCCCATGATGCACTAACTCTTCCTCTGATTCGGATTTGGGGAGCAGCCCCCACCCTTCCCCAAATAGATCAGTCTCTTTCCACTGCTACAGCCAGAGAACTTTAGCTGCTCGCGAAGAAGCCCTGGCCCTCTGCAGCCTGTCACAGACCACGCTCCAAAAATGCTGTCTTTAAACTGGCAGCAATGGAACAGACAACCAGTTCCTCTGATGGTCTCCACAGCAGTGGTGACAGAAAATAATGTACTGTGCGCTTCAGCAAAGCTACAGGGTTCTGAGATGTTTTAGCTATGAAGACATGATCGATGCTTGTGGAGGTCTCTTTACCGAGGCTAGATGTATGGTACTCTGAAAATACGTACTATTTTTATATATAAATTTTTAAAAGAGATTACTATTGGAGATGAAAATGCTAATTATCCTGATTTGATCTGTATATACTCTGTATATGTAGCCGAATTATCAGTGTCTCTCATAAATATGTACAAACAAAGATGCAGGCTGGAAGGATGGCTCATCGGGTAAAGGTGATTGTGCTGCCTGAATTCAATCTCCAAGATCCACATAGTGGAAGGAAAGAACTGATTGCTGTAAGTTGTTCTCTGACCTACACACACACACACACACACACACACACACACACAGACACACACACACAATGGCATGTAGGCGTAATAAAGCTTGCTTTAAAATAAGAGAAGCAAAAGGAAAAATTAAAACTCACCTACATAGTCTCAAAAATAAGAAAAATTAGCAAGATCTCAAAGGCCAAAAGCACAGCATTTCCCAGTAATACAGTGTTTTACTTTATAAAATAAAGTTTGATATCATATCCAGACCTCTAAAGTAAGGTCTTCTAGGGCTGGAGAGATGGCTCAGTGGTTAAGAGCATGTGTTGCTCTTCCAGAGGACCTGGGTTCAGTTTCCAGAACCCACATGGCGGCTAACAACTGTCCAGTTCCAGGGGATCTGATGCCCTCTTCTGACCTCCATGGGCATTGCACAACATAGCACATTTGCATGCAGGCAACACACTCATACACATAAAATAAAAATAATAATAATAAAATGTTTAAAGAAGACATTCTGTGTTTTGTTTTGTTAAATTTTACAAAAACTTTATTGAGATTTCATACATGCATATAAGGTGATCTGATCAAATCCATGCCCACTCCCTCTCCTCCAACATTCCCCCCTCTGAAGAGGTAACCCTAAAATTGTTTAAGGATTAGATACAAGCTCCCAAACACTTTTGATATTTTTGGCCTTGGAACAGAGTATGTTGCTAACAGGCCCAAGGACATTTTGACTTTTACCCAAGAAACTGGCTCATTACTTTGGAGACTTTTTACCCTAACTGCCTAGCCAATTCCTACCTCCTATTCTTATCACAGCATCCTCTGAAGGGGTTACCCAAATTGCCAATAGAGAATAGGGACGCCAACCGCTCTGGCTTCTTCCATGCTGAACAGGGACTCAGGGAACTAGAAAAAAGTCAGAACAGGGCAATTTTCAAATATTCATATGAGAGTCCATTGGAGTTTCTTGACAAGGGCTTCCAAAAGCATCCCTTTATTGGGTTCTTCCTCATTTTTCTTTTGTCTTCCAAGGCTGGACTAGTTGGCTGGGAAGAGTGGTTGGATGCTCAGGTGAGGGTCCAGTGACCCTGCTTGGCACTCCTTTAATGAATGACCACAACCATCAACAAGCACAATTGTGACTATGTTTAGAGATCAGGCTCAGCCAAAGTCGTGATGATGGTAGTTATTTCATGCAGAACGGACTGATATATATCATCATCTTATTAAAAGGACCTGGAATTTAAAAGGATTTGGTTCTAGGAGTCACATATGAGGGAGAACACACATCATTTGTTTTTCTGAGTCTCTGTTACTTTGCTTAGTATAACGGTTTCTAGATCCATCCATTTACCTGCAAGTTTTATAATTTCATCTTTCTTTACTGCTGGATAGAACTCCATTGTGTAAACATACCACATTTTTGTCAACCACTCATCAGTTGAGGGACACTTAGGTTGCTTCAATCTCTTAGCTATTGTGAAAAGAGCAGCAACAAAGATGGTTCTGCAAGTGTCTCTACAATAGGATGAGTCCCTTGGGTATATGCCAAGGAGTGGTATAACCGGATCGTATGGTAGGTTCATTTTTAGTTTTTTAGGAGTTCTCCACACTGTTTTCCATAGAGGCTGCATGAGTTTGCAATCCCACCAGCAGTGAATGAGCGTTCCCTTTTCTCCACATCTTCGCCAGCATTTGGTATCATTTGTTCGCTTGATCCTAGCCAATCTGATTAGGGTAAGGTAATACCTTAGGGTGGTTTTAATTTGCATTTCCCTAGGTTCATTTTTAGTTTTTTAGGAGTTCTCCACACTGTTTTCCATAGAGGCTGCATGAGTTTGCAATCCCACCAGCAGTGAATGAGCGTTCCCTTTTCTCCACATCTTCGCCAGCATTTGGTATCATTTGTTCGCTTGATCCTAGCCAATCTGATTAGGGTAAGGTAATACCTTAGGGTGGTTTTAATTTGCATTTCCCTAATCCCTAATTATATTGAACACTTTTTGAGATGTTTCTTAGCCATCTTTATTTCTTCCTTTGTGAATTCAGTCAGAAGTTTATACCCATTTTCTTTTATTTGTTTGTATATTCATTAAATTCATTGAATTATGGATCATGTTTATAATTGTTCTTTTCAAATCTGTGTCCTGGTTTGTCTCTAGGGGGTTTT
>NW_008357929.1:3062051-3064264 GCF_000622305.1 Nannospalax galili
ATTTTAAAATGAAATGGAGAATTATTAATTTTTAATTTTTTAAAAATTTAATAACCACATGATTAGAAGAATGTCATTACAGTTTTAACATATTCAGTAACATGCTCCAGAGCAAGGATACATCTCTTTCAAGAGTGGCTATAAATTTTTAGGTTCACAGTTGAATTAATACAGTTATATAGGATTGAACTCAGTATAGACCCTGTAAGATATAAAATTGAATGAGTTTTTACCCTTTAAAGAAGATCTCCATTTGAAGATATGCTGTTTCCTACATTTTTTAATATTATTTTTTTTAGAAGAAGCATATCATTACAACTTTAACATGCCCAATAACAGTTTCCAGAGCAAAGACAGAGCTCCTTCATAAGTGGCTATAAAATTTCTAGGTTCGCTGTTGAATCAATACAGTTATACAATATTGAACTCAGTATAAGCCCTGTATGACATAAAATTGAATGAGTTTTTAACCCTCAAAAAGATCTCCATTTCATTCTAAAATATACTGTTTCTTAAAGTAAGACTAATTGTTTTTGCTACTAACACTGAGATGTTGGCACATGCATCTCTAATCTGTATGTATCTGATTATTATTAGTCATAATCATTTGCACTCAGATCCTTGGCGACTGTGTCTGTCTATAAAGTCATTGGGTAGATTTCAATGGTAATGTTCATCACCACTACTAATTAACATGACATAAACTTTTATGCTTCCTCCAAAAATATAATACATTTTTTTAATTTGTTGATTTTTTTGTGTGTATATATCACACTAAACATCTCAAACCATCTTATTCAACTATACACCCACTTCCCAGATGGCACCCTCCCATAGCCTACCTTCCTGCACTAGACCACTTATACTCTGTTATCCCAGCTACTGTTCATTGTGTTGTCAGCACCCCCAGCTGTTCCCCACTACTTGTCCATCTGGTGACTCTAGACAGCCTATTTAGAGGTCTTTGTTTTAGGAAGGTCAGCTGTTCTTCATCTAGCAGCAATCAGTTGTCAATATTCCTTTAGATAAGATTGGGGTCTGCTGTTTATTATCCGACTTCTATGCTGGGTTACTATCTGGGAGTCCCTTGGGCCACCCTGGCCAACAACTCAAAAGAAGGTATCGCCTACCTGGTATTGTTGCTTGTTATATAGCCTTTAGCTATACATATGGTCTCTTAAAAAATTATATTGACCCCTTTAATCTTTGGTTTTACTTTCCTTTTGGGTGTTTAAGGCCATACAGTTGGCCCAGATAAAACTATTTATTTTTACTCTTAAGGTTGTTGAGGATCTGTTCCTCAGGAGTCACATGGGCTGGGGAGGAGCCCCTGGCTCCTTTCTTTTACCAGTTCCACCTATGTGAAGATAAGTCAAAGGTCCTACTCAACCATGGCTGGCTTCACTTGGAAGCATGGAGGAAATGTTTTGTATGTGTTGACCCTCCTCTTTGTAGACTGGACAGTGGTTCATGTCTATCTCATGGGGTCTCCTCGGCCTCCTTGATCAAGAGGACAGGTGACCCACCACAATTGGGAGATGCTCATAGACCCCTGGAACTAGTCAACCTAGTAGGGCAACGAACAAAAACTATGCTTTATGTCCCTCTGACCAAATTAGTATAGGCCTCAAAGTACGTCTGTTAAACATTCAAGAACGTTAGTTCCACCAGTCTTGTACTTTTAATTACTGTGTGCCATGTAGATAAATCTTGGGCAAAGACCAATTGTTCTCAGATAAACCTTACCTAGACATATATTTCTCGATCTGCTAGTAGGTTGTTGGAGTAACCTCTAGTTTTTCAAACTAGCTAGGCATCATTTATCTCTTGCATTGTCTCACCCCTCCATCATGGTTTCCCCAATTAAGGTGCCCCCGTTTCCTCCCTTTCACCCTTAATGATACCCTTCTCCTATGGTCCTACCTCTCTTGAGCTCCTTTTTTCCCTTTATCCCCTAGGTTCCTTGCTTTATCTCCTATTTCCTTATATATCCTTCCATACCCCCTCCCTTAAACTAACCCAATTTTTATCCATGTCTCCCTTATTAAGGCCTTTTTCCTACTGCTCTTCTCCTTCAGGTTCTTTCTTTTCCTTTACCTCCCTGTTTCCTTACCCTTGTCCTGGTTCCTGCAGTTATGTCTGTTTGCATACTTATTTATCAGAGTCTGATCCTAGGATCCACATATGAGGGAGAACATATGTCAATTATATTT
>NW_008357929.1:3064492-3066269 GCF_000622305.1 Nannospalax galili
CTGGGTCAAATGGTAGGTTCATTTGTAGTTTCTCAAGAGTTCTCACACTGCTTTCCATAGGGGTTAAACAAGTTTGAAGTCCCACCAGCAGCAGATGAGTGTTCCCCTTTCCCCACATTCTCTCCAACATTTGGTATCATTTGTTCTCTTGATCTTAGCCAGTTTGACTGGGGTAAGATGAAATCTTAAAGGGGTTTTAATTTGCATTTCCCTAATTATTAGTGATGTTGAACATCTTTTAAGATGCTTCATAGCCATTTATTTCTTCTTTTGAGAACTCTCTGTTCAGCTCCTTAGCCCATCTTTTAATTTGGTTACTTCTTGACTTCTCAGTTTTTTGAGTTTGTTATATACTCTGGATATTAAACCTCTGTCAGATGTGTTGCTGGTGAAGATTTTATCCCATTCTGTGGGTTTTCTCTTCACTTCCCTGGTTGCCTCCTTTGATGTACGGAATCTCTGTAGTTTAATGAGGTCCCATTTGTTAATTCTTGCCCTTGTTTCCTGAGCAATTGATGTCCGGTTTAGAAAATCCTCTCCTACACCTATAACTTTTAGGTTTTTGCCAATGTTTTCTTCCAACAGTTTCAGAGTTTCATACTTTGGATTGAGGTCTTTGATCCATTTGGAATTGACTTTTGTACAAGGTGAAAGATAGGAGTTTAGTTTCATTCTTCTACAGGTGGAGATCCAGTTTTGCCAGCATCATTTGCTGAACATGCTGTCTTTCCTCCCATTAATATTCTTGGCCCCTTTTGTCAAATATCAGGTGCTGAAATTTCATGTACTCATGTTTGGGTCTTCAATTATGTTCCATTGATCTATATGTCTATTTTTGCACAGGTACTATGCTGTTTTATGGCTATAGCTCTGTAACACAGAGATCTGGTATAGTAATCCCCCTAGCATTGTTTTTTTTTTTTTTTTTTTTTTTTTGTTGCTTTGGCTATCCGAGATCTTTTGTGCTTCTATATGAATCCTAGGATGGTTTTTTCCAGTTCTGTGAAAAATGTCATGGGGATTTTGATTGGCATTGCATTGAATCTATAAATGGCTTTTTAAGGATGGTCATCTTCACAATATTAATTCTTCCAATCTATGAGCATGGAATGTCCATCTTCTGATGTCTTCCTCAATCTCTTTCTTTAATGATTTAAAATTTTTAAAGATTTAAAATTTTCATTGTAGAGGTCTTTAATGTCTTTGGTCAGGTTTATTCCAAGATATTTTTTGCAGCTATTGTTAAGTGGACTGTTTCCATGTACTCTTTCTCTGATTGCTTGTTATCGGTATATAGAAAGGTTACAGACTTTCGCAGGTTAATTTTGCAACCTGCCACTTTACTGAACATGTTAATTTCTAGGAGTTTTCTGGTGGAATTTTTGGCATCCCTTAGATATAACATCATATCATCTGCAAAAAAGGGATAATTTGATCTCTTCTTTTCCAATCATTACTCCTTTGATTACCAGCTCTTGTCTTATTGCTATTGCAAGAGTTTCAAGCACTATGTTAAAGAGAAGTGGAGAATGGACAGCCTTGTCTTATTCCTGATTTCAATGGGAATGCTTTCAGTTTTTCTCCATTTAGAATGATGTTGGCTGTGGGTATGTTATATATGGCTTTAATTATGTTGAGGTATTTTCCCTCGAGTCCAATTTCCTCTAGGACTCTGAACATAAATGTATGTTGAATTTTGTCAAAGGCCTTCTCTGCACCTACTGAGATGACCATGTGATTCTTGTCTTGAGCCCATTTATATGATTTATGACGTTTA
>NW_008357929.1:3066665-3069027 GCF_000622305.1 Nannospalax galili
TTTTTTTAGTCGGGAGGTTTTGTATTACTGTTTCAATTTCTTTTTGTGATATGGGTCTGTTTAAGCTGTTAATCTCTTCTTGGTTTAGTTTTGGTGGTTCCCATGCGTTTAGATATGCATCCATTTCTTTTAGGTTTTCAAATTTAGTAGCATATAGGTTTTTAAAGTATTCCCTTACAATGTTCTATATCTTTCTGGTGTCTGTTGTGATGTTTCCTCTTTCATCTCTGATTTTTTTGATTTGGAGGTGCTTTCTTTCTTTCCTTTGGTTAACTGGGCTAGCAGTCTGTCAATCTTGTTTATCTTTTCAAAGAACCAGCTCTTGGATTAGTTGATTCTTTGTATTGTTTTCTTTGATTTGATTTCATTAATTTCTGCCCTGATATTTGTTATTTCTTCATGTCTGCTGGGTTTGGATTTCATTTGTTGTTGCTTTTCAAGTGTCTTGAGTTGCAATGTTAAGTCATTTATTTGTGTTCTTTCCGATTTTTTGATGTAGGCACTTAGAGTTATAAACTTCCCTCTAAGGACAGCTTTCAGCATGTCCCAGAGGTTTTGTTGTATTGTCTTTTCATTTAGTTCCAGGAATACTTTTCTTCCTTTCTTAATTTCTCTTTTGACCCATTCATCATTCAGGAGTGTGTTGTTTAGTCTCCCTGTGTTCATGTGGTGATTAGGGCTTCTTCAGATGTTGATTGTAAGCTTTATTGCACTGTGGTCTGATAGAATGCATGGAATTATTTCAATCTTTTTGTATTTGTTGAGGCTTGTTTTGTGCCCCCGAATATAGTTGATTTTGGAGCAGGTTCCATGGGGTGCTGAGTAGAAAGTATGTCCTTTGGTGCTTGGGTGGAATACTCGGTAGATGTCTGTTAGGTCCATTTGATATATGGTATTGTTTAATTCAGATGTCTCTCTGTTAACTCTCTGCCCTGTTGACCTATCTAATGGAGACAGTGGGGTATTGAAGTCCCCTACTCTTAATGAGTTGGGATTAATCTGCGTCATAAAGTCCTGCAGTATTGTTTATATGAAGTTGGGTGCACCAGAGTTTGGTGAATATATGGTCATGATTGTAATATCTTCTTGGTTTATTGTTCCTTTGATCAAAATGAAGTGACCCTCTTTATCTCTTCTGATTACTTTTAAAGTCTATTTTATCAGATACTAGAAATGCAACGCATGTTTTTTTCTTAGTACCATTCGCTTGGTATATTTTTTTCCATCCTTTCACCTTAAGATAGTGCCTGTCCTTGAAAGTGAGATGAGTTTCTTGCAGATAACAAAAAGATGGGTTTTGTTTCTTAATCCATTCACCTAGTCTGTGTCTTTTGACTGGGGAGTTCAGTCCATTAGTATTTAAAGTTATTACTGAAAGATGAGTATTGAATCCTTTCATTTTTATTTATGTTTACATTTTTCATACAGCTGTACTTTTCCACAGTTATACCTGCATTGAATTTCTTTCCGCAACCCCTTGGGTATAGTCATTCCTTTCTTCAGCTCTTTGTATTTCTTCCAGAACTCTCTGAAGGGCTGGTTTTGTTGACATGAATTACTTCACCCTATTTATATCATGGAAGATTTTCCTTTCCCCTTTGACTACAATAGACATTTTGGCTGGGTATAGCAATCTGGGTTGACATCTGTGGTCATTTAAAACTAGGAATGCTTTGGTCCAGGCTCTTCTGGCTTTCATAGTTTGCACTGAAAAGTCATCTGTAATCCTAATGGGTTTTCCTTTATATGTGACTTATTTCTCTTTTGCAGCTTTCAGTATTGTCTCTTTGTTTTGTATGTTTAGTGTTTTTACTATGATGTGCCGTGTTTCTTTTCTGGTCCTGTCTGTTTGGTGTTCTATATGCTTCTTGTATTCATAGGGGCATGTCTTCCTTTAATTTGTGGAAATTTTCTTCTATGATTCTGTTGAAGATCTGGTCCATGCCATTATCTTGGGATTATTCTCCTTCCTGTACACCTATGATTCATAAGTTTGGTCTTCTTATGATGTCACACAATTCCTGCATATTCCATTCTTGTGCTTTCTTAAATTTTTCATAGTCTTTGATTGAGTGGTCTCATTCATCCACTTTATCTTTCAGTCTTGATATTCTGTTTTCCATTTCATTCATCCTATTGGTGAGGCTTTCTCCTGTTGTTTTTCACTGGTTTACTGAGTGTTTCACTTCTTTATTCATTTTAGCCTGAGTAGTCTTCAATATTTCTAGCTCTTTTCTGAATTCATTCAGAAGTTTATCCCTATCTTCCTTCAGTTCTTTGATTTCTTTGTTTGTTATTTAAATTCACTGAATTCTTTTATCATGTTTATAATTGTTCTTTTAATTTCCATGTCCTGTATTAT
>NW_008357929.1:3069376-3092190 GCF_000622305.1 Nannospalax galili
TGAATCCCTCCAGGAAATATTTTGGCCTCAGGAATTTGGGGGTTGGACTGGCCTGGGAGCAGGGCCCAGGAAAAAATGCTGGTCTTGGGCAGCTGGTGGCCATGACACTCAGAGATGCAAAGGGAGATGGGGCGGGAAGAGGCCCCAAGGGCTCCTGGCGACTGCACTGAGGAACTGGTTTGGTCTGGATGCAAAGGATCAGGAAGCCAAATGGTCAGCCCCGGCGTCCAGGAAAGAGGCTGGTGGGCCATGAAGCCCAAGAAAGTAGAGGGAGATGAGGGCAGGCCCAGGCCCAGAGGGCTCCTGGGGACCTCGAGAAGGAACTGGGTCCGTCTGGATGCAAGGGATCAGGAAACAGTGGTGGCCCCGGGCTGAGAAGTCAGCCCCCCCACCCACCCAGGGTCCAGGAAAGAGGCTGGTGGGCCTGCAGACCAAGGAAGCAGAGGGAGGTGAGGATGGGACCAGGCCCAGAGGGCTCCTGGGGAGTGCGAGAAGGAACTGGGTTGGTCTGGATACAAGGATCAGGAAGCTATGGTGGTTCCGCTGGTGTCTGGGGCACCAAGACAAGGAATGGAACAGGACCCAGGCTAGGAGGAGAGATGGGCAGGGGATATGGGAGGGCAATGATATTCTGTGTTTTAAACCAAGACTCAGAAGAGCTGCAGACATGTCTGCATGTATCTATAAATGGCCCCCAAAGATAAAATATTATTATAAGAAATTATGACAACACTTGCTCCCTTTGAGTCCTGGGAGGCTTCTTTTTTCTGTTTCATAATAAAATGCATGTTCACTTGACAGAATCTGGAAGCAAAAGTGCAAGCAGCAGAAATCACCTGGTCCTGAGCCTGCAGGCTAACCTTCTTGTCTCTTCTGATTTCCTTCTAGTCTTTTCTATGCAGTTTGTTTTAGTACCCTCCATACACTACTGAATCTTGTTTCCTCATCCAAAACATTTCTCCACATCTTCACTTTTTTTTTTTTTTTTTTTTTTTTTTTTTTTTTTTTTTTAAAAAAAAAAAAAAAAAAAAAAAGAGGACGATAAATCTTTCACTGTGATATATCAAAATAAATCCGCCTGCCTCTCCCTCCAAGTGCTGGGATTAAAGGCATATGCCACCATGCACAGCTTTCTTAATGTTAGGAAAATACTAAATTAGCTATATCTATGTCAGAATAGAACTTCCTTTCTCATTCCAGTAATCTTAGGCATTCTCTTCTTCTCCTCCACTGCAGTCTTTAACACATGGCAACAAGGGGCATGGTGCTGCTGGGCCAGCCAATCCCAGCATCCTCTCTCACCAGCTGTGCAAGCAGCAGCCACAGCAGCAGCTCCTGTGCCCCAGGACTGGTGAAGAAAATAGGGGAAATGCCAGAATCTGCTCCTCACATGATTGCAAGAACCTGACAGGGGGGTCTGTCAACTACTGCACAAGCGTTGTCATGGGCACACTTCACAGAAAGTACTGTGACAACAGAGTGCACAGGCACACACACTGACTAGGGAGGCAACAGTGAACATGGGACTCCCAAGAAAGAAGCTCTGTCCATGTGATGTGTCCCTCTCTGACAGTTTTTAGGTTGCTGTTTAGCTCCTATGTTGGGGAAGGGGCTATAGAGGCTTTTGCATCTATACAAACTTCCCTCTTTAAACACAGGAAAAGAACCTTCAACGGGCACTCTCTTACCCTTTCTGCTGCATCTGCAATAAGAAATAAACAAACGGAAGAATATTCTATTGACAGAAATTTCATTTTCTCTTTGTGGTTAATGTGACATATAAGATACTCCATTATCTTAAATGAATATGATGTTTTCATTTTTATTTAAGCCAGAAGCAGTTAATTAGCATTTCTAAAACTACCTAGACTTCAGTGATGAGGGACCCTATGGCTACAAAGAAAGAGATGGCTGAACACAGAGCAGGAGGAGCTCAGTCCCAGGCTGGATCTTCTGAGGAATTCCACCCGCATGTCCCCATCTACAAAACAAGACTATAAAGAGCACTCAATTCAGAGGACGCTGCAATAAAAACAATCCCCACAAAGTCCATACCCAGCTATTGCGAGAGGTGCCACACATGCGGCTCTGGCGGCTCTCCTCCATGCCTGTGGCAGGACCGGCTTTCCTGGGCACACTTGGAGTGTGGTGTGGCCACCTGACTTGCTGTGGCCAATGAAATGTCAAAAGTGGCTCATGTCACTTCCAAAAGAAACAGTGGGAGCCAGAGTGTGACTCACCACCACACACACCCATGCCATGCTCTGCCATCACAGAACAAGTGTGAAATAGAATCCTGGGCAGCCTGGGGCTGGATGGGCTGCCCTCACTCTACTGGCCAGTGCTGTGAGCCTCTGGGATCTGGCAGGGTTTGCTAGAGAGCTAAACCTACAACAGCCAGTGTGACATGATGTGTCTTAGACACACAGATATCAAATGGGAGACACAATTACCATTACTAACAGCTAAACACAGGAAAACTGGGCTTGATTTGCGAAAAGAAGACAAACGGACATCAATTTCAAGTTGCAATTTTCAAGTACTCAGGATTATAAGTAAGGTCAAAGTAAATGCCTGTATCAGAGAGACTCAGCACAGCAGGGAATTGTGGTAATAACTTTAACTCACTGAGTGCTTATTCTAATCGGGAGTTAGCCTGAAGATTATATATATATATACAAAATCTTATTTAACCCCAGCAATAATCCCATAAAGTAGATATCATGTGACTATGGCAAAAAGAGAATTTCTGTTCTCTTCATCATTCTTCTCCCCATTGTAAAAACAGTAATTAAAAACATACATGTCAAGAACTAATGTTGAAGCTGCCCATGGTGGTGAATGCCTACAGCCACACAGCACAGAGGTAGTAAGAGCAAGAGAAAGCTTGTTTTCCTAGTGTTGCTTCCCTGGAACAACTCTGACTAGTTCCTGTGGAGGACCATGAGGCCCACAGCCACCCTCTGTGATGGAGAAAGCAATGGCACAAGGGAGGCAGTGCAGACTGAGGAACAGGTACGCAGAAGGAATGACAGCTCTGATTCAGCAGGGTGGAGAAGCCCTAGGTCCAGTCACATCTATGGGAACTCTGTGCCTAGTTCCAACCAATGAAATATGAACACAGCGACCTTTTCAAATTCCAAGCCAAAGACTGAAGGGCCAAAATGCCAATAAATGTCATTATGCCACTTCCCCATTCTCTCTTCACCTCCAGCAGTACTGAAGGAAGAAGCAGGGGTGTGGAGTCAGACTAGATTCCCAGATCCCTCATGGAGGAGAGCTGCACTTGGGCAGCACCACCCCCCAACTCGGCCCATTTTGCATGAGTCCAAAATGAAGACATGAGACATTACATCCATGCATTCCCATAGCAGTGCCTGACCTATCCTCACAAACCATATGGGAGACCGAAGATGCAAAGCAGGACAAAATAAACCTGAAGAAATCAGGAGGGAACCTGAACACTAAGAAAACAGAAGTCAGGGTAGTTCAGAGACTCCCAAAATAACACAGGCTATTGCCACTACCCTTGACTGCCTCTCAGAACTTGAAGATAAGACCCTATTGCTGAAGACAAGATATACTTCAGGCACAGAACTTGGAGCAATGGAGATGGAACTGACCTGGAAGCCTCCTCCCTGAAGACCAGCTCTCATAGTTATCAGAGGATACTATGTAATCTGTTAAGGGAGAAAACCAAGCAGTGGTCCAACCCAGAGATAAAGCCTAATAACCACAACAATGACGGACACAGCACACTATCTTTACTGAGGCAGTAGTGGCACTTTTAACTTGGAGATAATCAATAGCTATCTAATTAGACTTAAGGTCCATTCAATCAGAAAGAACTCATGTGTGATACCGTAAACATAGCCAATACACATAGCTGAAGAGGTCATAGATCTTAGACAAAACCCCAGAATGCCTCATCCCTAGACAAATGTAATTTCTTACTGTATGCTAAATACGTATCCTTATGTTTGCAGACAAGTACACACCACTCATCAAAGAAGCTTCTTTTTGCAACAGATGGGAGACTATTGCAGAGTTCCATAACCGGTCAAACTCAGAGAGTAAGTATCTATGAGGTGCCCAGCCCTAACAGATACATCTACAATGCAACCTCTATCCTTAAAGCTCAGAGAACACAGTAGAACAGGGGTAGAGAGAATATTAGGGAATCCCTCAACGCTCTCCTCATGCAACAGATAGTACTTAATGCAGAAAGCCATAACTAGCCAAAATGTAGGGAAGAGACTTCAGAGTGCATGTCACTGGACAGGACTCCTATATTAAACCTCACACGCCCAAAGCTCAGGGACCATTGCAGAAGAAAGGTTGGAAAGACTACAAGAGCCAGGGGTGGTGGATGATCACAAGAAAACAAGAGTTTTCCAGGTGGCTGGGAACTTGCTCATAGGAACTTACGGTAATGGTGACAACATGCACAAGACTCATGCAAACTTAAACCAGACAAAAACCTAGCATAAAACTAGGAAAATGGGTCAGAAAGCCTCAACCTTAGCTGAGGAACTATTGGGAAATGATCATTGCTGGGTGAAAGAGTGTTAGTCTTCTTTAAGACTTCTGAACTGGATAGGTTGACCAGGCTTCAGTGGATAAACTTACACAGTGGGACATTGGGGGACACAAATTTCATTCAATAGGCTTTAATATATATAACAGAATACATAAAATCTGGTGGGGGGGCTACTGGCGGTACAGATAGGGAAGGGGGTCTAAATGTGATTAAGATGCATTGTATGAAATGCACAAAAATGCAATCAAATTTTTTTAAAAAAACAAAACAGAAGTTACTATTAAAAAGTCTGCTGATTAAGAGTTAGTGAGAAAGAAATTCAAATGAGAATAGATTAGACCTAAGTGCTGATTTGGGGGTGGGGAGAGAGGGGCAAGGCTAGTCAAGGGGGAAAAAGAGAAATCTAAGTTAGGAATGATCTTGGAAGTCCAATTCTCATGTAGAGAAGGTCTATCAAACCTTACTGTAACACCAAAATCATAATAAAATGAATGCTTTTTTACAAAATGTATTATTCAAATGACTCAAGAAAAACCATTTTTCAATGGGCAATTGAAAAATTTGGAAGTCTGTCAAAGAACTATATCCAAAAAACAAAAGTCTTTGGAAAATTATCACCAAGCTTCAAAAATGAGGAAACCCTCATTTTGCCATTCTTCAGCAAAAGGGCATTAGACAATTCATTTTTACACCATTACAAAATGTGACAGGCAGGGCAAAACTGCAAATACTTTTGCTTATGAGTATTAGATGCCAAAATCACATATAAAACAATGAATTAAACCTAGCCATCCATATAGAAATAATTAACAAACCATAGTCAGGACTGACTGTAGGATGGCATGGGGAGTTTACTGTTAAAGAATCTATGGAGGATCAAGCACTCAAAACATATGGCGCTTGTGGGTGGGATTCCATCACTGATTTATCCCCAGTACACAGAACAATGTCTAAAACGCAATGTGCTCAGTAAGCATTTATGATAAGCAATGGAGTAAATATTAATATTGAGAAAACATAATAATTATCAGTAAAGGCCACAATAACAAATCAAATTTAACTTCAGTATCAAAGAAACTCTATGTAAAATAATGTAAATTTTTTTTAAGTCTCTCAAGGGCTGGAGAGATGGCTCAACAGGTAAAAGTGCTTGCTACCAAGCCTGGCAACCTGAGTTTGATCCCTGGAACTGACATGGTAGAAGAAGGGACCACAGTCCTACAAGTTGTCCTCTGATCTCTAGATGTGCACCTATACATACACTCACAGATAAATAAGTGCATGTCAAAAAATCTCTCAAACCAACCATCGTGCATTTGTATTGAAGTCAGTAACCGTTCTAATTTGCGTTCTGTTGCTGTGATAAAAAACTGTCCAAAACCAGCTTGGAAAGAAAAGGGTTTATTTTATTTTACAACTCCCAGGTCACAATCCATCACTGAGGGTAGTCAGGGTAGAAACTCAAGGCAAGAACCTGAAGGCAGGAACTAAAATAGAGACCACTGAGGAACGCTGCTTATTGGCTTAATAATGGCAACTGATACTACTTTTTAAAAATATGTGTTGGGACTAAAGGTGTGCCATAAACAGATCTGAATAAACGCATCTTGTTCCCTAATGAAACACTCTCATAAGACTCAATATGGCAAAGATGGCAAAGATGTCCATCTTTTCTAAGAAAGTATTTTATTATTTTTTATTATTTTATTATTATTATATACGTATGAGTGTATTGCCTGCATGTACGTAAGAGCACCCATGTTGTACAGTGACCACAGAAGTCAGAAGAGGGTATCAGATCCCCTGGAATTGGAGTTACAGACAGTTGTTAGCCGCCATGTGGGTGCTGGGATTCCAGCCTGAGACTTCTGCAAGAGCAGTCAGTGTTCTTAACTGCTGAGTCATCTCTCCAGACCCCAATTTCTCCACCTTAATACATGCATTTTAAAAAATACTGAAAGACACCAGGCATGGTGGTGCACACCTTTAGTCTCAGCACTCGGGAGGCAGAGGCAGATGGTCTCTGTGAAATCAAGGCCAGCCCGGTCTACACAGCAAGTTCCGGGCCAGCTGCAGCTGCAGGGAGACCCTGTCTCAGAAAGACCAAACGAATAATAACAATAATAACAACAACAACAACAATACTGAAAGACAATAAGCAAATGAGTACAACCAAGAACACAGGGTAATTTCCTTCCAGGAAGGAGCTATCCATCTATAGGTAGGACAGGAAGACTCCCAGGCAAAGGTTGAGAGTTCTGAACACCAGGCCACCAGCAGCCCTCACTGAAGCTGGGCGTGGGGTCCAGTTTGGCGCCTCCACTCCCACACATAACTCTAGGGCCTCATAAGGAGGATTAATCTGTCACCAGCAGGGCCTACCTCAACTTCCCACCAGAACTGATAAAGCAGGCAGGCACAGGGAGCAAACCAGAAATCCTCAAATAGATACAAGACACAATCCTTTAGTATATAATAATGGTATTTCAACATAGCACATATGAATTACATTGTCAATTTAATAGTAGGGTAACTAATTTAGAAATAAAAAAGAACAGGAAAATGAAGCATGACATCTAACTCATGTCATGCACCAGGATGAATGACACGAGTTACAGATTGGGTGGTAAAATGAAAACCTCAGACAGTGCTCAAAATGTCTGCGTGCTTCTGTAATCTGGGACTGAGGAAGGGTTTCTTAACACAATGCTGAGACATACACCATAAATTAACAGATCCAAGCTCGCAAATATTAGATTTCCATATGGAAAAGAAAGACCTAAACCAAAATCTAAAAGAAAACAGCATCCCACAGGGAAATGTATACAGCATCCATCTATGCAAATACACAATAAGATACTAGAAATTACCTAAAAAAAAATCAAGAGAAGTTATGAACATAAGTTAGAAAATTAAGGAAAAAACAAATGCAAGGGGGCTGGAGAGATGGCTCAGTGGTTAAGAGCACTAGCTGCTCTTGCAGATGACCAGGGTTCAGTTTCCAATACCCACATGGCAGCTAACAACCATCCTTAACTCCAGTTCCAGGAGAGCTTCCAATTGCTACACTACTACAGCTTCCCTAAGGCAGCAAGTGGGGTCTAGGTCCCTAGCCAGAGGGAAACCCAGATCCTGTCACTCTCCCCTTGAACCTACCCTCTGAGCTACATGCCGTGCGAGTGCCTCAGTGCAGAGTCAATGAATCATTTCACTATTTACTGTCATTGCAGAGATGCCCTCTTCTGGCTTCTGCAGGCATTTCACACACATGGTGCACTTACATACATGCCTGCAAAACACTCATACACATGAAATAAAAATAAAATTTAAGCTGGGTGTGGTGGTGAACATTTTTAATCCCAGCACTTGGGAGGCAGAGGCAGACAGCTCTGTGAGACTGAGGCCAGTCTGGTCTACACAGAGTTCCAGGGCTGCAGGGACTACAGGGAAACCCTGTCTCAAAAAGACCCCCCCAAAAAAAGTTTTAATATAGGCAATTCAGAAAAATCAATAATGCCAGGGGAAAAAAGTTCAGCCTAACTAAAAATCAAAGGCATAAAGGTTTCCACCATATATGTTTAAAAAGTAGTATTGGTTGCTGACAGAGTTGGGGAGATTGACAAGTCTACCAATGATGGAAAAGCAATGTGCGTCTGAGTGTGTGTTGAAAATATATACATCCACATAGCTTTAAAATCTCAGGTGCTCTCTGACCCAACAAGCTCTCTTCTAGAACTTCATCTAAGAGAAGTCAACAGGTAAGAAATGCACGCTAAATTACCAGCAAAAAGAAACCAATTAAGTATAGCGAACTACAATAGTCTGGAACATTATGCCATCAATATATAGTTACAGATATGGGCTCATATTCAAGACACAGCATGAAAGGAGAAGAGATGGGTACAAGAGCATACACAGGACGGTTACTATACTTTTTATAGACTATACAGTCACATGCCTCATGATGATGTTTCAATCAACCAGAGACTGCACATACAATGGTGGTCCCATTGGATTCTATCAGCATTGGCATCACAACAATCTTAATTTAAGTATATTCCAGGAAGCTCACAAACCCAAGGAAATCACCTAATGGCCTCACCTCTCAGTGACTGCAGACACACACAAGAAGACTGAATCTGAAGTATAACTGGCTCCAGGTAGAGATTCCTAGTGAGTTTCTCCCTTTTTTTAACTCATCCAGGAATCTGTAATTTCTTTATGATAAACAAATATTACTTATGCAACCAAAAAGAATGCTTTTAAAAAACGTAAATTGAATTCTGTGGGAAAATAAACATTTATTCTAAAAATACACCCTCACGTTGGAAAACGAAAGCAAAAACATCTGCTTCCTGGATAGAAAGGAGAGTTCAAATTGCTAGACCGTCAGAGCTTCCCTAAGGCAAGTGGGGTCCAGGGGAACTAGAATCCTCTTACTCTCTCCCTGAACCTGCCTCTGAGCTATGAGTGAGTGCTTCAGTGCAAGCCAAAACATCATTTCACTATTTACTGTCATTGCAGAAACAGCATTTGAAATAATCTGCTCTTGACTACTAATAAAAGAGATGATTACAGCACGCTCTAAAACAAATAACTACAAATTACTGTTTATTCACATGGCTACTAATTTACTTTCTTTAAACAGAGACAAGAAACAATGGTTCTTATCACCCATTATTTAAAAAAAAAATTACCAATCAATGTTGATGGATTCCTTTGAGGGAGAAAAATGGGAGGGGAGATGATTAATTGCTATTCAAGAGAATGGCTTCCTCACAGTGACTTGCAGGTTTGGGCTGAGAGGATCCTGTAAAATCCTGCTGACTACAGGGATCAGCAGCAGCAGGTGGACTGACAAGCCTGCAAAACAAAGGGCTTTGAGGACCAGAAGCAAAGATCATTCTTCTTCCTCTGCCAGTCTGTCCTCAGAGGGTCAGTACATTGTGCCATAGTCACACCTTGGGAAGGAGGCGTGGCCTGGGCTCTTACCCAGGGACTCTACTGAAGAACTCTGAGGGACAGTCTGGGCAGCCCTGCTGGGCTCATAGGGAAGTGGCTGTAGGCTTATATTGGTCTGAGAAGTTCAAATCACAGCCAGCAAAATAGCAGGGAGGCAACAAAGCAGGTGGATGACTAATCTGGACTGGCTCTGACTTTCTTTGGTCCTATTGATTGGGGGATGGTTTTCAGGAGGCCCACTAAAGGGCAGGCAGTGGCTCAAAGGAACCTTCAAGAAAAAGGTTCTCAGTGGCTTTGGCCAAAAGAGAAATGCCGGCCATGCTATATCTTGTGGAGGTTTCACATCCAGCTGGGGGCTACTGGCTGATGTCTGGATCCCTGCAGCCGATTTGGGCAGGCTGGGCTGTGGCGGTGATGTCTGGCAAGGCTGCATGAGAAAGCAAGCCTCTTCCATTCTGTCTTGCACACTGAGCAGTCAAAGGATGGAAAGCAAAGCTCTGAAGACAAAACTTGCCCCTCACCCCCAACTTACCACCTCTAAACACACACAATCCAATGCAACCCAAACAGCCTGACTCCCTCTTACAAGACCATCATCCATCGCTACTTGTCTACTCTTGAACTTCATCCACTTTTCTACAAGCACACACACACCCCATGCAAAGCTACTGAACAGTAGCTATTAGAATCCATTTCTAAGACCCTGTGTATGTAGAAGGCTAATGTTTTCAGAAGACTGATGGGTAAGCCTTAAAGGAAAATGACCGGAACCCCATAGCTCATTTGGTGAACCCTCCCCAAGTCAGGTTCCCTTCAGCCCTTATTGCAGCTCTCTAAGGTGAGGCTAACTGAACTCCCAATGTACAAACTGAAAAAAAGGCCTCAGCACAGGCCAATTTTACTTCCTGAATTTTCCCTTTCACTCTGCAGGTCTCTTGGGTGCTTAAGTTTCAGCTCAGTGCTTTGTTTCACTCAACACAAACCAGATATCCTTTCCAAGAAAAACACTGTCTCCTCAGGATAGGTGTCACCCCAGCAGCCACTAGACCCTACTGAAGGTTACAAAAAAAAAAGAGAATAAAATGGTGCCATGTTGCAGCATGAACTAAGCTCTCTCCAGAGTCCCACAGAGCAGCAGGAGCTGCTCCCCACTCCTCTAGGCTCCCACTTCCATCACAGAATGAAAGCAGCAGCAGCAGGAACTCTCCTGATCTCAACTACCTTCCCTGATCCCTTTATACATCTAGTTGACAAAGAATTTCAGAGAACTTTCTACACACCGGTTGTCTCTGCTCCACAAGAAGTTTAAAGTAAAGTGGGGAAGATAAATGACAAAAGTTAAAAATTACAGTACGGGGCTGAAGAAATAGCTCAGCAGTTAAGAGCACTGGCTGCTCTTGTAGAGGAACTGGGTTCAATTCTCAGAATCCACATGGTGGCTAACAATGATCCTTAACTCCAGTTCCAGGGGATCCGATACCCTCTTTTGGCCTCCATGGGCATTGCACACATAGGTACACTTACATACCTGTACACAAAACACATATACATAAAATAAAAATAAATAAAATTATAATACAATGAACCACTGTAAGTGCAGCATGCCTTTAGAATGCAGGTCCTAAGAGAGGGGACTCTGTTGTGCACTGCAATAGTCCCTGCAGCATACCAGTACCTGGCCCACAGTAGGTTGCCAATCATCTTACACCAAGTGACTGAGTGCAAGTATGCTATACTGCATACAACCCAGTAAGAGTTAGAACCCTGGCCCCAAAATCCTCAAAACTACTATTCATTAAGCATTTCCTAGTGCTGAACACTGTGCTAGGTGCTTTTCCCACAATTCCTGCATCTCCATGGGGCAACCCTCAGTATTCCCAATAAGCAAACTGATGTGCAGACAGTTAAACACAAGATCGCTAAGCACCCAAGCAAATCTGTCCCACTTGGTGGCTGGTGGTTCTAACCAGTAGGCACATGATGGCCAGGAGTGTGTTCCAGAGGTAGACTGGAAGGGAAGGAACAGATAAGGGAAGGTCAAAGCAGAAGATGCACGTGTGTGCGAAAGAAGATGTCCAAGGGAGACATGGAACTTTTCCCGGAAGAGATGAAACTTTTACTTATTTTGAGACAGGGTCTCATGTATTTCAGGCTGGATTTGAACTCACTATGTAGCCAAGGATGACCCTGAACTTGTGATCCCCTTGTTTCCACCTCCTAAGTGCTAGCATTACATGCACGTGCCACCATACAGTACTGAAAACAGAACCCAAGGCATCATGCATGCTAGGTAAGCACTCTACCAACTGGGCCCTTATCAACTCTTTCCCCAGTTGCTGAAATTCTCCTACTTGAATATGCCCCCTTCAAGGCAAAACACTCATAACCCAAGAATACATTTAAGGAGGACAATCCTTGCACTGTTCAAGGGACATCAGGTAGTCTCTGGCAGTCTCTAATTCAGAATAACCCCAGAAACTGGGAACTTACCAAAGATGAGCTAGGTGGGGAGCCATGGAGAAGGGCAATCCTCAAGCCCACCTCTCTTCCAGAAAGAGGGAAGTATTTCCAAAGCATACAGGGTTAAGAATCAAGTTTATTGCTAAAGTAACTCTACAAAGTGCTTGATGACTTCACACTTCCAGTCCAAACTTCCACTCCTATGAGCTGCTTCTGAGTTAAGATATTAAAATGCAAGTTTATATTCTGACTATTTTCCTCCCATACACATAGGACTGCGTCTCCCAACATTCTCAGCAGGAAGAAGGAAATGTTCCTCCTTCCACTCCCCTCATGGACCAGGAGTAAACTGTTTTAATCTTGGCAATAAATATCGATCAAGCACCAATTGTCTACCAGGCACTGCTGTATGTCCTTGGGCATGCAAGGGCAATCAATACATTCTATAGGAGGCAGACAGGCAAAAATTAAAAATAAATAAATAAGAGCTCTTTAAACTGTGATGAATTCTGTGCAAAAAGAAAAGGATGCCAGGCAAGAGCGTGAGGGGAGGTACAGTTTATCTGTGCTTTTGAGCCAAGATCTGACTGAGGAGGAAGAGCTATTTCAGAAGACCACATCCTCAGCCAGGGAGCAAAAACTGGAAACCAACAAAAAAAAAAACCCTAAAATGGTTCATGTATCTGAAGGGAGGAAGGCCAACTAACAGGAGCTCAGAGATGAGGAGAAGGTAAAACAAAATGACCATGGTGAGGCAGAGGGGTCCAGTCAGGTGTGGCTTTGTAGGTCCCTAGAAAGACGGAACACTAAGTAGAATGAGGTACCATTAGAAGTGTTTAAGCAGCAGAATAACACCATCTAACTTTTGCTTTAAACAGTTCACTCTGGATTTTGCCTAAATATATACAATTGGTTCTCACTTTACACAGGTTGGTCATCCACACAGCAGCTTGAGCAGAATCCCAACAGACAAGCAAGATGCACCCCTGGTACTTCTAAGAATGTGCTTTCAATACATAAGATTGCCTTCCTGGAACTCCAACTTGCCCTTGCCTTTTCTCATCTCCTCTATGAATGAAGGTGAAAAATAGGGCCCTATGTCCATGGCTCACAAATCTCACCACTTAAAAGCAAGTCCTGAATGAAGACATTAAAGACAGCAAGAACCCCTTCCCGACATTTAGATCCTCACATCAAACTAAAGTCCCAAGACCAAGAGAAACCAGCAATCCATGTCCAGGGTCAGGGGCTTACTGATCACTGATGTCTGATGCCATCACCGATGCCAGACCACTGAGTGATCCAGAAGCCAAGCCAGTGGAGTGGTCAGCTTGACAGCCATCCAGTCCACTCCCAGCACAACACTATCCCAGCATCCAACATGCCAAAGGCAGTCCATGTGAGGCTATATTTGCAGTAATACCCTGCCAAAAATCTGGGCTAATCTGACTCTGCTATTCATAAATTCCCCCTCATGTTAAAGCACATGTGTTTGGGAAGGAGAAATGAATCCAAGTCAATTTTAGACGCTGTTACTTGGAAACCATCTGGAGTCCCTGGAAGCCTAAGAAGCCACCACATCCCCTGCCCTCAAATGCCCACTGTAACTAGGGCAGTATGCTTCGATGGAGTTGAGCTGTCCTCTATTCCCCAGGGAAGTCCCCACCCCCATCCTGCCAGGTGCCAGTTCAAGCTTCACTTCCCACCCAACAAAGGTATTTGGTTTCTCAGCAGACCTGGTGGAGAGCACTCCATGTGTTGAGCTTGTACTTGAACTGCACCCAAGCCTGGGTTCTTTGCTCTCTTGATTGCTTTAAATTGCACACCTGAATTCCTTTGACACACCAGCAACGGAAATCCTTCCCCAGGCGCAGAGGTTCCACGAAAAATCCCTTCTACCTAACAAGCCGGGTGTTCCAAGAACGACTAGCTTTGGAAGAGACCCACCAGGATCCTTACGTAACCTTAATAGATGTTGGCACCCCGCAGGGCCTCTCCTGGAGACTCTGGCCCAGATCTAGCTCATTTTCACCAGGATGTGAGCAGGCTGCGTCTGGCAGATTCCTGGGACTTAGCTAATTTGGACTGAAAATGGGGGCAGAGGGTCGCTCAGTCTGTCCCATCCCCTACCTGACTGCGCCCTCTGCCTATCTCGTTTTCTACAGCCTCCCTCCCTCCTCTGAAAATCAGTCTTGGGACCAAGCCTACAGCAGCGCCATGCCACCAGCACCTTGCCCCTCCCCGCCATCCTCGCCCCACCTCCAAACGCTTTAGAAACCCGGCCAGGAAAGTGATCCAGCATCTCGAACAGGCACAGTCCCTGAAGACAAACACGGCGGAAGGGGCAGGCCGACCAGGCCCAACACTACCCCAGGACCCTAAGCAGCCCTGAACTGGGCGCAGGAGAGGAAGGGAATCTCCGGAGACAGCCAACCGTTCCGAATCCTCCTGTACGAGCACCGCAAACACCTGTTTCCAGGAAGATACGCGGCCAGAGCAAAAGGGAGTCCCAGGGAAACGCAGGGAGGGCGAAGTGAGGGGGCAGCCGGGGACGCAGGTGAAGGATGCGTCACCCTCCGCGCTAGGCAACCAAAGCCGGGCACTGGCGGGCGGGGATCGGGGTCGCGAAGTTGGGAGAGGAGAGGTCGTGCCCGCCAGGAGCGCGGAGGAGGGAGGGGCGCGGGAGCCGGAGGCCCGGAGGCTCCATCACCTGCGCCCGGCAGATGCAGCCCCGCAGGCGCGCACCGGCCCCGGGCGGCCAGCGGGTGACCTACCTGCCCACCGTCTGGTTGGCCAGCTGGCGCATGCGGTTGAACTGCTTCTTCATCGTGGCCCCGCTGCCGCGCTAGTCCGGGAGCTGGGGAAGGACGGAGCAGCCCGGAGCCCACCGCAGGGTTACATGGCTCCCGCACCGAGCCTCCCGGGCGACGGCGGCACTGCGGAGCCTCGGGAGCCGCCTGGCCCGCGCGCCGCTGCCTCCCGAGGGCACCTCCGCCTACTCCTCCTCCCGCCGCGCCGCCTCCTGCCGCATCCTCCTCACCCGCGCCGCGGCGCCCTCACCGCCACGCCCGTGGCCGCCCTCGCCGTCCGCCCGTCAGCCCGACCGCCCGTCTGCTCGTCCGCCCGTCCGCCGGGGCTACAGCCCCTAGCCCCAGCCCGGCGCGCGGACCCGAGTCTCCGCAGGCTGCCTGGCCCGGGGCCGGGTTGTCCCCGTGCGCCTGTGCGGAGAGCTCTGTGCATGCTGGGACCTGTAGTTTCCCACCCCGCGCCCACCTTTCCTCTGTCCAAAGTTTGCAAGGACAGCATAGTGCAGAGGTGGGAGAAGGCAGAGTCGCCAAGACCTTTACACTTTAGGATTCTAATAAAGAAAATGTTTTCCTGCTTGAAAAGTAAAGTGAAACCAAGGACACAAGACAGAGTGTCTGTCTCACTTTAAAAATTTTTAAATTAATTTTGATTTTATGTGTGTATGAGTGTTTTGTATGTAAGCTCACCAATGTAATTCAATGCCTGGGAATCCAAAGGAGAGCGTCAGATCCCCTGGAACTGAGGTTGTGAACCACCGTGTGGGTCTTGGGAACTGAACCTAGGTCCACCGCAAGAGCAGCATGAGCCCTTATCCTCTGAACCATCTCTCCATCCCCTTCTATTGCACCTTAAGTGAATGTGAGGCATTTCTGTACTGAATTCACAGGAGACCGAGCCATGCTCAAATTATAGAAGGTCTCCTTATTCGTGTAGAGGTGCAAGGTTAAGCTTAGGGCACAGGCATTGACAGCAGATTTCAAACTAGCCATATCATGCCCCCAGAAGTGTCATCCTTAATTTTTACCAAACCCAACAGGCAACCAGAAGCCGACATAAAAGGATAGAATAAGTGGCATAGGGTCTACTACTGGTCCAATCTGAGACAGCTTTCTTAAATGCTTAGATTCTGGTCTCACGGCTATTCCCACCTCTCTTCTCCAACAGAAGATGAAGGGGCATTGGTTGGTCCACCCACTGGCACCCACCACAGGAAGTTGTGTCACTTGCCTTAGAAAATGACAGGTGAAGGGGTCAGTGAGATGGTTCAGTGGGTAAAGGTGTTTGTCACCAAGCCAGATGACCTGAGCCTAATTCCCAGAGCTCACATAGTATAAGGAGAAAACTCCCACACATTGACCACACATACACACACACACACACACACACACACACACACACACACACTGAATAAATTAATATTAAAAGTTTTAAAGAAATAAAGAAATCACAGCTGATCCCTATGAGTGTCAACATAGAGGATCAAGCAAGAGCTGTGTTGTTGGATGATAAGACCTTAGGGTTAAACAGCTATGAGTTCCCATTAGATCCTAATAGCTATTAAATGGCTTTAGGGAACCTGCTGAACCTCTTTAATCTCTAGTCTCCTTGTCTCTAGTAGAGAATACTGCTTTCTGACAGATGGCAAGGAGAGCAATTTGTTAAATTAAATTACATAGAAAGTATCAGGGATTCCACTATCATTATAGCTACCTACCTCAGATAATGATGAAGTTAGCTTAATAGAGAAAAACCCTATTTCGATAGAATGCTTACACTGAAATATAAAAGAACATCTGTGACATAAGCTATTTTGCATATGTTGATTATAGTAGGAAGATGTCCTAAATATGGCTCCAAGTATCTTGCTGGCCAGCTGAACAAAAGATGGTTTGAGGCATGTTTTGGTTGAATGAACATGAAATCTTTAATTAACTGTGAATTTAGCCTCTGTTTATTAGGTTAAGAGTTCTAGCCAATTAACAAGTGAAGGCATCAGTTGCTTTTAACTGAACACATATGGCTATAATGTCAATATTATGTTTATTTAAACTAATTATTTCGATTTTGAATATTTTTAAAAAACCTGGCTGTGATGGTCAAATTGATTGCCAACTTGACAGGGTCTAGAATCACCAGGGAGACAAACCTCTGTGTGTGAGAGAATTTCTAGGCTAATTCATGTAGGAAGACCCATTCTAAGTGTAGGCAACATCATTGCATGGACTGGGGTCCCAGGCTGCATAAAAGAGAGAGAGTGGGCTGAGAAGCGTTTATGTCTTCCTGACTGAAGACACAGGTGACCAGCTGCTTTGTGGTCCTACTACCATGATTTCCTCGCTAAGATGGATTACACCTTCAAATTGTGAGCTCAAATAAAAATTATTAAGTGGCTTTGGTCAGGGTATTTCATCATAGCACAGAAAAGTAACCAACACATGGATACAGCATGGTTCTATGTGTGTAAGTAACTGTGAGACAGTAAGGGCATTATATATGACTTTTACCACTGTTTCTCATCATATTTAGAACTGCTTTCCCCTGGCCACATATGACGATTGACATTTAAATTAAGTAAAATAAAAAGTTTAATTCCTCAGTCACCCTAGTCACAACTTAAGTGCATTTCCTATTTCTGTCCCAGAGAAAGGATGACAGCATGGGAAAAGAAAAAAAGAAAATGATTTCAAGTCTACTGTTTTGATTTTTCAAACCAGACTTCAGAAACTTTTGTAAAAGAATCAAATTTTTAAAGAACGGAGTTTGGGCTTCAAGAACACAAGCTTTAATGTAGATCATGAAGACTTTAATATTCTCCTCGGCTAAAAAACCCACAGACTGCAGGGTGCTGAAGATGGTGACTGGGGAGATGAAGTGTAGAGAAAAGTAGATGATACATGTATAGATTCTATCATTGTCCAAAAACTGCTGCCTCTACAGGAGGGGTTCTATTTTACCCTCTCACGGAGGTCAAGAGCAGTCAGGTGATTTCCTATGGACAAGAACTAGCCACAGAATATTCTGCCATAATGCCAACAGTGAATAAGTTATGGGCTTCTGTGGAGTAGAGTGCCAGCCATGTAGCTAGAATGAAAAAGGTACCTTGGCTATTTTACACCAGAGGTTTGGGATTGTTACTGTGACACTGAGTCTGTAGTAGATATCAGAGAAAGAGCTTGCGCCTTGCTTCTTCCTGTGTTTCCTACTTGAGTTGGGTCCAATAGGCTGGAGCAAACCTCTCACATACCTTTGAGGAATCTGGGAACAGTGAATAATCTGTTGTCCTCTTCCTGAGTGAAAGTGAGGAATCTCGTACTCACAGAGATCCTCTACCTTGTACAGCACAAGAGCAGTGAGAGGTCCAGGGAAAGTACAGGAAGTGCTTCCACATAGTCTTGTACAGCCATAGATGTTCCTGCAGGAAAGCCATGTTCAACGACTTGGGTTTTCTTTGTTTTTGTTTTTTATAGGGGAGGGTATGCCATTCCGTGAGGGGCTACAAAATTACCTGAAAGAGCTGGATGTGAAAGCTACTATGATCACAGATGAGCAGAAGGCACTAGCAGTCAGGGTGTGAAACAAAGGCTGAATTGTCTGAAATGTAATTTCTGCAGCCTAGAAGAATATTCTTAAAAGTAAACCAGCACCCGCATGGCAGCTGACAACTGTCTGTAACTCCAGTTCCAGGGGATCCTATGACCTCTTCTGTCCTCCACAGGCATTGCACGACACGGGTGCACTTACCTACATGTAGGCAATACACTCATATACATAAACTAAAAATAATAAAAAATAAAAAGTAAAAAAAAAAAAGTAAACTCCACTTGCAAGAGGAAAGAGAAGCAGAAACAGGAGAGGTGGGAGGAAAGAAGAAAGAAAATTAGATTTCTATTATATTTTATTTGTATTTTGTGTGTATGAGGGTTTTTTTCTGCTTGTATTTAAATGCACCATCTGGGTACAGTGCCTATGGAGGCCAGAAGCTGGCATCAGATCCCATGGAACTGGAGTTACAGACAGTTGTTAGCTGCCTTGTGGGTGCTGGGAACTGAACCCTGGTTCTCTGCAAGAGCAAGCAGTGATCTTAACCCTGAGCTATTTGTCTAGCCCACAGATTTCTTAGATATTCTTTTTTAAATATTTACAAAAACTTTATTGAGAATTTCATACATGCATATAAGGTGTTTTAAGCCAATACATGCCCACTCCCCCCCTTCTAAAACCTCCCATATCTCCCCATCACTTTCTTCTTTTTCTTTTTTTTTTCTTGGTCCATTTATGTATTTTTAAAGGGCTTTTGGCTACTCTAACATTCCCCCCTCTGAAGAGGTAATCCTAAAATCTTTTGGGGATTAGATACAAGCTCCCAAATACTTTTGACATTTTTGGCCTTTGGAACAGAGTATGTTGCTAAGAAGCCCGAGGACATTATGAGTCCAAGAAACTGACTACTTTTCTTTGGGGTCTTTTTACCCTGCCTAGCCAATTCCTGCCTCCTATTCTTATCATGCCATCCTCTGAAGGGGTTACCCAAATTGCCAATAGGGAATCAGGACACAGACCACCCTGGCTTCTTCCATGCTGAACAGGGACGCAGGGTGAGGCAACTGGGGTACCCCTTCAGTAGGTCTATCTAAAAGACTCCCAAATTGCATAACTTGTATCTCTAAGGGCTTGAATCGTGAATAGGAGATGTGAAGGAGAAGTAAAGGCAAGAGTAATTACAAGAAGTAAAAGCGTTACAAGTTCTACACAGGGAACCAGAAAAAAAAGTCAGAACAGGGAAAATTTCAAATGTTCATATCAGAGTCCATGGGATTTCTTGATGCAAGCTTCCAAAAGCATCTCTATTGGGTTTATCCTCATTTTTCTTTTGTCTGCCAAGGCTGGACTTGAGAGTGATGGGTTCAGGATTTGTTTCAGGCACTTTGACACCTGTTGGAGGGGTTAGAATCAGTGTTGGTTCCCTCTCAAAGCCTTCTAAATAGGGGAAAAACAAATTTAGCCATCATTTTAGAACAATAGCGAGTTGTCTCCCTTAGCTACAGGTGGGCACTACATCGTGGGAGACTAAGATTTGAAGTCTTATGTCTAAGCAGCACTTTCTGGTTAGAAACAAAATCATCAATGAGAAATAATTGTCTAAATAACTTTTTATATAGACTTAAGCCTAATGTCTAGGAAGTGTAATCCCTTGAACCCTTAAAGAAATATACTGATCACTTTACTCTTTGGTTATACTTTCCTTTTGTGTTCCTCAGGGGTCACAGGGGCTTGGGAGGAACTCCTGGCTCCTTTCTTTCACCAGTTCCATCTATGTGAAGATAAGTTAAAGGTCCTGTTTGACCATGTCTGGAAGCATGAATGAGATATTTCCTCCAAGTTGACCCTCCTCTTTGTAAACTGGACACTGGTTCAAGTCCATCTCTTGGGGGCTCCATGTCCTCCCTGAACAAGAGGACAGGTGACTCACCACAGTTACAGGACGTTTTGAGACATGTTCCATAGTTCCCTGGCACTTGGTCGACCTTGGAGGGCAAAAGGCAAAAAACTGTCTTTTAAGTCCTTCTGACCACATTAGTATAGGCCTTAAAGTATGGCTGTTAAACATCCAATAAGGTTAGTTCCACCAGTCTGCTACTTTTAATTATCATGTGCTACATAAATAAGGCTTAGGTAAAAAACTAAATATTCTCAGATAAACCTTGACTATATATATTATTCCTTAAACTAGTTGACTAAACTATGACCTTGGAAATTTTAAGATTATGTGTATAGGATTTTTGTCTCATCCTTTATATATCATAACAAACCTACACAGACCCAAACCTAAACAGACCTTCATAACTTGCTTAGCCTTTCTTATATTTTCTATTTTGGAAAATATCTCCAATCCCATATCTTTTTAACATCTTTTACATTCTCATTTTCTTTTTTTGTTTTAAATAATTATGAGACATAATAGCATTAACAAATGAATTTTCCATTGATTATGAAACTTCTTTTCCTGGGGATGCTAAGCAATGCTTATTTCCTTTTAAGGGTCTGGTGTCAAGCTAATGTTTCATTAAAGTTTTACCGGGGAACCAATGAATTTCTTGAGCTTACTTACCAAGACAATTGAGGGGTTGCTGAAGTGTATCTATGACCTGCGGTTTTGCACGCTGGATTACCTTTACCCAGCATGGGTCATGCCTTCTCTTCCTAGCCTTCCACAGATTGTGTACTTTAACCCTCCCCAAATCCAGGAGGCTGTGTTATGAAGGTCAAATTACACACAGTTGGCTGGGAAAAGTGGCTGGATACTCCAGTGAGGGTCCAGTGATACTGCTTGGCCCTCCTTTAGTGAATGAGCACAACTGTCATCAAACCCAATTTTAACTATGTTTAGCGATCAGGCTCAGCTGAAGTCGTGATGATGGTACTTATTTCATGCAGAAGGGACTGCTGTATAGCATCATCTTATTAAAAGGACCTGGAATTTAAAAAGATTTGGTGCTAGGAGCCACATATGAGGGAAAACATATGTCGTTTGTTTTTCTAAGTCTGTGTTACTTCACTTAGTATAACAGTTTATAGATCCATCCATTTACCTGAAAATTTCATTATTTTATCATTCTTTACTGCTGAATAGAACTCTACTGTGTAAATATACCACATTTTTGTTAACCACTCGTGAGTTGAGTGGTACACGTTGCTTCTAACTCTTAGCTATTGGTCATATTGTAGGTTCATTTTTAATTTTTTCAAAAGTTCTCCACACTGTTTTCTGTAGAGATTGCATGAGTTTGCAATTGCACCAGCAGTGAATGAGCATTCCCCTTTATCCACATCCTCACCAGCATTTGGTATCATTTGTTCTCTTGATCCTAGCCACTCTAATTGGAGTAAGAGGATAACTTAGGGTAGTTTTAATTTGCATTTCCCTAATTACTAACGATGTTGAACACTTTTTGAGATGTTTCTTAGCCATCTTTATTTCTTCCTTTGAGAACTCTCTGTTTAGATTTTTAGCCCATCTTTTAATTGGGTCATTTAGTTTCTCCATTCTTTGTTTTTTGAGTTCTTTATATATTCTGGATGTTAAACCTCTGTCAGATGTGTCACTAGTGAAGATTTTTTTTTCCCATTCTGTGGGGTCTTCTCTTCACTTTTTTGATTGTTTCTTTTGCTGTACAGAAGCTTTTAAGTTAATGAGGTCCCACTTGTTGATTGCTGACCTTGTTTCCTGAGCAACTGCTGTCCAATTTATAAAATCCTTTCCTACACCTATATATTGTAAGTTACTGCCAATATTTTCTTCTAATAGTTTCAGGGTTTCCAGTTTCACATTGAGGTCTTTGATCCAGTTGGAGTTGACTTTTGTGCAAAGTGAAAGATAAGGATCTAGTTTCATTCTTCTACAGGTGGAGATCCAGTTTTGCCAGCACCATTTGTTGAAGATGCTGTCTTCCCTCTACTGTGTGTTCTTGGCACCTTTGTCAAATATCCAGTGGCTCAATTTGCATGTACTGAGGTTTGTATCTTCAACGATGTTCCATTGATCTATGTGTCTGTTTTTGTGCCAGTACCATGCTGTTTTTATGACTATAGCTCTGTAGTATACTTTGAGATCTGGTGTAGTAATCCCCCCAGTGTTGCTCTTTGTGCTCAGGGTTGCTAGATATATCTGGGGCCTTTTGTGACGCCATATGAATTTAAGGATGGATTTTTCTAATTCTGTGAATTATGTCATAGGTATTTTGATTGGGATTGCATTGAATCTACATATATTGCTTTTGGTTGGATGGTCATTTTCACAATATTAATTTTTCTAGTCCATGAACACGGGAGGTCCTACCATCTCCTGGTGTTTTCCTCAATCTCTTTCTTTAACGATTTAAAATTTTCATTGTAGAGCTCTTTGGTGTCTTTGGTCAGATTTATTCCAAGATATTTTAAATTTTTTCTGTGAAACATGTCATGGGGATTTTGATTGGCATTGCATTGAATCTATATATGACTCTTGGTAGGATGGTCATTTTCACAATATTAATTCTTCCAATCC
>NW_008357929.1:3092499-3093854 GCF_000622305.1 Nannospalax galili
GTATGTTCCCTCCAGTCCAATTCCCTCTAGGACTTTGAACATAAATGCATGCTGAATTTTGTCAAACGCCTTTTCTGCATCTATTGACATGACAATGTGGTTTTTATCTTTGAGTCCATTTATACGATTAATGACATTTATTGACTTGCATATATTGAACCATCCCTGCATCTCTGAGATAAAGCCTACTTGATCATGGTGAATGATCTTTTTGATGTATGTCTGTATGTGGTTTGTAAGTATTTTGTTGAGAAATTTTGCATCTATGTTCATTAAGGATATGGGTCTATAGTTTGGTTGTGTCTTTACCTGGTTTGGGCATTAGAGTGATGCTGGCTTCATCAAAGGAATTTGGGAGTTCTCCCTCGGTTTCTATATTTTTGAATAATTTAAGTAGTATCGGTTGGAGGTCTTCTTTAAATGTCTGGTAGAATTCTGCTGTAAATCCATCTGGGCCTCAGCTTCTTTTAGTTGGGAGGCTTTGTATTGCTGTTTCAATTTCCTTATATGTTATGGATCTGTTTAAACTGTTGATCGCTTCTTGGTTTGACTTTGGTGGTTCCCATGATTTTAGATATCCATCCATTTCTTTCAGATTTTCGAATTTAGTAGTGTATAGGTTTGTTTTTGGTTTTGGGGGTTTTTTTATGGTTTTTTTGAGACAGGGTCTCCCTGTAGCCCCAGCTGTCCTGGAAATCACTATGTAGACAAGGCTAGCTTGAACTCACAGAGATCTGCCTGCCTCTGCCTCCTGAGTACTGCGATTAAAGGCATGCACCACCACACCCAGATACGTATAGTTTTTTAAAATATTCCCTTATAATGGTATGGATCTTTTGGGTGTCTGTTGTGATATTCCCCCTTTCATCTCTGATTGTGTTGATTTGGATTTGTTCTTTCTTCCTTTTGGTTAACACAGTGTTAGGTCATTTATTTGGGCTCTTCCTAATTTTTTAATGTAGGCCCTTAGAGCTATAAACTTCCCTCTTAGGACTGCTTTTAATGTGTCCCGGAGGTTGTATTGTCCTTTGCATTAAATTTCAGGAATTCTTGTATTTCTTTCTTAATTTCTCCTTTTACCCACTCATTGTTTAGGAGTGTGTTGTTCAATCGCCATGAGTTCTCGAAGTGCCTAGGGCTTTGTCTAGTGTTGATTTTTTGAGCTATCTTGCTTTGTGGTCCGATAGAATGCATGGAACTATTTCAATATTTTTGTATTTGTTGAGGTCTTTTTGTAGCCCAGTATATGGTCAATCTTTGAAAAAGTTTCATGAGGTGCTGAGTAAAAAGTGTGTTCTTTGGTGTTTGGGTGGAATATTCAAAAGATGTCTGTTAGGTCCATTTCATGTGTGGTA
>NW_008357929.1:3094002-3208522 GCF_000622305.1 Nannospalax galili
TCCTTTTACCTTAAGGTAGGGCCTACACTTGAAGGTGAGATGGGTTTCTTGCAGACACCAAGGAAATGGATTTTGTTTCTTAATCCACTCATTTAGCCTGTGTCTTTTGACTGAGGAGTTCAGTCTATTGATATTTAAGGTTGTTATTGAAAGATGTGTATTGGTTGCTGTCATTTTGATTGCTGTTTGTATGCTCTGTGTAATTTTGTGTTTCCTAGATTATATCTGTTTATTTATTTATTTTTTTGTTGCCCCTAGGGTATAGTAGTTTCTCTCTCTGCTGTCTGTATTGCTTCAAGTATTCTTTGAAGGGCTGGTTTTATGGACATGTATTCTTTCAGGCTTTTCGTGTCATGGAAGATTTTTCTTTCCCCCTCAACTATAATAGACTTTTTGCTGGGTATATTATTCTCGCCTGGCATCTATTGTCATGTAGAACTGGAAATACCTTGGTCCAGGCTCTTCTGGCTTTCATGGTTTGCATTGGTAAGTCAGCTGTAATTCTGATGGGCTTTCCTTTGTATGTGACTTGTTGTTTTTCTTTTGCTGCTTTCAGTGTTCTCTCTTTGTTCTGTACATTTAGTGTTTTTGCTATGATATGTTGTGGGGAGTTTCTTTTCTGATCCTGTCTATTTGGTGTTCTATGTGCTTCCTGTATTTATATGGAGATGTCTTTCCTTAATTTCAGGAAATTCTACTCTACAATCCTGTTTAAGATCTGGTTAATACCATTAACCTGAAATTCTTCTCCTTCCTCTATTCCTATGATCTATAGATTTGGTCTTTGCATGGTGTCCCACATCTTTTGCATATTCCATTCCTGTGTTTTTAAAAAAATTTCCATAATCTTTGTTGAGTGGTCCAATTCTTCAACTTGATCCTCCAGTGTTGATATTCTGTTTTCCACTTCATTCACTCTAGCGGTGAGGCTTTCCCCTGTTGTTTCAAGTTGGCTTATTGAGTTTTGCACTTCCTTCTTCATTTCAGCCTGAGTTTTCTTCAACATTTCTAACTTTTCTGGATTCATTCAGAAGTTTATCCCTGTCTTCCTTCAGTTCTTTGATTTCTTTGTGTGTTCTTTAAATTCACTGAATTCTTTTATCATGTTTATAACTGTTCTTTTGAGTTCCACATTCTGCTTTATCTCTAGGGGGTTCTCCTTATTGTACTCCTCTAGAGGACTATTGACATTTGGTGGGGATATGTTATTTTGGTTTTTCATGTTACTATTTTTTTCTCTGTGATTTTGACATGTGAATTTCTTCTGTAGTTTCTGATTCCTGTGTGAGACTCAGGCTTTCAAGTAGATCCTTTCTTTATTGGTTATGTAAAGCTGGTTGGTACAGGGTTCAGGTTCTCTCAGGTTTAATTTGGAGGGAACTGATGGCTTCAGATCAGCTACTTGGGAGTACCCCCAGAAGCCCAATTCAAATCCAGTCAGGTACACTTAGGCTTCCTTCACCACATGGAGGCAGGATCCGGGTGCTCTCAGGCAGTCCCCTGTATTCTCAACCCTATGCCAGAGGGAGGGCAGAGGGAGGCCACAACTCAGCCAATCTGCTGAGATCTGAGCCACTATACCTATTGAGGTCTGAACCCACCCTCTCAGGCTGTCTGCTAGAATCTCAGCCTTAGCCTACCAAAGCCAGATCTGCCCTGGGGCCTTGGGAGGCCTTCACAAAACCCCAGGTAGGGGGATGGGTGTGGCACAATTAGGGGAAACTCACCACGTGGAGGCAGTATGGGAGCTCTCAGGCAGTCCCCTGGGTTCTCAGGCCCTCTGCTAGATGGAGGCCAGAGGGAGGCCAGAACTTGGCACTCTCTCTCTTAGATATTCTTGACCAAAGGGGAAGATTACACTTTCCTGCACTGCTCAACCTTCAGTTTGGGCACATGACTGACTTTGGCAACAAAATATGTGTCCCTTGTTTCAACAATTTTATTGTGTGAGATGTTTCCCTAGCAATCTGAAAACCAAGTTCATAGCCAGCTACTGACTTAGAATGGTTTGGGTCTTAGTTTAAAGAACATTTAAAGGTAGTCCCTCAACAACTATGTGCTATACCTCAAATATCCAAGAACCATGTGTGGCTAGTGGCTTCCATATCAGGCAGTGTAAAGTGAGACCTCTCCATCTCTACAGAAGATTCTATTGAGCAGTACTTGTTTAAAGAATAAGATTCAGAATATAGGCTCCAGCAAAAGAGAGACCGCTGAAGAAGAGGTCACCAGCTCAAGGAAGCCACCAGTTGCTTTCCTTGACCTCTCCAGGATTCCCTTTCATCACTCTGCATATTGGGATTTGTAGTGCCTAGTCTGTAAAATACACATTTTTGAATGATCAATAAATTGAACAAACAATTGCTATTGCTGTCCATGTTCCTAAGCCTTACAGTATTTAATGTGGCAACATAATGTGTTAAATACAACTGAAGAATTTATATTTTCTTGTTGGATTCTCACCAGCTTTATAACTTTAGGGCTCAAACTTGGATCACTGAAGCATAGCTATCAGGTTCTGAGGTATCTTTTGGATATGATGGTATATCATCCCAACTCTCAGCATGTGGAGCTAAGTTATTAATTCCCCCCATCCTTGGATCTGTACCTTTTCCATAGTTAAATGGTGGACAGGGATCTGTCCCACCTAAAAAGCTTGTACTTGGCCAAGAGACTGTTATGGTCAATGGTAAATGGGTAGAGGTTCCCTGTACTTCCAGCCAAACCTTCAGAGGCATTTATTTATTTATTTTCCATCCATCCATTTATTTATTTATTTATTCACTTATTTATTTATTTACTGTGTTCTTTTAAGTACTCAGCTGCCCTGAGAACCCCCCAGCAGCTGCCTGTCTCTCACATTGTTGTCTAGCATGGACAGTTCTAAAGCAGGCTTGATATAGACTACAGGAGAAATTAGAACAGTAATTAGTTGATTTCAGGAATGGGAAATATAGAGGAAAATGAAAACATCTAAAGAAAGAGAAAAAGTAAAACTGAAACTGGAGCATTAAAGAGGAGAAAATGGATCTAATCACAGATGCAAAATAGTTTAAAAAAATTTAAAGGAGTGACTTTGCAATTTCATGTTTCATTATGTTTGTTTGTTTGTTTGCTTTGTTTGTTGAGACAGGGTCTCCCTGTAGCCCCAGCTGGCCTGGAACTTACTATGTAGACCAGGCTGGTCTGGAATTCACAGATATCTTCCTGCCTCTGCCTCCTGAGTGCTGGGATTAAAGGCCTGCACCACTATTCCTAGTTAAAACCACTCATATTATTAATAACCAAGATACATTTCTAAATTTATAACTATATTTTAAAAATGGATCACATTTATGCCACTATGTCTGGCTAAAAACATTCATATTATTAATAACCAAGGTAAAGCTCTTAATTTATAACTGTATTTTAGAAATGGGATCACATTTTTGTAATATCAGTATGTTCTTTCTTATCTTATTCTAAATCTTTTCTGTGATCAATATCTAAGTGATTAAAACTGCACATATACTTACTTAAATTCAAAAAATTAAAAACCAGAATTTCTGCATTAAAGTCTATCATGTGTTCAAACTTCTTATGTGTTTCACCAAATTAGTCTTTAGAGAAAAAAATGGAAATATTTGAGCCAGGTGTGATGGCACATGCTTTTAATCTCAGCACTCAGGAGGCAGAGGCAGGTGGATCTCTGTGAAATCAAGGCCAGCCTGGTCTACATATTGAATTCCAGGACAGCTGGGGCTACAGGGAGACCCTGTCTTATTTTTTTTTTTTTTTTTTTTTTTAAAAAAAAAAAAAAAAAAAAAAAAAAAAAAAAAAAAAAAAAAAAAAGGAAATAGTTTGCCAGGGGGCCCAGGTGCAATGTATCTCCCACTTCTCCCCACCCTTGTATACCCAGGTGAATACCACTTTTAATACTCTTGCCAGAAAAGTAGGTAGAAATGCATTGTAGTTGTGTTTTGACTGTGAAATGCCACCCTCCCATAGGATCACGTGTTTAAAAACTCAGTTCCTGACTAGTGGAGTTCTTTGGACGACTGTGGAACCTTTAGAAGGTGAAAACTTGGAGGAAGTTGAGTCACTGGAGGGGTGGACCTTTACTTTATAACCTGGCCCAAATCCTGTTTCCCTTTGCTTCCTGGGTATGAATATAGCGTGACCAGCCAGACTCCTGTTCCTGCTGCCTTGCCCTGCCTGCCTGCTGCTGTGCCTTCCTCACCATGATGGACTGTATCTTCTTCAGTAATTGTAAACCAAAATAAACCCTGTCTCCCTTAAGTTGCTTTTGTTAATGTATTTACCATAGCAGCAGAAAAGCAGCTAAGGAAGTAGTCCTTTGAAATCTGCATTTTGCCACATCCCACCCTTCCCTGGGTATTTCACAGATATTGGTATTTCTTCTTTGGTTATTTGCTTCTTTGTGTCCTCAGCACATTTTTCTGTTGTGGGGCTCTACATTTTCTTACTGATTGTGCTAAGTTCTTGTTACCTTAATTTATTATTACTCTAGGAATTTTACATTTTTAATGTGGTCAAATCTACCTATTATATCTATCTTTATATTTTATGCCTTTGGTTTAATGCTTAGAAAGCCTCCCTTATCCCCCAAAATTTTAAAAATATTCAACTGTCTTTTCAGTTAAGGCATTTGGGTGTTAAATTCTGTACATAATAAATTTTACATTCATTCTTTGACATTAAAAGGTTATTCAAAGTCATTATGACTATCTCCTATGAATATGAAATAAGTCCTTAAATAGAATAAAGCAATCTGTATCCATCGCACAAATTAGAGAATGGTCTCATTCACAGTCTTGCCAAATAATGGTACAGGTGGTTTCTAAGTGAGGGGAGGACTAACCAAGCAGATTTTTACAGTGTGCTGTTCCTTTGATGTAAGTTAAACTGAGACACCGTTTCTGACACGGGATCTCCTTCGACATCTCAGTCATCAAAGCTGGACTAACCAGACCTGTACATTGAGACTGAACATACAGAAAAAAGACTCAGTTCAGTGTAAGAGTGATGAGGACTGATGATGGAGATGCTAATGCACGATGGTGGGGGTAATAATAAGGTAGGCTGTCTAGTACTATTATAGTACTTGTCATACGTTATCTTATTAGTCCTTAAAGGAACTCTGGGTTGAAGACTTTGTTATACCTAGCAAATATTCAAAACTCAGAGGGTTTAGGTGAATAGCCATTTGAGTGTAAGAAATAGAATATAAAATGATTATTCTATCACAAATGCCTGTGGTTCTGCATAATGTCAGAAATCATATACTAAACCCAAATGCATAGATTTTATGTTTTTCTGTACCTATTAAAATAAATTTAAGGTTGGATATGGTGTCAAATGCCTTTAATCCCAGCACTTGGGAGGTAGAGGCAGGCAGATTTCTATGAGATTAAGGTCAGCCTAATCTACATAACAAGTTCCAGACCAGCTGAGGTTACAGGGAAACCCTGTCTCTAAATAAATAAATAATAACAAATAAGTAAATAAAAATTAAATAAATATTTAAAAACAAATCTCTAGTTATATATGTATGATAATACATGTACATACACACATGTTTAAATAGTTATTATATGTAGGGGTATAAACATCTGTGCTTTTCTTATAGGATCTTAACTACATAAAGCTAAGAGATTGACAGTTTAGGGGAAAAGGCCTCTTGTGAAAGCTATGTAGGAAGTAAAATAGATTTTTCATTCTCATTTGTATTCTTTTTGAGAATGGAAAGAACATTGCTTCAATATAACAGAAGCTGGTTGCCATGAAAAAGAGCTCTTGGATAAGAAACACATGATTTCTGAACTAATGAAACCCAATCGAGGCAGGAAATCATGGGTCTGGCACTGCTCGAAATGGAATTAGTGCATTAGAAGATGGGCTGGAAGAATTATCCCAAAATTCAAAGGGGAAAAAGTTGGTAACACAGTGAGACGATGAGGGAAAGGAAGAGAGACATGGAATCTTTTTCCAGAATGTTAAAAAATATAATAGAATTTCCAGAGCAGAAGATGGAGAAACATAAAAATACTAGAAAAACAAAAAGGTCCCGGGTCAAGGACTGGAGAGATGGCTCAGCAGTTAAGAGCACTGGCTGCTCTTGCAGTGGACCCGGGTTAAGTCCCCAGCACCCATATGGTAGTTAACAACTGTCCATAACTCCAGTTCCAGGGGATCCAAAGCCCCCTTCTGATCTCTGTGGGCACTGCATAACATGGGTACACTTACATACATGCAGGCAGTATACTCATACACATAACTTAAAGTAAAAATAATAAGTAAAATATTAAAACAAGAAAGTCCCAGGTCAAAATTAAAATAATTCTTTAAGTCCCAGAAACTGTCACCATATGGAGGATACAGGGTTAAATGAATCTTTAGAAAAGCTTCTGAAGTTCAAATAAGGATCCAAATATATATGTGTCTACATATGTATCTATACATTCTCAAAAAATGAGAATGAAAAAATGTATTTCTCTTACTTCCTGCACAGTTGGAATATACCACAAAGGCAAAAAGAAGTCACTTCTAGTCATAAAATGACCAGAATAACTTGTCAACCACTCATTCTTTCTTGAGAAATATTGTACTCAAAAACCTATACTTTTTCAAAATCAATTTAAAAATTGAGAGGGAAATTTCTTCATGTTCTTGTAGTATAAAATGTTTCTTGGAGATGGAGAGATGGTTCAGTGACTAAGAGCACCGACTGCTTTTGCAGAGGACCCAGGTTTGGTTCCCAGCACCCACATGGTGCCTAAAAACTGTCTGTAACTTTAGTTCCATGGGATCCAACACACTATTCTGGCCTCCACAAGCACTGCATACAAATTACATACATGCAGGCAAAACATTCATAGACATAAATTAAAAATAAATTAATTAAAAAATTGGGGGGTATATCCCAAGGAGTGGTATAACTGGATCATATGGTAGATTCATTTTTAGTTTTCTGAGAGGCTTTCAGGCCACTGGAAGCTTGCACATGTGAATTTGTGGCAATGGTGGCATCCAGCAGAGGATCATACCAACTCAATCAGGCAAGGGCCCAGAGTAGGGTGAGGGAAATAGGTGGCAGGTCGGCCCTAGTCTGGGAACTATTGGAGACTGATTACTACTGGGTGATGGAGAGAAGACCTTACCAACGATCTCTAGATAGGCTGACTAGACTCCGGTGGATGAATCTGCACCGAAGGACATCTGAGTACAAATGCCTAGATAGGACTTAACATGTATGGCAAAACACAGGAGGTCCAGTGGTGGTGGTGGGGCATGGATCAGGGAAAGGGTCTACATTTGATTAAGAACTGTTGTATGAAATGTACAAAAGCTCAATAAAAATAAAGATTAAAAAATTTAAAGAAATGTTTTCTTAAACATGACACTGCAGTGGTTTAAATGACATGCTCTCTTTATATGCTCAAGTATTTGAATTGGTCAGTCAGTGATGCTGTTTTGGGAAAGTCATGGAATCCTTAGTTGGTGTAGCCTTGCTGGAGGAAGCACATGACTGGGGGTAGGCTTTGAGAGTTCATAGCCATATTCCATGTTCAGTTTGTCTCTCTGCTTCCAGTGCATGTTTGGAGATGTGACCATTCAGCTTTCTGCTCGGGTTGCCTCATGCCATGCCTCCCTCCACCATGATGGAACCATAAGCCAAATAAATTCTTCCTCCTATAGATTTCCTTGTTCATGCTTTTTTATTACAACAGAAAACTAATACAGACACAAAAAAAATCTAACCCCAAAGAAAATATTGGCAAACTGAACTACTTAACGATTAAGACTATTAAGGCATCAGATGGCACCATTAAGAGAATGTAAAAGCAATCCCCAGTGTAGGAGAAGTTGTTTGCAACACATAAAACTGTCAAAGAAATCAACTCTAGAATATAATATGTAAAGAATCATGCCAATCATAGAAAAATTGCAGAAACCCCAAAATGAAAATGGACAGGTGATTTGAATAGGCAGTTTCCCACAGAGACTATCCAAATGGTCAAAGAATGTGTGAAAAGTTGTTTGATTCATTAATTAATATATGCCAATTGAAATCATAATGAAATGCCACCACTCACTCACATAATGGTTAAAGTGGAAAGACTGGCTAAACCAGGAGCTGGAGAGAAGTAGAGAACCTGAATGTCTCCCACACTGTTGGAGTGAAATCAATACAGGGATATATGTAAAGAGCCAACTTGCAGATCTATCTACTCAGGCCAAGCAACATGCACAGGCTATGGCCCAGCAATGTTATACACTCAAAAGAAACATGTACTTGCAACAAAAGGCATGCAATGCAACAAAAGGCTGTATTTGTAATATTAGAACATTACAAGTAATTGAAATGTCTACTGACAATGAATTGGATAAGTAAATGATGGCATATCCGTGCAATGGCATATTATACAACAAGAAAAAGGAATACATTACTGCTGCACCTAATGGATGGATCTCATAAACAGACAGTGTTAAATCCTGATCCAAAAGAATCCACATTCTATGATTTCATTTACATAGTTTTAAAATAAACACAACAAATCAAGGGGCTGGGAAAGGGTGCTATAGAGCAACTTTGTAGAGTCTGTTCTCTCCTTCCACCATGTAAGTTCTGGTTATCAAACACAGTTCACTGGGTTTGCACAGTAAGCGCCTTTACCCACTGAGCCATCTCAGTGGCTCTGTTTTGTGCACTTTTCTATAAGCCTACTGTATTTTAAAAGTAGTTTGTATTCTAGTTTGCATTCTGTTGCTGTGATAAAACACTGTCCAAAACTGACTGGGGAGAAAAGGATTTATTTCAGCTCATTGAGGAAAGCCAAAGCAGAAACTCAAGGTGGAAACCTGGAGGCAGGAACAGAAGCAGATACCTTAGAAGGGTGTTGCTTACTGGCTTGCTTCCTCCTGGGTTGCTCAGCTACTTTTTAAAGGCATGATACTACCTACAGTGGGCTGGGCCCCCCTACATCAATTAGCAAACAAGAAAATGCCTCACAAACATGTCCACAGGCAAATCTGGTGGAGAAAATTCCTCACTGAAGTTCCTCCTGCCTAGGTGTCTCTACTTTGTGTCACGTTGACAAACACCAAGCAGCACAGTATGCGTGTATTCTTTAATAAATAGAAGCTTAAATATTTGGAAATTGGGGCTGGAATGATGGCTCAGCAGTTAAGAGCACTGGCTGCTTTTGCAGAGGACACCAGGTTCAAATTCCAGCACCCACATGCTAGCTAACAACCATCCATAATTCCAGTTCCAGGGGATCTGATGCCCTCTTCTGACCTCCACAGACATTGAAGAACACAGGTGCACTTTCATACATGCAGGCTGAACACTCATACACATAATATTTTAAATAAATAAAACATTTTTTAAATTGGAAATTATAGAGCATTCTTCTAAGTTATCCTTTAAATCAAAGAGAAATCAAGACTGTCACTGAGGAATATTTAGAAATAGATTTCCTTGTGAACACTGTATAAAGTCTCAGTTTTTTAGAGTTTATTTTCTTATGTATATGTTTGTGTTTCTATGTGTGTGTATATGCATGTGTATGCAGGTGCCTGAAGAGGCCAGAAGAGGGTGTCAGATTCACTGGAGCTGGAGTTACAAGCAATTGTGAGCAACCAGATAAGTGGACTGGGAATTGAACTGGGGTCATCTGGAAGAACAGTAAGTGCTCTTAATTGCTGAGCTATCTCTCCAGCACCCAAATCTCACTTTTATCTCAAAACTCAATGCAGAAGAAAATTTGCGAACCTAAATAGTTCCAGTATCATCAGAATAAAAAAGAAATGAATAAAACTTTCACTTAAATAAGCTCAAAAAAAGGACAAGCTGTCAAATCAGTAGCAAGAAATGTGGAAGAATAAATTCAGGTAATAGAAGACTCTAGACAAGAAAGAAAAAAAAACACTTATTAAAATATGCAAAATGCACTTTCCTGGACTTGGCAAAGTGTCAAGAGCACTTGGGTTTAGCACTTGAGTTTAACACTTGGTTCTAGGGGTCAGTTCCTCCAAACTAACAGTTGTCCGTCTTGGAGGAGTTCATGCTTACGTTACCAGGGTTGTTTCTTACAGAAGCAGAAGTTGGACACACCTTCTAAAGAACTCCTTAGGTGGCTAACAGCAACAGGTAGAAAGTCTCCTATTCCCAGCTATGATACCATTCCATAACATAGAAGCTAAGAGAGTCTTTGCAGAGGTTATCTGATTGAAATAAAGTCATTACAGCTAGCCCTGAGTCAATATAACTAGTGTCCTTATAAGTACAGAAAATTTGAGAACAGGGACACACAGAAGGAAGACGGTGTAAAGATACAGGAAGAAGGTCACACAAACCCATGAAAAAACCCTTTAAGAAGCCAGTGTCTGGGCCAGCAAAATGGCTCAAAGGGTAAAGGCACTTGCTGCCAAGTCTGACAGATTTCTGAGTTTGATACTCAGGATCCACATAGTGGAAGGAGACTCCTGAAGTTTTCCTTTGACCTACACATACACACAGAAATACAGACAGGCAGACAGACAGGCACACACACACACACAACAACCAAATATAATTTTAAAAGAAGGGAGCCTCTGTGAGAGTCTTGGAGTAGACCCTTCCCTCACAGCTCTTAAAGGAATCAACTTTATGGACACTTGGATTTCAAATTTCCATAGCCAATACATTTCTGCTGCTTCGGCCACCGTTTGTGGCCTTTCTTATGACAGCTCCAGCAAATAACACATCTCCCAACATCCCCCTCCTTTCCTGCACATTTAGACCCTAACACTCATCCCCTAGTTATACTGCAGTTACTGTGAAATTACATCCTTTGACAGTGGTGCCTTCTTTTAACTCTAAGCCTTTACACAGGCTGGACCTTCTGCCCAAGATACTCTTTTTGTATTTGCCTCCTAACTCTCCTGTCATTAACACTTTGTCTGGGTGTTCTCTGGAATCTTCTGGGATTACTACTTCCCCATAAAGACTTTAACACCCTTCTGGTGGCCAATGGTGTACACTTCTCAGACTATGCATCCCTATTTATGTGTCTCTGTCTTCTAGTTAAGGCAAACTTTTGAAAGCAGGGGTTATGTATTGAAAATCTGTCCCTGTCTTTTCAGTACACATCACCCCTCAGAATAATAGATCCCCAAATTTCCCTTAGAAAATCTCACCCTCCCTTCTTCAATCCACAAGAAGTGAATGGTCTCGCTCCTTAGCTCAGGACTGAACAGAGGATCCAGGCCCTGTCAATGATGCAGTTGGCTTTTGCCAACTATAACCTTGTGCTTATACACAGAGTGCATCAACAGCCCCAGGGTAAGGGGAGAGAAATGTGAGAAAAGGCAGAACTGTGATGTAGAGAAAGATCAGTTCTCATCTGAACCAGGTTGGGGTTCCTCCCTAATCCAAAGGTCATCTATGGCATCATAGTTCCTCCATGGGGATCATGTATTCACCAATGAGAAAATGACAGTCAGAAATAAACTCAGGAGAGAAAACAAGGCCAGCCTGGTCTACATAGTGAGTTCCAGGACAACTGTGGCTACAGGGAGACCCTGTCTCAAAAAGTTCAAAAAAAACCCTACATCTTAGGGATGCTGTATGTACCTCACACGGCATCTTGATGCCAAGTTTATTCCATTTGTTATTTAGTTTGCTCACTGCTAAACTTATGAACATTGGCTTGACAAGGGTATGTGCATGTGTGTATTTCAATGGACATGGTAATGAAGCTGTGAGTCTGGTCTCAACATTCACATTGTGTTAGTGTGACCAGCAGTGAGCACAGGCAGGGTGAGATCAGGGGCTTTGAAGGTGGGCAGGTCAAAGTATGACTCTAGGCTTCCTGGTTTTGTAAGTTATGTGACCTTAGTTACTTAGCCTCTAGGGGTTTCCATTTCTTCATCTGCAAAATGGGGAACATAATGTACTTTTCAAGGCTGTTGGACGGATAAAAGGAAATTACACATCTAAAGAACATAGAACCTGCATACATTATTTGGTCAAGGAAAAAAATGCTCACATTTCGTTAAAATAAACATTTTATTTAAAAATATAAGCATTTTTTTTTAAAAAAAGAACACATGCCAACTTTGGTATTTTAGCCATTGCCGCTTTGCTCTTCCCAGTAAGCCACATTTCTTTCCTATTGTTCAGAGCAAAGCCAACCAGCATGAACACACCACCACGCAGGCCCACAGAGAACCATGCTGGCTTCTTTGTTCTTTCCAGAGCACCTCTTTGAGGTTGAGTGAGGGAGGGTTTTAAGCCCCCAGCAATCCATTGCTCTTGGTCCTCCTGACAAGGTCATTGGAACTGAGCTCTGCAAGCAGAGTAGGTCTTGTTCCTTTGGAAAACACTTCAATAGCTTCCAGGATCCCATGACTGTGTGCTCCCTTTCCCATTAATAACTCAGAGCAGCTAGAGCATCTACAAGGAACACGTCCTCCCAGTGCCCATTGTGGGAGCCAGTGGTTAGAGTGAGTACCAGGGACTTCCGGGGGTTTGCTTGCGGGAGCATCACTGAATCATAAGGGAGCTCTCATTGAATCCAAAGAGTCCTAGTACAATATCCCTTGCAGATGGCAACAAGCTCTTCCAAATCCCTCCCTGTCTTATAGTCATTTTTCTACAGATAGCCTTCCCCACATGAGGGCTTTGTGACACAACCGACCAGCTCTCAGAACTATGGGACCATCTTGTTCCAGGACCCTGACTTTCTGTGTCTGTTCATATCAGTTGTCCAGTAGAGTCTCAGCCTTTAGCTTCTCTGCTGGTTTGTAGCAGCTTTATGAGGAAGCAAAACCCTTACTCTTTTCCTACCCCAAGTATCCTCATATCTGACAGCAAACTGCTCCAGCATCTCTGGACTTCTTGCTGTGGTAAATGTAGCAAGAGCCTGTGGAGCAGCAGGGACAAGTGGCTTCTGGCTCATTGAGGCTTTTCTGTTAAGGCTCACTATAGATACTGGTCACCCACCTCTGTCCCTTTTGCATTGAGATCTTGCTATAGTGACTTGGGATAGGACAAAAAAATGTTTCTGCCACCCTGTCCTTATTTCCAAGAGCCTTCTCTGTCTGCTAGCCAAAACCACCCATAAACCTCTTAGATGTTTTAAATGGTGACAGATCTCCAAATATTGCTGTTATGTGACCATGTGGAAAAGACAAGACTGTGTGGGCGATAGCTTTTCACTAAAATGTCCCCCTGTTTTCCCTTCTGGAAAAATCAAGCCCTTTCTATGTCATAGCTAAGAGAATTCTAGTGCGAGGACTGGGAGATTCTCAGCATTTTTGTTTGGAGAAACTGTAGCGCCTCAGACATCCAACATCTGTGCTGAATCAGTGTCTGAAAGCCTTCATGCTTTGCACACGACAGGCATCAAGTAGCCATCCATAGGATGGCACACACATGATAATGGGAGTTTTCAGCTTGACTGACTCTAGAAAAGCTGAATTTATTTTTATTTTATTTAAAAATTGTTATTTCTTATTATATGTATATGCGTATATTGCCTGTGTGTATGTAAGTGCATACGTGTTGTGCAATGCCTGCAGAGGTCAGAAAAGGGTGTTGAATCCCCTGGGACTGGAGTTAGGATGGTAGTTAGCCTCTATGCGGGTGCTGGGATTTGAGGGTGCTGGGATTTGAACCCGGGTCCTCTGCAAGAACAGCCAGTGCTCTTAACTGCTGAGCCACCTTTCTAGCTCCATGAATTTAAAATAAAGAAGTTTATAATGAACTGTCTTAAAGACTTGGAGTAGATTTTATGAATTTTTTTTCCAACAAATGCTTTTGAAAGGCCTAAGACTGCCACCTCAGAGGCCTGGACTCTGCAGGTAGAGACTGCGTTGGTGTCCCCATTTACAGGTGTAATCACTGCATTGCTCAGAATGGCTTCCCTCTTACAAGTCTGTGATTCACTTCTCATAATGTGACTTCATAGCTGAACTGAGAGGTTCATAGATCAGGAAGTCGGGCCCTGGCTGTCTTTCCTCCTTGTGCGTTCCTCTCTCTCCTTTCCTACATTCATTTCTTTCTCCTTTTGCTTTCCTTCTCCTTCCTTTCCCTCATCTCTTCCCTCCCTCCCTCCCACCCTCTGTCCCTCCCTCCCTCCCTCCTCTTTCTCTCTCCCCCACTCTTTCTGTGTGTATTGTGTCTATAGCATTGTTAGGAGCAGGCACATATCCACCCAGCACTGGCTTACTGATGGTGCTTGCAGGAGCGGATTTTCTGACTCTGGATCTGGAGGGATCTTGGTTCTGTAGCCAGAGTGGGAATGACTGCCAATGTTTTCATTACTATTGGGCCTTGGGGAAGCAGTCCTTAACCAGATGGCCATCTAAGGCTCCAAAAATGCTGAGAAACCCAAGCATGGCACACTTCTTAGCTGAGCTCATGTTGTCACTACAAGAGGACACAGTTGTTTTAAAAAATGGAAATTAAAAGCCCCCAAAAGGAGACAGCTGAATGAACATGAGTGACCTGATCCATCTTCATCAATTCTCTCCCATTTGTCTCCAGTATCCTATCTGTGCTATGATGACAGGGTAAATATCATCTAGGGGGACTGTGAGAGCAGGCTGAAGTCTAGTATCCAGCGACCTGTTCTAGCTATGTTAACTTGTAGCCACAAATCAGAGCCATTTTACCTTTTGCCTACTGTGAGGTTGTATGTATCAGTCTCGGGTAATAGAAAAAATAATTCCCATAGTCTAGCTAAGGACAGAGACCTCCTTACCAGGTCTAATCCCTCCGACAGGAATTCCTAAAGGGAAAAATCATTATTACTCCTGGTCTCCGAGGCAGGATGCTGTGGGAGTTTGTTTTCCAAAGGAAACAAGGATGACTTACAAACAGTATACCTGAAGTGTGTACAGAGCAGCAAGCTTCCTCAAGACTCAGATAAAACAGAAGCATGTGAGGACTAACCATGTTTGGAATGTGGCAGTAAGGCTTCTCCCCACAGCTTCATCTTCATGCTAAGCTCTCCCTCGAGATTTTTGGTTCTGATGACAGACATACGAACAAAATTAAAACTTTACCATGAGGACCTTTTCAAGCACAATGAGATCAAGGAATGTAAGAATAATTTCCAAGCTCCCTTTACGCTCTCCTGTAAGAGATGACACTAGCCTTGGCAGCCACCAATGATGGCCCTGTCCTCTCACATCGTAGTCATTGCCAGGAGGAGCTTGTTCACGGTAAGCAAGTGGCTGTGAGTCATTGGGCTGGAACCTTTAGTCATACACAGAGAGGCAATGTGTAGTCTGGTTGATTAATCAGGGACTGTAGTGAGAAACACGAAGTATCATTCACAGCAGACTGAGGGTTCAAGGCTTTTGGTGAAAAACTCTGAACACTGCTTTGTAAGATACATGCACACACATATGTGTGTTTGTATACATATATGCATGTGTGTATATATACATATACCATACACACATGTACAGAGCTATAGGTATGTATGTGTCTGTATTTCCTTCCCTAAAATAAGATTTGGCAGCATTCAGAGTAATAGTCACCAAAAACACTCAGTGTTCAAACATGTTTATACAAGTTAACGATGGAATGACTTCTAAATCTTTGGTTCATCAGAAAGACGACTTCTAAACAAAATCACATTTTGATTATTTTTCTATAAGTGCACAGTGAACATTTTTTTTTACAAAAGAAAACAGTGCTTCAGTGACTTAAATTAAAACAAAACAAAACAGCAATAGCTACTTTCTACAGCATGCAACATTATAAAACGGTGAACTAGAGCCATAGTGAGTCTCAGAGAGACTCCTGCAATCCCGGTTGCTTTCCCTTTTCTCCAGTTCCCTGCCCAAGCAGGATATGGAGGAGCCCATCAGACCAAAGTCCTTCACCCTTCCATCATTTCAATGTGCAATTGTGCTTTCCTTTAGAAACCAGACTGAAAGACACTCTACTGTAGACGTCACCCATATATATCTTCACTATATAATGATTTCTAATTTCCCCAGAGCAACACAAATCAAAGATTGCCCAAAAGTAGAACAAGTTTTGTGACCAATGGGCCACGGCCCCAGTTTCTTTCTAAGGAAATTCCTGTGAATTCCCTTTGCAGTCAATTGTGCATCTGAAGAATGAGTTCCGCAAGGGAATGACTTTATTAAGCATAGGCTTCTCCTCTCCCAATGGTGGGGAAAAAGAGAACGGGGGGGAGGGAAGGGGGAGGGAGAGAAGAAGAGAGAGAGAGAATTAGAGATAGAGAGATCATCAAAAGAGGAGAGCCATAAAAGATTGATATCGTGCAAGAAAAATGGAGTAGGAAGAAGATAAACTGAGGATCTCCTCTGTCCATAATAAGAAAATGAAAAACCAAGATTTGAACCTGTATAGTCCTGTAATAGCAATCCATGGTGTTTCTTTCCAGGAATGTGAAAAGACCTTGTTTTCTAGTCCTAACTTGTTCAAAGAGGGCCTTCTGCATCTACAGTTACTTTTCTGATTGCTTCTCTCTAGCCTTTGGAACTAGAGGGAACTAACTATATTGGAGGACCTCAGAAATATCTGTCCGTGGTATGAAGTTTTCTCCCTTCAAGTTTCTCACCTGTTATACATCACTGATCAGCACAGAGATGGTGGGAACGATTGGGCTATGGGTTGAAAAGAAACATATTCTGAGTAGATTCTCTGGACAGAGCTAGTTATTATCAGTGATCAACAGTCCAGTGAGGCAGCTTGGAGCTGAGGGACATTGAACTGATTTTGTTTTCCTGGGAATGGATTGGTTCTGTCCCTCAATTCTGCCTTAAGGACCCTGTAAGCTAAAATAGGATCTGGTTGCTCTTTTGATAGACAGATAATGGGGACACACAAAGTTGTCTCCACTGGAATGGCTTCCAGAGCCTCTGAGGGACTGGGGCTTCCCTCTACTCCCCCCGAAAGGCTTTGTTTTTCTTCCACAGTATGCTTTGTAAATTCAGGACAAAAGCTTTTAGTGTGAACTTTCATCCCAACAATGCCTGAGAAAAGCTACGGGCTAGAAAAATGTTGATAAGAGAAAAGACAGTGAAAGAAATGTTTGGCATTCTTAATCTGAGAAAGCACATTTTTGAATGCATTACTAAAATTATCAACAGTCTCTGAGTGCTGGTAAAAATGACATGATACAAATTTGAATGACTGACTCCTGTTTGTGCTAGCCGGTTGTCACAGAAACCTCCATTGCTGGCTGTAGTTTTTCCTTTTCCATGTTTTCTTCACGTTTTGGATCACAGGAGTAGTTCCGGTTATGTGCTTTCCTCATGGACTTTGGATTGAGCTTCCTTAGCACTTGTACCTCAGGTGTTTACCACTGCTGTAAATGGAGGTCCATAGGGGAATTCAAATTGAGATCTGTGACATCCAGGAAATCAATGTTGAAGATGCTTGGGCCACTGGTGGTGAGGTTGCTGAAGCCAGGCATGGAACTAGGTGGAGTGAGGTCCAGCCATTCCATCGTTTCCCAAGGAGATTCTGTGAAGCTCAGCTGCAGCCCATTGCTGTCCACTGAAGAGGGTGACAACTGTGTGTGCATTGGGGAGAGAGGCCCGGGCAAGAGCTCATGAGTGCTGAAGAGGTCTTCTGAAGCCTTCCCTGGAAAGCCATCCATGATTCCATCAAAAGGAGGCTCCTCACTTCCGATTTTGAGTAGGGCGACATCACTCACCTTTCCTATGGGGCTGTGGGAATTCAATAAGACTTCCAGGTGTTCATCATTGTCGGTGGTGGCATAGTGATCAAAGGACAATTGGCCTCCTGAAGACGCCTGTTCAAAGGAAGCTGAGGGCTTGGGGAGGACGGTGGTAGGACTGCGGGAAGACCCCGGTATCTTTGGCACTTTTTGAAGACATGAATGATCCTCTCTGGCATCAGCCGGCATTTCTGTTGGCAAAACACAGTGTGAATTGTTAAATCACCTCTAACTGAGCATGCCACATGATATGAGTCTTTGGAATGAACGAGTTGTTCTCAGGAAAACACCAGGGATGGCCATGCCTCTCTGCAGTACTCAGCAGTCTCACCCCTAAACTGCTTTTTGTATCTCCATTTCTTCCTCTCTAAGGTCTCCCCCAAACTCTTCTGCCCTGGATCTTCCATAATGTGATCATCAAACTGTCTTCTCTGCTGACTTTGCCTCTTTTCCCGCCCACTATCCTTGGAGGACACTGCATCTTACATATTCTGTGGGGCAGCAGATAAGGGATCGGGTCTTAGCCCATTTTCATTTTTCTGATTGCCATCCCCTTCATATCACTCCTCAGTGGTTTGGGGGGTACCCTCCCTCTCTACTATAAGCCTCCTGATCATGGGTCTTAGCCCATTTTCATTTTTCTGATTGCCATCCCCTTCATATCACTTCCTCAGTGGTTTGGGGGGTACCCTCCCTCTCTACTATAAGCCTCCTGATCACGCCTTCTCATCTGCTGAAAACTAGCCCTAGTTCCTGGTCATTTTACTAGGACAGTATTTCTAATTCTCTGGGACTTTAACACCCTTAGAAATCATACACTGCCCATGCCGGACTCTCAGTTCTGTGTCCTTCCCCTCTACTCCAGTGATGCCAGCATCCTCACTCTTTTGGATACCTTGTATATTGCATCCATCTGAGAGCTCTATTTCAAGCAAGATTTCCCACTCTCTGCAACTCCCTTCTCTCCGGTCATGTATAAAGTATTCTAGGTCAATAATCTCCCAGCCATTTTGAGGCATCTGATCCACTGGCTGCACTATCTGCCACTGTATATCAGCACCTTCATGTCACTTCTTTCCTTGTCTAGCCCATAATCTCCGACCCACTGTTAGTTACTCTCTTGTAAATGCTCTCCACTTTTTTGCCCTTCTCTTCTTTCATCAACCTAGCCTAGCTAAACTCCACACCCTGATAAGGCCCCGTCTGCTTTCTCTCAGCCTGCCCTAAGTTAGCTGGAAATTAAATGAGAAAAATTACATAACTGAGCTGACTGAATTCACCAGTGTCAAACATTCACTGACATTTAATCTGCTTTACAATTTTCCTGCATTTCTCTAGAAAACTCAATTCATTCTTGATTAATTTGTGGCGTCTTTTCCTTGACTCTCCCACACTCCCCTCTGTATCTCCCCTTTCTTTTGAGACCTTGCCACACACTTCATTAAAAAGGTGGCGAACGTTCACCTTTCAACACAAAACTTGAATATATACATACACCTGCACACATCTCTTTCTTCTTTAAAAAAAATTTTTTTTAAATTTTATGTGTCTTAACATACTGCTTGCATGTATGTAAGTACACCCTTGTGGTGCAATGCCTACGAAGTCAGAAGAGGGTATAGGATCCCCTGGCACTGGAGTTATAGATGGTTGTTAGCTACAAAGTGTATGCTGGGAATTGAACCCGGGTCCTCTGCAAGAGCAGCCATTGCTCTCAAACACTGAGCCATCTCTCTAGTTCCTCTTCCTTCCTCTTATGATAGGAAATACCAGTTCCCTTCTTAACTGTCCATCTCCTTTATCAGACTGAGAATTCCAGAGAAATAAGGAGTTGTCTGTTGGAGAAGTGAGCTTAGCACGATGCCTGGCCATTCCTTCTCTGAGTCCTTTGCTGTCTCCTGTTAAACTTCAGATGCAGTTGATTAAGGGCTCAGCCCTGTGTTCTCTTTTAACCTTCACACATCCTCCTTTGGGCCTCTGATTCTTCTGTGTTTTCAAATTCTAGACTCACACTCTGTAATGTTTCTTAAACAATGAATTGGATGGGTTAAAAAGAGGCAGAAAGAAATGCTGATTGCTTTTTATTTCTAAGTTGAATAACATTTAAGCATGGATGGACCATCCAGTGGAAGATGACTAATTGAATTTCAGTTTGAGTAGAGAGCACAAAACTTTCATTATCTGCTTGTATTTTTTTTTCTTTCTGTAATTAAGAAGACAGGGATTAGGACTATAGAAAGAAATTATATAGCAAGAGAACATGTTTATGGAAACAGGAATTGGGTTGAAAAATAAACTGCAGTGTCCCCAGGCTAAAGGCAGTAAGGAATCATCCACTGTGTTTCTTTTCTTTGCTAACAAAGCATACCTGAAGCTTAGAAGAAGCGACTCTACTAGCAGATCACCTTCTGTACCTGACTCAGTGTGCTCCTGACCTTGGTCCTAGAGTATGCACAGGTACAGAGGATCCTGATGGACAATGGGCAGGCTTACCTCCACTTTCGATGAGGACATCCAGGAGTTCATCCATCTGCTGACTACGAGTCATTTGCTATGGCAAATTACCCCAAAGAGAACAGAGAGTGGTTAGAAGGCAGTTACCTCTGCAGGAAATCAGCAGAAGCAGTACTTAAGGCTTTGAACTAGGTTTGTTAAAGGATATAAGAACTCATTGAATATAGTCACATAGCATAAAATTTACAAGCTTAGTCATTTTTAATTGTACAGTTCAGTGGCATTAAGTGCATTCACATTTTTGTACAATCATTAACAGTGTGTGTCTCTAGAACTTTTTTCATCTGAATAATTAACACCGTTAACACACATTAAACAGCATCTTCAAACCTTCTCTACTCCAACACCAGCAGTCACTGCCTTCCCTTCCATGCTATCCACCTTTTCAAATCTGACTACTCCGGGTCTCATAAATAAGGGAAATCATATAGTATTTGTCCTTTTGTGACTGGCTTATTTCATTGAGCATAACATTCTCGAGGTTCATCTATATTTAGCATGATTAGAATTGCTTTTTTAAAAATCTCATTGTGCAGCCCAGACTGGCCACAAACTTGCAATCCTCCTGCCTCAGCCTCCTCCTGGGACTGCAGGTATGTGCCACCATGCCCAGCTAGAATGTCCCATTTTTTAAAAAAGACTGACTGGCTCTCCATAGTGTGAATCAACCACAGTTTGTTTCTCCATTTACCTGTTGATGGACACTTGTGCTGTTTCCACTTCTGGCTAATGTGAATAATAATATGAGCTTGGGTAGACTGGTTAAGGGGCTTTGGACTGTGTTTGATTAAATCCCACTGTGAATCTTATGTAGATAATCTACTGAACGAATCATCTAGCACAACAGATGAGAATGAGGAAGAAGGGAAATTTAGTTCAGCTATTTGGGGGATTCCATCCCAGGAGCAGGCATCTCAATACTCAGCATATGCCCTTTTCTCCCTTGGAAACAACTTACATCTACCTCTGTCTGGCTGCTGTGGATATAGTCCAGCATTTGGCTCCCATTTCCTTGGTTCTTCTTGTAGAAGCTGTGAGTATACCCTCTTCTCTTTGCTCATCTGAGTTGTTAAGCCTAGTCTTACTTTTTTCCTTTTTTCTTATTTCAGAAATAAAAAGGCCACTTGGCATAACAAATTTTTTATACCAAAGGAAATCTTACTTCCCTGGTTTTAATCTCAGGAGACCAGACAGCAGGCAGCATCTCTTATGATGCTACTTTCTGGGTTGGGTACCTAAGCAGGGTTATCTGATGTTATACACAAGTTCAGCCATTTGAAATACTCATTCCTTGGTTCCCCCAGGGGACTGTTCCCAGGATCCCCCTCCCTTGGATTTTAAAATCTTCAGATGTTCAAGTCCCTTCTATAGAATGATGCTGTATTTGCACAGAACCCATAAACATCTCCCCCCCATTGTACTTCAAATCATCTCTGGAGTTTGCTACCTAATACAATGTAAATGCAGTGGAAATGGTTGCTATACTGTGTGGTATGGGGACTAGTGACAAGAAGGATGTAGCTGTCATAGACCTAACCTAGCTCACAAATGAGACATGACTCTAATATTCCAACACTGCATGGTGGACAGATGGAGGATCTGTGAAATGGCCAAAAGCTAATGCAAGACACAAATCACTTAATCCACATGGATTCACATAGTGTTTGGCATGCAGCAAATTCAACTTTTGTTGGTTAGAACTTTAGGGAATTACACCCCTCATACTTTCAAGCTATGGCTGGTAGAGTGCAGACGCAGAGGGTGGACTATTTAAAATCACTTTTGCTTTTCTTTTTCTTACTTTTTTAACTTTGAAACTTTCCAAATACAAATGAAAGTGAAGTTAATGAACTTCCCTGTGTTCATTACTATTACTCAGCTTCAACAACCATCAGGATCATTGAGTGGGTTTTTTTTTGTTGTTGTTGTTTGTTTCTTTTTGTTTTTTTGTCCTTTGGAGACAGGGTCTCTTTGTAGCCCCAGCTGGCCTGGAATTCACTGTGTAGACCCAGGTTGGCCTCAAACTCAGAAAGACCTGCCTGCCTCTGCCTTCCAAGTGTTGGGATTAAAGGCATGCCCTACCACATCTGGCAGGATCACTGAGTTTTAAAGCTCAGAAGAATCTTGGAAAATCACTTTCATTTGTTTGAGTGTCTATCATGTGCCCAAATGATGAAGTAAATGCTAGATTATCTACAATACTTACAGAGTGTCATTTTTATTTTCTAGGAGGGAAGTCGAGTATGTGTCCAACCTTAGTGACAGCGGCAGGTGGCAGAGTTGGCACCAAAGCCAGGCATCATGAATGCCAGCTCAGTCTGTTCTCCCTGCATCACTCAGCTATTACAAGTGTTCCTAAGCTTACCATGGAATTATGTCCAAATAAATACACCCCAAAGTGACATTACCATAGGTCAAAAATGCTTTGAACACCTAGCCTCTTGAGTCTCCTAGCTCAGCAACACAGCATATTGTAGAGCACCTGCTATTTCCACTTATGGCTGTGTGGTTGGCTGAGTGCTGTGGCTCACTGCTGTTGCCCAGCATTTAGAAGACTATACCACATATTACTAGCTCAGGAAAAGGCTGAAATTCCAAATGCAGTTTAGACCAAGAGTGCATTGTTTCATGCAATCATAAAGCTGAAGTCATAAATGGAGCCACCCTAAATAGGAACCATCTGTGCACCCTTGCAACATTGCTTGCAGTTAGTGCAGCGTTTCATTGCGAACTTGGGAAGCACCCAACACACTCCATGACAGAATCCACAAACAACACAAAGTGTGATACTATAAAGTGATGTTCACTGAGTCCATCTACTCTTCCATGAAGAACAAATCATGTAGTTACCTGTTTCACTGCATCTTCATAGGATGGGGGCTGGGTTATCTCTGGAGCTGTTGAATTTGACTTAGAAAAAGTTGGAGATGGAATCGAAAACTTTGGCCCCACCTTATCAGAAGATTGTAAACCAGTTATCTGCAAGTGAATAACAGAGAAAGTCAATGGACAGAAGAAATACTGCTTCTGTTCTAGAAACTACAGGTGCATTCAGAAAAATACCCAAATACCAAGGAAAAATAATAGAAGCCATAGATGAGAAAATAACAAACAGCACTAACATATTAACACCAGTGCATAGCACTGTGAACTTTAGTATTGGACCCTCACAGATCTATCTCTCTCCTTAAGATAAAATCTGTTTTATTATAAGATGAGAAAGGATATGAACCTATTTCAATAAAAAGAAATTCTTCAATTCAGGGATTTGGGGAGTAATTTGTTCCCTAGATCAATTAATTCCTAAAGGGGTCATTTTCAGATAGTTACTCTGATGAGTGTGGTCTTCTGTGGACACCTGGTCCATGTGAGGGTCTTTGTCGCTTTGCTGACTTCAGATATGTGGCTCTGTTATCTTTTGCCTATGATCTTCCTATCACTCTCCCTTTGCTCTGGGAACCCCCCACTCTCCACTGTCCTGACTCTCTACACCCCAATTCTTCTGCCAGCTGATGACCACCCCTTGCTCCTTCCACAGAGATGTGGCTCTTGGTCCCATCTTTCTGCATCTCTCCAGTCTTCTCATAAATCCCTTCTGCATATCCCTCTGTCTCCTACACCATCTCCCTCTGTGCTTCTATTTCATTCTCCACCTTTACAGAACCTGGTCTGTTGTCAGTGTTGTTTTACAAACATGCCACAGCTGTTTCAGTCATCATGACTTCTGGGGTGACCCCCAGAAATGATTCCCTGAGATTCCTTTAACTCACATCTGTACATGCATCTCAAAACATTTCAACTAAACTTGTTTCTCTGAAATGAAATTTTCTTTTTTCTTTGAACCCTATCATTTGCTTTGGAGGATGGGGTTTATTGAAGAGAGAAGAGGCTTACATGGATTCCAGGTTGAAATCTTTTCTCAGGTACTTACTTTTGAATGAATACCTGGGCTTTTGGGACAAGGGTTGCCCCCAGCACCACGACTGCTGTCTGCTTGGGCTCCGGAGAAAGGCTGGTGGAGACTGGAAGATGGGGGAGAGAAGGTGGGAGGACAGCCTTCATGTGCTCCTGAGTTCTGTAGAAAAAAGGATGTGACAAATTAGAGGGTCGTCAGCATACTTAAATGTGGCCTTGCCTGACACTTCTGGCTCCTGTCTTGTGTCTCCAGATTTCTGATCTTTACAAAGATTCCTCAATTCCACCGGCAGATGAATTTGCCTAAAATCTGGCTTTGTACATATCACCCATGGCTCATAAACTTTAGTAGCTTTCACATATCCATAGCATAGAATCTGCACATCTAACCTGTGTATTTGAGACTCTCCATAGACTGGTGTTATTTAGTTCTATAAGCCTAACTTCTTCTGTGAACATGTCTTACACATTATACCAATGTCTTTGATTATGTGGAATGTCCTTTTCCCATTTAGACTTTGTTAAAGTCTCTTTAGTCTCATGAACAAAAGGCAAGTGTGCTGATGTCTGGATCTAGTCTTCTCCTTTTCAGTGCTACCTGTAAAGTCCAATCCATTCACTTCCAGTACTCTTCTAGCTCTTCACCATCAATGTCTCCCCTGAACCACCTACTCTTTGTAGCACATTTTAATGCCATAGGAATAGATCATGTTATCTGTGTTATCTTTTCATAATGAACTTGTTTATGTCCTATAGTCCTTGTAATCCATAAGTCACTGTATAGTGTTACTTCCTCCTGATAGCACCAATATCATCAAAATGGAAAATCATGGCTTGGAGCTATGGCCCAAGGCTATTTTTACATTTCTTGCCTTGGACACTATGCATACAAAAGATGTTTGTGAATGGTGTTGATAAGTTATTTTAGTTCCTATTCCTCCCAGGATATCCTCTAAGGAGTGGGTACTGTTCATTTGAATATTTATTCTGGGATGTTTGTAAAACTGTGTTTTCATTACCTGAATGAGGTCAAGCCTCATTCTTCCAGGACAGCAACATTCAATGTGAAAGGGGTATAGACTTTAGAATCAGCTAGTCCTGGATTCATATGATTCTAGGCAAAGGGTTTAATCTTCCTGAATCTCAATTTTTCTCAATGGTAAATAAAACTACTTAACTGAAGCTCATAGAGTTTCTGTGATGGTGAATGAAGTGATATACATACATACCTCTTAATACTTGGAATTTGGCAATTAATGTGTGTTTTCTTAGATTTTATAACCTTTTGACAATGTAGTTTTCTTTTACAAATATACTTAGATATACTTTCCTAATAATCATTTGGGTTCATAGGCAAAAGGAAAGTCTTTACTAATCATGTTGAGTCTAGTCTTTGAACTATTCTAAGTCTTTCACTACCAGGCCCCCCTAAATGCTCCTAGACTCATCTGAATTATTCTAAGTCATCTCTTATAAGTCTTCTTTCATCCTGCCATAGCACGTTGCCTTTCTTTCTGGTCCCTGGGCATTCTATATATGTTCTGACTCAAGACCCTTGTACCTGATGTTTATCCTATGCCTTCAATGCCATCATCCCAAATGTTAACAATGTTTTCTCTTTTACCTCTGTTGTATAGCAATTTGCTTTGAGATAAAACATTCTATTTTGCAAGGAAGTTCCTTAAGACACAGGATGTTCTAACAGGAAGTATTCTACCCTGCAGGGAAGCTCCTTGCATTTAGGAAATAATCAACTCAAAAATCTTCAAGAAGTCCCTGAAACTGATCAGATTCACTAGGCTCAAGCTTATATAATCAGTAAAGGCTACTGAGAGACAGTCTCAGACCAGCAGAGCAATCTTAGAGTTAGAGACAAGTCAAGTTTCCTGGAAGCGACTCAGACCACCTGAGCTGCCTGAAAGATATACACTTTCCAATCTGCCGAGCTGCCTGCAAGTTGTGCAGTGAGCTCCAGGTTTCCAGCTTTTGTGAACTATCACTCATGATGGGGTGGGCTTTGTTCATGTAGCTGTCTTTGAGTCATTTCTGCTCCTGTAAGTAACCTTTCCCCCATCCTCCTGTAAGTAACGCTAATAAAACTCATTGGTTCACCAAAATGGACTTTGGTAGTATCTTTACTTTGGTCTATCATTAGTTCCCTAACTGGGAGAACAGCTGATTGTTCACATCTCCCCAAGAACAGTGTCATACAACAACTTCTTTCAGGTTTTTTTTCAATGTTCCTGACCCTTTTATTCAAGGTTGGAAACTTATAGGCTTCTCAGACAGACACAGCCCCTCTGCACTCTTTCTATAAGATGCAGATGCACTGACCATTTTCTTACTGTCTGTCTTCTTACAGGAGCAGAAATTTTTGTTTGGGCAGCATGTGGAGCATAAACTGTCTCAGTAAGTAACTATTTCTACTAGGTTGACCATTACACAAGAGAAGGATAAGTACTCTCTCACATGTAGGTTCTCTCTCTCTCTCTCTCTTCTCGATAGGGTATCACAATGTAGAGTTTCTGGCTGGTCTGGAACTCACTATGGAGACAAGGCTGGTCTGGAACTCACAAAGATCTATCTGCCTCTGCCTCCTGAGTACTGAAAATAAAAGCAACCATATCCAACTTCCTCTCTGAGATGCAGGTCTTGCTCTGTCCTTATACTCACAGTAGTCTCCTGCCTCAGCCTTCCAAGTGCTGGGCCCACCATGACCAACTTCCTTCTGGCTATACAATGATTTGAGTTACCATAAGTGTTGGTAACAAGGAGTTTTTTTTTTTCCTGGTCTTTTTGAGACAGGGTCTGGAACACACTATATAGACCAGGCTGGCCTTGAAGTCACAGAGAGCTGCCAGCCTCTGCCTCACAAGTGTTGGGATTAAAGGTGGTGAGCCACCAGGGCCCAGGGGCAGCAAGGAGTTTTGAGAACAGTAATCAACAAACTATAGCCCACAAGCTAAATGTTACCTGCTGCCTGATTTTGCAAATAAAGTTTATTGGAAAGCTATGCATTCACTTACAGGCTGTCTATGGGTGCTTATATGATACAAGGGTAAAGCTGAGTAGTTTGTTCTGTAAAGCTATTTTCCTTCTAAGCCTTTATAGAGCAAGACCGCCCAGCCCTTAGGCAGGGTTGGCAGACTGTGGTGCCTGAGAGACCCTGCTGGGCTTCTAGGGAGCCCTTCATAATTTGTTCCAATATCAACTCTTTAGTGGTAGGAATCCATCTCTTTGAAGAAGCCACACATATGCTTACCTGTGCACATCCTTGGCTACTGCTGGGTGAGGTGACCCCATGTCCCTCTCCCTGTGCCCCAGAGGAGGGCAGGAAATAATGGTTGTTGGGTGATGGAGGCAGGCTGATGTGCTGCGGGCTCTTCAGGGCCCCGAGGGGCGAATGCTGAGGGGAACACTGGGGGCTGAGAAACGTGGACGAGAGTACATGGGGTTGACCTGAGGACTCCGCACAGTGAGCGTTTCCCAGGGGCAGCAGCTGAGCGGCCTCACAGGCTGTTGGTGGGGGACTGTCGGGGCAGTGGCCCTGTGCTTTTCCAGATGCCTGCTGCGCTGCGAAGGGACAGCTGGAGCAGGCATCTTCCTGCTTGATGGGGGCGGTCAAGAAGGGCAGCGGCTTCTGGTCTGCGCAGCCGCTCTTCTGCTTCTGCAGCTGCATCCTCAGCTCCTCCACCTGCCGCTGCTCCTGCCTCAGCTTCCAAGTGAGCTCGTTGATGACCTTCTGCTTCTCCACGAGCATCTTGTCCTTCTCCGAGTCCAGCCCGTCAGGCTCCGAGGGTCCCGAACCCCCGTTCAGGCTGCTCAGGAGGCTCTCGTCGGTGCAGGCGGGCACAGGGGATGTGTGCAGGCCAAAGCTGGGCGATGCATCGGTGAAGGCGTCCGGCAGGGACCCCGCGGCCGAGAGGTCAGACGAGGCGGGGGAGATCGGAGGGCTGGAGCTCGTGCTGCCGAAGTGGTAGAAGCCCGACGGGGAGGACTGGTAACTGGGCAGCGTGTTGGGTGTGACAGGAAAAGTGACTGTCGTGATGTCCCCAAAGTTGGGCACCGGGTTGCCAGCACAATCCTGGAAGGGTCTAAGCCGGTCCACCAGAGCCGTCTTGGTGCCCGACACTGGCAAGCCTCTTATTCGAAGCTGTTGTCTTAACTCAGACACCTAAGAAAACCCGGGCATCGTTAGTGAGCTGTTGGGTGACAATATGTTGAAAGTGCACTTGTTATTAAGTGAGCTTTAAGATATCACATATGGCTTTAAGATATAGCTTGTGGTGGTGTATGCCTGTAATCCCAGCACTTGGAAGGCAGAGGCAGGGGGATCTGTAGGAGAGTGAGTCCAGCCTAGTCTACACAGCAATTCCAGGCCAGCTGGGGATACAGAGTTACCCTGTCTCAAAATACAAACAAACAGATATCTCACATGGAATTTTACAATATCCACTTCTCTTTTATTTTTTTATTTTTTGGTCTTTTTGAGACAGGGTCTCTCTGTAGCCCCAGCTGTCCCGGAACTCACTATGTAGATCAGGCTGGCCTTGAACTCACAGAGATCCACCTGCCTCTGCCTCCCAAGTGCTAGGATTAAGGGCATGCGCCACCATACCCAGCTCTTTTATTTTTTAAAAATATTTTATTTGTTATTTGTTATTTTTATTTTTATGTGTATGAGTGTATTGCCTGCATGTGTATAAGTGTATCTGTGTGTGCAATGCCGGAGGAGGTCAGAAGGAAGCATCAGATCCCCTGGATCTGGAGTTATGGACAGTTGTTAGCTGCCATGTGGGTGCTGGGAACTGAACTCAAGGTCCTCTGCAAGATGTATGTGCTCCTAGCCATTGAACCATCTCTCCAGCTCCCACATTTTGCATAATTTTAACAATTATTTTTAAAAACCATCATAACGAGGATGTGGTAGTGCACACCTTTAATCCCAGCACTTGGGAGGCAGAGACAGACAGATCTCTGTGAGACTGAGGCCAGCCTGGTCTACATAGCAACTCAGGCCAGTTGGGGACTGGGAGCCACTGTCTCAAAAACAAACAACAACAACAAAAACCCAAACCCACAATGTAACAAAACAAAATATTCCAAACCAACTAAACAATAAAAACTTTATCATAGCCAAATGGTCCTCCACTTACCATGGATTATATACCAATAAATACATCATAAGGTGAAAATATGAAGTTGAAAACACATGGAATACACATGACCTGCAGGCCATAGCAAAGCACTAAGTTGCGCTTAGAGCCATCAGCCATTCCCATGACCACAGGGCTGACTGGTCCCCCAGGGCACCACTGATGCTTAACATTGAGAGAGAGAATTGGAAAGCATACCACTACCCCAGGAGATATAAACAATCCTTAATTCAGGTATGGTATGTGTGGAATTCATATTATTTTCAAACTACTATAAGTAAAACTTTTAAAAATTATACAGGGAGTGGGGAACCATCTGTAACAGGTCTTCATAGCCTTAGTTATGAGAATATTGGGATTAAATGATGGCAGATGTCACCTAATTCATGGCCCTCCAAATCCATCTCGGTCCTGGAAACTGGTGTCCACTTAGGTTTAGACACAAGTCTAACAGTAATCCCCAAACAACTAGCTTCCAAAATGAGCCTCCTCCCACCATGTGCTCTTCCTCAATCTTGAACATGTACCAACTCCCTAGAGGGCATGACAGCATAGACCGTAGGCTAACCCTGGAGCTCTTCAGTAGGTCTGGGGTGGGAATGAGGTTCTTCTATTTATAACATGTTTCCAGAGGGTGCTAGTGCTGCTGATTCTGGACCAGACTTTGTGAACAAGGCTCTCCATTAACATTATGTCCTAATCTTGGGGGCGGGGGGTGGGATGGGATGGGGAGGTATGTGTGCGTGTATATGTGACTATGCCTGGACGCAAGTGTATACATCTCTACAAGGGATGGAACCCAGGGCCTTGTACATGGCAGACAAGCTGTCTACTCTTGAATCGCACCCTCAGCTTCTGGGGTTTGTTTTTGCTTTTATTTTGTTTGGCTTGCCTCAAACTCACAATCCTCTTGCCCCAGCATCCTGAGTGTTGGGATTATAGATTTTCAACACCATGCCTAGTTATATGTTGGATCTGTGTTAATTTTCGTTACTGGATGGATAACAATCACATAATGAAGAAAATATGTGGTGATGAGACCATTGTCCAAACTCAGGCCCTGCCTGCTCCTAGCTCCTGGATCCTCTGTGTGAAGTGGACTAATAATTTCTGCCTTTATACAGCTTTACAAGGACATAAATGGCTTCAGATTTGTAAAACACTTGGAACAATGGTTGAAAAGTGGTTGTGCTAATTATTATAATTATCATTACTATTTTGATTCACATGTAATTAGTTTATTCCTGCAATTTCATAATGTTCACAAAAACTGGAAACTATAAAATATATACTGGTACAGGAACATGTTAAATAAAAATAGTGCAGGCAAATGGTAGAGTTCCATGGATTCATTAAGGTTAATGTATATTTGTTGACATTGAGTGAGGAATAATTGCCTATGGTACATTATTGTTATTATTTTGATTTTCTGAGACAGGGTCTCACCATGTATCCCTACCTGGTCTGGAGCTTGCTATGTAGACCAGGCTGACCTCAAAGTTATAGAGATCCATCTGTCTCTGCCTCCAGAGTGCTGGAATTAAAGGTATGTGCCACCATGTCTGGCTATTTATGGTGTATTATTAAGAGAAAGAAAGTCTGAGTTGATATTATTTTAAATAAATTGTATTAACAACATCTGCATACATTTAAAATATTTTGTTTATTATTTTATTTTATGTGTATGAGTGTATTGCCTGTATGTATGTAAGTGCACCCATGTCATATCATGCCCAGAGAGGTCAGGAGAAGGTGTCAGATCTCCTGGAAGTGGAACTACAGATGGTTGCTAGCTGCCATGTGATGCTGGGAACCAAACCAAGGTCCTCTGGGAGAGCAGCCAGTGCTCTTAGCCACTGGGCCATCTCCCCAGATCCTCTGCATACATTTAAACTTGTGTTTGCAAATGAAAATATCTAGATGAAGATATGGTGAAATATTAGTTCCCATACTCATCATATGTGTTTTATAAATATTCCATGTAAACAAACACATCACTTCTACGATTAAAACAGGAAACATATTAAACAGCTAACATCCAATAATTTTGTGAAACGAAGGATATGCAGGAGATGCCCTCTGAAATTCTGTTTGGAAAGCTCTTTTAAGCATAAGAGCAAATGCAGTAATCACAAAAACATTCACAGCCAAAATTAAAAACTTGGGTAAATCAAAAAACTTACAAATAATGTAAATCCAAATAGCAATGCAGGGAAAAAGGCAAGTGCAGTACAAACAATAAGTTGTCAAAATCCAAGGTATCACATGCGGTTTACCAACAAAAAATGAAAAAGAATAACACACAACATAAGAATGGGTATGGAATATGGTCCTACTCTTTATAAACAAAAATACAGTTTAAAAATGTCTAATAATATATGTGTAAAATAATTAGCAATTTAAAAAATGTAATTAAAATAAATATATCGGTATATTTGGATTCATCCAATTGACAGCAAAATGAGTAATAGCTGTTTTTTGGGTGGGGTGGGTAGGGTCTCCCTCTAGCCACAGCTGGTCTGGAACTTGCTATGGAGACCAGGCTGGCCTCGAACTCACAGAGATCCACCCGTCTCTACCTCCCAAGTGCTGGAATTAAAGGCACCACCACACCCAGCTAATAGCCTGATGTATCAATGAAGTAACAGCAAAATGAATAAAAATCTTAAAAAGACAAAGGACTTTATTGCCTTCCTGTTCAAAGCATGGTCTTGCAAGCAGCTGCTGACTGGTGTCTGGGAGCCAATGAGAAGTACACTCTCAGCCCCTCCCACACTACCGACAGGGGGTCTGCAGCTTAACATGACGCCTGTGTGCATTCATGTTGGAGTAAAGGTGTTTCAAAATGCAACTCTAAAAGTATACTGGAACAGATGTTCAGCAGAGAGAACTCTGGTAATACCCATCAAGAACTTCAAACAATAATGATATATTTTAAGGGTCTGGAGAGATGGCTCAGCAGTTAAGAGCACTGACTGATCTTGCAGAGGACCCGGGTTCGATTCCCAGCACCCACATGGTGGCTACAAGCCGTTCTTAACCCCATTTCCAGGGGAATCTGAAGCCCTTTTCTGACTTCCATGGTATTGCAGACACGGGTGTACTCACATACATACAGGCAATATACTCATACACATAAAAAATAATATAAATAAAATATTCTAAAAAATAATGTATTTTAAACCAGGAATTTCACTCCAATGTGCCTGGAGGAGTAATCAGAGAATTCAATAAACATGTGTACAGAGGCCACTAAAATCCTATTCCAAATAACAAATAATTGGCAGCCAGTTAAATGTCCAAGAACGGAATGCTAACTAGGTGACAGAGTGATAGCTTGCTATTACAAATAAAAGTTTTATTGAATATTAAAAGCTATGGAAAATGTTCATGATGTGTCAGGAAAGCATGTCAGAAATTTATGGGCACGTAATTATTTAAAAATAGTTGTTGTAAAACAAAATATGTTCATATGCATTAAAGGCTGGAAGGAAATGCAGTGTCATGTTTGCTCTGACTCTTGTCTATTCAAATGCCTTTTATTTTGCTGTATGTTAGCATGTTTCAGTCTTGAATATGCGACTTTATAATCAACTAAAATGATCAGAAAAGTATCACAGTAACTTATACAGACACTTGACATGCTGTCTCTCTGTAGAGTCTTGCTGGACACGTTTTATTAATTCTTTTTCTTTCAAATTTTCTGGTTTGAAAAAGCAAGATGGCAACTCATTATTGTTTTAATTTTGAGTTACTTAAAATTAATGAGTTCTACACTTATTTTTAGACTCTGTTCTTGCACTGAATAATTTAAGCTACATTATTAAATAATGCCAATCGTATCCTAAAATAAAATGAATACTTGTTGAGTTCAATTTACCCTAAAATTTCAGAATATTATGCTGTGTTCTTGCTTGAGGCAAAGGCTGCACACTGCTTTGCCACATTCACTGGTATTTTAATTATTGGTAATTTTAAATCTATTTATTATGAAAAAGTCAAACACAGGCAAGAATAGACAGAAAAGCATAAGGAACTCATATTCATCAAGCAATTTTAATAATTATCATTTTATGTCAACATTGTTTCTTTCTCTACCTCTCTTAAATTGTTTGTAGCAAATTATATCATTTAATCTCTAAACAGCTTTGTGTGTATCTCTAAAAGAGAAGTGCTCCTAAAAACATATAAACAATAGCATTATCATACCTTAAAAATGAACATTTTCTTAATCACCATCAAATATTTTCTCAGTGTTCAGAATTCTTAGTTCCTTCCCCTCACTATCCCTCATATTTCTGTTTTTAGAAATAGGGTTAAAAACCCATACACTATGACATAACCATTAATAATTCTTGTGAGTGTACATGTATGTGTATGTGGGAGGTGGGCAGAGGTTAACCTCAGGTCTTGTCCTTTATACACCATCCACCTTGGTTGTTTTTGTTTGCTTTGAGACAAGATTTCTCATTGGCTTGGGGATCCATGGCCTGATGAAGCTAGCTTAGCTGGCTCCAGGGATTCTCCTGAATCTGCCTTCCCCAGTTCTGGGATTATAAGTGTGCCACACATAGGTGCTGGTGACCAAACTCAGGGCTTCATGTTTCTGTGGCAAGCACTTCATCTACTGAGCCATCTCCCTGGCCCTAAAAACTCTTCAAGGAGAAATCAGACTTTTCAATACCCTTTACTCTTATATAGCAAAACACTTACTGGAAACAGCCTTCACTATTTACTTTTCTAATTACTTTGGGAGAGGGTCACCTTCCTAAATCCCTGACTCCATCCTTCCTCAAATGTGGTTACCAACGTCACTAGTCTCCTTTCTTCCTCTTCTCCCCCACCCCCAACTCCACTCCTTCCCATTCTTTTCTTTTTTCCCCCTCTCATGATCTCCTTCACTTTTTTACCTTCAACTTTCCCCACTTTGCACAGGTTTCTAAAATCGCTGTGTGGTTCGTTCCCACGTTCCCCACGACATAGCTGAGTTGAATGAGGATGAAATGTTTCTCACCCCCCAAAACTGGCTAGACTTTGTGCTGCTTGACTTGTTACCAGCCACTCAACATTCCCAACCTGAGTGAACTTGCCTCTGACCCTTCTCATTGGTCCCACTCCAATTCTGCCCTTGAAGTAACTTTCCCAGGACTCCAGATACATCTCTCCACTTACTGAGCGAGAAGTCAAATCCAGGCACGCTCCCTCCCTTCACCTCTTCCTTTCTAGTTTCATTTCAGGGTAAGGACGAAACTTTTGTAATCAGCCACTTAAGATGGAGGCCTGTTTTGTCTTAGGTAAGGCAGCTAATTTGCTTACCTCTTAAGACTCTGGTTTTTATTTTAATTTTTAAAATTGGTCTGATAAAAATGACCTTGCCAGGTAGGAATCTATATAGAAAGGCTAGCTAAAAAATAACAACTGCCCTCAACACCACCACCATCTCCTTGATGGGTCCTAATTACTGTGATTGTCAGCAACCAATGATGCTGCATGTGTGCATAGAAGGAACCACCTTTGGGCACTCTTCTCTGCCTACTGCCACCAGCATATCTGGACTTTGTTTTCTCTGGGACTGAGGGCTCTTCAGCCCCTTATGGCTCAGAGCTCTTATGCCTTGATTGTCTAGCTGCAAAAAATAAATTTATTGTAGTAAACATAACAAAATCTTATCTGACCACTATACTGGTTAATGTACAGTTTAGCAGCAAGCACATTCACACTGATGTGTAACCATCCATCACTTTTTATGATCTCAACTTGAAACTATATCCCCATTAAACAACTCCATGAAGTCCTTCTTGGGTGTCTCTGGTACCATCTATTTTCTCTTTCTGTAAATCTGCTCATTTGAATCAGAGATACTCCCTGCTTTAATGGAACTCCTTGGGTATTTGACCCATTGCGCTTGTCTTATTTCACTCAACATAATGTTTTCAAGGTAAGATGGCATCTTTTTATCTCTATGAATTATTGACTTGAAGAATGGAGGGCAGGTCACCTCATGGCTCCAGAAAGCATTATCATAAGCTTAGCATCTTTTTGGTGTGCAGATGCCAAACTGAACAAGCTTGGTGAAGCCTGTGGAAGGAGCAGAGGAACCATTGACATCAGGACCCACAATATCTTACTGGTACTTGGAATTTCCTTCAATTTGGAATAACCTTAATTCTATGTTCTCCCTCAAAAAAAAAAAAATGATGACCGAGTATTAAGGATGGACATGAAGGTGATAATGAGGATTGAGGACAGAGAAAAGGCCATGAGACTGGCATGATTAAGGCTACAAGGACCCACAAGGACCTTTAAGAATACAGGATTTGTGGTTGGAGACATGGCTCTGCAGTTAAGAGCACTGGCTGCTCTTGCAGAGAACCTGGTTTCAGTTCCCAGCACCCACATGACAGCTAACAACCATCTATAACTCCAGTTCCAGGGGATCTGATGCCCTCGTCTGGCTTCTGTAGACATTGCATGAACATGATGCACTTACATACATGCAGGCAAAATGCTGACACACATAAAATAAAAATTAAAAATAAAGAACACATGCCTTTAGTGAAAAGCTTTTAAAATGGTTTGTGGTGAGCAATAGATGAGTGGAAACCAGACAAGTGTAATCGCTGAACATGGAGCGAGAGTTGGATTGTGTTCACACACTAGAGAAACTGTCTTCATCCTGCTCACTTATGCTGTGGATACTAGACAGATGGATGAACAGGTCAGTCCTGAGGATTGCTTTGAAACATTCCAGGTTTGACTAGAAGTTCAATGTCATTTCAGTAAACTGAGATCCATGCAGTCTGTAGCATATAATACATTGCTGGCATGCACATGTCATTTAACAAGGCATTGCTTCAGGGCAGAAGCCCCCCAATTTGGGAATATAATAGAACAGGACATTATTTTAAATTATATTATTGACAGTGTGTTTCTTATTCAGTAAGGCCTAAAATCCTTATTTAATAATATTCTTATTTGGACTAGAGAGATGGCACTGACTGCTCTTGCAGAGGACCTCTGTTCTATTCCCAGAACCCACATGGTAGTTAGCAACTGTCTGTAACTCCAGATCCAAGGGATCTGATGCTATCTTCTGGCCTTTGTGGGCATTGCACACACAGGCGCACTTACATACAGACAGGCAAAACACTCATACATATAAAATAAAAATTTTAAAAATTAATGTTATTCTTATTGGATAAAATATACAGCCATACCAAGACCACTCAACTTCTATTGGCTACCATCAGCATTTTCTAATGGAAAGGCTACTTCAAAATTCAAAAGCATTAGAAGGAAATATATATTTGAGCATACATTAGCTATGTGGATAGCCCTTAGCCACGTGAAGAACACTGCATGAGTCCTGTTTTTTTTTTCCTCATTTTACCAGAGATTGCTAATGGTTCATCATGGAACTGACCATTGATTTAGAGCATTCTGGAAGCTTACACAGTTGCACACTTGCACTCTGTGCTAAACTCTACCACATATACTAGTCCATTTGACTCTTATTAACTTATTTATGCAATGAGGACTCTAAGATGTGGAAAAGGGTGAAGACTAGCTCAAGGTTGAACAATTTGGAAAGTTGAGCCAGGCCCTGCAGGTGAATTCTGCCACACACTCTAGCCTATTTTTTCACTCAAGAAATCAGGTAACAACATATTTCTGTGTTTGTTTAAAAACATGAAAAGAAAATCAGATCAAATCATATACCTTGAGATCATCCAGGTTAGATGGAAGTGGGCCTGGCTTGAGTGAAGAAACACCAGTTTGTCCAGAAAAGCTATTTTTGACAGGGGACAGAGGGGTATTGCTCAGTGCTGCTGAAGAGGAGTTCGGATTTCTCACCATCTGTTCATTTGGTTCTCTAAAAAACAAAAAGGCACTTACAGTACGCTCAGACATGTGTGGAGAAGCTTGCATTTGAAACAGATCACAGAGTAAATGCCTACAAGGATCGGGCAGGTAACAAATCAGCAGAAAAGGACTGGAGGAAGAGAATAAGATTGCAGATTGCTAAAAACCTTTCTGCTTTGTTTTGGGGAGGTGGAGACTGGGGGCATAGGGGAGTCTCATATCAGTCCATGATCTTGCTGAGACACTGAAGGGGCCTGAGCGTGCTGCATGAAGCTTTGTCCTGCTCAGCTTTCTATATAATTACAACTGTGACCTGAGAGTGGCCAGAGACAGGTGACTGAATCCTCTTGCTAACAGTATAGGTGAGGACGTTCACCATCCAGAACACGATAGTGCAATATGGGCAGAGCCTGGGCTCAGGCATCAATCCCTGAGGCTGCCACTCAGCTATTTGGTAGTGTTCTGGAATTGTGAGCAATGCCAATACTACATTCTTAGACATTCCAGAGTTCAGCTTGGAAATGCTAATAGCTTCCTTTTTCTCCAAAGAATCTTGATTTATTTGCTTCCTCCCACCCTTATGGTCCTGAAAATGTGTGCATGGTTTCTAAAGAGAGTCACAGTCCAAACATGCCAGACAAAGACATGATGTAATACAGGATGTGCTGGTCCCAAGTGGCTGACCAGCAGGTCTCAGAAGGAGAAGCCATCCACCCCCCACCTCTGCCTGCTGCCTCCACCCCAGGGTGCTGCACTCACTTGAGCTGTGCTTGGTGCATCCCAGGATAGCTGAACCTGTGTTGCTGTTGTTGTTGCTGCTGCTGCTGCTGCTGCTGTTGCTGCTGCTGCTGCTGCTGTTGCTGCTGCTGCTGCTGGCTAAGGATCTGCAGCTGCAGGAACAGTTGCTGCTGCTGGAGCAGCCGGGCGTAGGCTGAGTCCATGGGTGGAGGAGACTTCTCTGCCTTCTGGTCTGGGGGGATATACTGGTGATACTTGAGCTTCTTCACCTTTGGCTTGGGGTCCTTGGGCTTTTTGTGACGGTTCTTACTGTCACCCAAAGACTTGGACTGCCAAGAGAAGTGACATGTGCTTTAGGTGGGGATGAGGAGGTTTTCCTCAAATCCTGGAAATACAGTACTGTAAAAGCATGGTGCACAGTTTTCATAGTCAGATGGGAAGATCTGCTATGAACTTATCACCCCGGTAGTATACAGGTTCCTTAGATCTTAGAGGGGGCTCCAGGAGCTTTCCTTCATGGAGTAGGGTCTGATGGAAGCCCGAGTTTCAATGACTTCCATAAAGCCAATGGATAGCTTAGCATTCCAACTTGAAGATTACCCCTGAGAGTTCTTTCCCACACATGCATGCAGTCACCTTAAGTTAAGCACAGAATAAATTGACTTATTGACAGCATGAACTTAGATGAAGTTAGTATCATCATTGCAGATCCAGAATGTTGCTCTTAGTTGCTCTGGGCCAGGACCATAACAGACCCACCCACTTGCCCTCCCTCCTCCTTCACCAAATCCCCACACACAATCAGGAAGTGGTGCACTCTGAAATAATGAGTCTTTACATGAGAAGGGTTATCCACCCACCACACCCTTTCCAGGACTCACTCATTGTAAGTCATGGTTTGGACACAGCAAAGGAAGTTGAGGGTACAAGCTTGGGAATTAAGAGAAAGTTTTGACTGTGATACACTGACATAAGTTTACTACATTTAAATTCCATCATCTACAAGTTGAAGAAAAAATTCTTTATTTTGTGTCTTAGTGATCAATATAAAGACTATAAAAAGATCATTATACACACTGGTTTAGCAGGTAAAGGCACTTTCAGTCAAGCCTGATGATCTGAGTTTGATCCTCAGATTCCACAGTAGTGGAAGGAGAGAACCAACTTCTACAGGTCACCCTTTGACCTCCATGTATGTGCTCTTGTATGAGCATATGTGCTTACACACACTCACACATACCCAACTTCCACTAAATAGTTTTTTTGAAAGATCATAATGGTAACAGATGTCCTATTGAGGGTAATTTTATACATAAATGTCTGTAGAAATCAAAAGACTTTCATATATTAAAAAGCAATAAGTCTGTTTGTCATCAAGTTAAAAAAATTTCAAAACATGACTTTATTTCAGGTGGTTGAGAGGAAGAATATGGGTGTCACCGCCAAAGATTATGAAAGATGACCACAAGAAAACAGAGTTTTCCAGGTGCCTGGGAACTTGCTCATATGAACTTACAGTAATGGTGACAGCATGCACAAGACCCATGCAAATCAAACCAGAAAAAACCCAACATAGAAGTGGGGAAATGGGTAAGAATCCCCAACCTTAGCTGAGGAACTGTTGGCAGGTGATCACTGCTGGGTGAGGGAGAGTAGGTACTCTAAGGGAGTAACGCTAGATAGACTTCACCAGGCTCCAATGGATGAACTCACACTGAAGGATATCTGGGGACACAAATTTGACTCTGTAGACCTTTTAAAATATGACAAAATGTATGAAATATGGTGGGAGGGACTATGGAGGATTCAGATATTGGAGGGGGTTTAAATAGTATGCAAATGTATTGTATGAACGGCACAAATATATATTGAAAAAAATGTGAAGACTTGGAGGGAAGGTGTGATACTATCAGTGTCCAGAAGAGGGGGCTCCTGCATAGCTGGCAGGCACATTCTCCACTGGCAGCCTCCACACTTCAACCACAAAATGCACATTTGAATGTGACCGTCTCCCAGCAGCCTACCACTTGTTTTATTCTGACTCAACCGTCCTCTGGCTGAGGGTGCTTTGTTTTCTGTCTTCTTCCCAGAGACTGATGAATAATGATCGTGAGTGTTTCTGTGAGCTTGGTGGCTTCATTTCTCCCTGCTCATTAATTGATTAGTGTTCCAGTTAATTAATCACACATCTATACTTGGAGAGCTTCTGCAGGGTCCCACCACCAGCCCTGTCTGCCCTGCCTCACTCCAGCTCAGCTGCTGATCCCGTTTCATCCCTGGGCTTGCCTTGACTGGGGAGGATGGTAGGCCCAGCTGCATACTGTCCTGCAGCTGACTCAGGGGTCACGGAGATCTCTACATTGCTTTAGTATGGGTGCATTCCAGAAGATAATGAAATCAGAGCATTTTCTCTGAATAGCGTGTGACAAACATTATCAACCTTACACAAGTTCCAATCCCTTTTTGAACACGGGATATGAAGGCGGTGATGCTTGCTCATTTGTTTTTCTCTGTACAGCTGTATGGCATGCAAAAGGCAAGCACATGCACTTTCCTAAAAGTGAATCAGAGGGGATCCTATGGTGTTGAATTTCTAGGCTTGGATGCATGAACTGGAGAAAGGGAGGGATTACCCTGTCACTAGCAAGCACAAGACTCTAACATCTATACTGCTTCAAACTTGCATGCACACACACACACACACACACACACACACACACACACACACGCACACACCTCTTTGCCAAAGAATACCACCCCAACAACCTACAGACAAGGTGCTGGTGATACTCTGAAAGATGAAGCCCAAACTCTACAGCAGCCACTGAAGACAGTTATTCCTCACACTGCCCAGGTCTCCTCTCCAGCAGTGCAAACCCTCCCTCATCTTTTCCTTTCAATTCCCTGCCACCCGAAACAACCTTGCTGTCTGACTCCAGATCACGGTCAAAACTGGCTCCCACTTGGAGAGCTCTGTGTGTCCTCCTCACACACCATTTTGAGGGTGCAAAACAATGGTCACATCACCTGCTGAGAGGGTGAGGGAGAATGAAACCCAGCCTCCGTTCCCCCTACTTAGGCCAACAGCTCCCTGGGGAAGGAAAACCTCTTTTATTGTTGAAGTAAATTATAAAGAACATTTTAGTCATTCACAATTTTGTTCAACCATCATCTCTCTGTTCCATAAAATTTCTGTGACTCCAAAAGGAACTTCTCATCACTAAGAAGTCACTTCCTGCTCTCCCCCTTTCTCAGCTTCCACAACTGCTAATCTCTGTTTATCTAATTTGGATGCTGTACATACACATATACACACACACATATATATATACACACACACATATGCAATGTATGTATTTTGTGTCTAGTTTCTTATACTTCATATAATGTTTCCAAGGTTAATTCCTCTTGCAGTAAGTATCACTATGGCATTCCTTTCTGTGGCTGAAGCAATTGTGGATATTTGGTTTGGCCCTAACTTGTAAATATGGCAAATAGTGTTGCTACAAGATTCACACACACAGTTTTGTTTAGGCATTTATTTTTAATTCTTTTAGGAATTATTTAATTTATTTTTATTTTATGTGTATGAGTGTTATGCCTACATGCGTGTAAGTGCACCCGTGCCAGGCAGTGCCCATAGAGGACAAAGGAGGGTGTCAGATCCCCCGGAACTGGAGTTAGGGATGGTTGTTAGCCACCATGTGGGTGCTGGAATTTGAACCCGAGTCTTCTGCAAGAACAGCCAGTGCTATTAACTGCTGAGCCATCTCTCCAGGCCCAGGAATTCTTTTAGGTACATACCTAGGAGTAGAATTGCTGGGTCACATGGTAAATCTATCTTAATTTGCTGAGGAAATGATAAAAATTTCCATAGGAGTCAAAGCATTCTACTTTCTGACCAGTAGGGTATGACAATTCCAGTTGTGGGAGTGGAAACATCTTCATTAACATTTGTAATTTCTACATTAAAAATTTATTTATTTTTATATGTATGAGTGTTCTGCCTGCATGTATGTAAACGCATTCATGTTGTGAAATTCCCTCAGAGACCACAGAAGGTGTCAGACTCCCTGGAACTGGAGTTGTTAGCCACCATGTGGGAGCTGGGAACAGAACCTGGGTGCTCAGCAAGAGCAGCCAGTGCTCTTAACTGCTGAGCCATCTCTCCAGCCCTATTTCTACATTTTTGATTAATGCTCTCCTAATGTATTAGGAATGGGGTTTCCTTGGATTTTGGTTTGTACTCCCTTAAAAACTCACAGCATTGAGAACATTTTCATGTGTTTACTGATAATTTATATATTTCTAGAGAAGTATCTACCCAAGCCTTCTATGGGCATCTTACTTGCACAAGACACTGTTTGTGTTGGTGGTGCCTGATAACTCAACTAGACTGTTCGCTCCTTGAGGACAGATGGTGTTTCCTTTTGATTTATCATGCATCCTTTGGAGACCGAAGAGTATATACCTCCTTCCATAGGATTTTTGTGGTCTCAGAATCTGGTGAATTCTCTCACCTGCCTCATGAGATTCCTATCAGGAGCAGGGCTGAGAGGTTTTACCCTAGGTTTATTTCTTCTCAAAGAAGTCCTATAAAAGTATCTCATTAACCTAAAGGTGATGCTTCGTCAATAACTGGTGTTTAGGTATTGATCAATCAGAAGGATTGGGAACTCATATACAAACAAGCAGCCCTTGTGGGCCAGTGGGGTTTGCATGGATAATGATTTTCCTCAGATGGTCTGTGCTTCCTCTGGGCTTCTGGTACATCTTCCTGGTACAGGGAGATTGACAGCTTTACTGATTTCAATTATGAGAAATACTAATATAATTTATCTTGATATACAGTCTTACAAATAATGTGAACAATTTCCTCCTCCCTCCTGTCTAATGTACAGCATTCATTAGTAGTTATATAATTTCAAAGCTCTGGAACTGAACCACTCAAAGTGGGTTTGTAGTTTGGTTATGGAGTTTTACTGGGATACCAAAATGTTTGCCAACTACTTAGAGCACAAGGCTGTTACTGTATCATTGACTTTTACTTTAATTTACAACTTTAAGAATCCCATAAGATCATGTCAGCAAGCATTAAAGGTGGAACTGGAGCTGAAAAACATGCTCCCAACTAAATCAGAAGTCAGTTGGTATAAAATGCTATTATAAGCAGGTCAAATGTCTACCAAGCAGCTAATTAGGAAGGTGTGCTCTGAGAACTACTAGATACAATGCAGAGAAAATTAAATAAGAACTATAGTAATAACTACTGTCTCCTGTGAGTATAACCCCTCTGCTCATGTTCATTTCCTATGTGTTTTGGAGCTTTTGCAATAAGCAAGGCTTCATGGCTGCTTCTCACATATAGGACTCAACTTCTTTCTACTTGCTTATAGCCCTTTAAAGTCCTATGTGCATTGTAATCAGCTGTGCATCTTAGGGGTGGGCTCAGGAAATCTTTATTAATTTATTATTTAATTTTGTTTTGTTTTGCTTTTTCAGACAAGGTCTTGTTATATAGTCCAGCCTGGCCTTGAACTCACTATCCTACTTCTGCCTTCTTTTTGCTAGGATTACAGGGAGGTACCACCAGGCCTGACTCATGAAATGCAAGCCAGAAACATGTTGGCTGAGCTGTGATCACCCAACCATGCTCACACACAGGCTTCCCCAATGTTAAGAGTCCATGTACACTGATGGCACACCCCTCAGGGTATGGCCTGAACCTGTGTGTATGCCCATGTGACTCTCTTCGTGCCCACAGGACTGACCTGGAAACCTGTGCTTTGCATTGGAATCTGTGAGCTTGGCCCACAGTTGGGGACTGTCCTGGCCCATACCTTTACAGCAGTGTGCACAGGGATGGGGGTGCTGAGGGCGCTGAGCCCCTGCTTCCTGGAGTCTGGCTGGTTGCTTGGCTGGGAAGCAGTGTCATTCTTGTCATTTTCTGAGCCAGGAGCAAGATCCTGAAATCCAAATTTCAGCATTAGTAGGAAATAGGAATAAGAGGTACTGCACATCTGTGTTAAAGTTCTGCTGTTTCCTTCCAGCTTCTTGTCTGGGTAAACATCGGTGCTCCCTCCAGGAAGGCATCCCAATCTGTCACCCACTCCAGGGCACTTCTCAGAGAGAAAGGGGCCCGTTAGCACTGATTCCAGAACATAATGTATGCTCCTGGCTTGTTCTGGCAGATTGGGATGTCTGAGCACCCTAGGGAAGGCTCCACTAAAGGAGGAAGAAAGGAAGAGTGGAAGTAGACATTTTTGAGGAAAACAACAAGCAAATTAGAGGAAAAAGTTGTGTGTGTCTTGAGTATGAAGAAGCACTTGAGTGTGTGTATCTCAGTGTGTGTGCATAAAAGAATATGTGTAAGTATATGCATGTATATTTGTAAATACACCTATCTCTGTGTTGAGTATATGTGTGTGTGTATACACATGTATGTGTCTGTGTGTATATGTGTGTGTGTGAATGTGTGCATATCTTTTTCTATATACATATTGACATAGATTTATGTACAGTAATAAGCATGAGTACATGTCTGGTTATGTATTTATATGTAAACATGTATTGGTTATATATGTATATATATGTACATGCTTGCACATATACATATGTCTGGATAGATATATATAAACATGTGTATGAGCATACACCTGAGTGAATGTGTATGTGTCCATGTGCATGTTTATATACATGTGTATGTATATCAGGTGTACATATGTTTGAGAAGAAGACAATTTCTCTTCTCCTTAACCTTAGTGAAGGGGAAGAATTACTAGGATACAGGAAGAAGATTACATGTGTATATATGTGTTAGAATGTATATACTAACATGGAGGCATCTATTTATGTGAGTATAGGTTCATCCAAATCTTTTTGAGAGTCATATTTCTGCCTCCTGAGGACTCCAAGAAAGGAATAATTATCTTCTCTTTGTTTCCCACATTTCAATGGTTCTGACATAAAGGAGTAGGGCTGCTCCCCGACCCCCTGAGGGCCAGAACTGAGTTTCTTAGTTCTCCTCTGAACCCAGCCACCTGTCACGGGCCTGTGGGATGTTTTTCTCTCAGAGCCTTAAAGTTCTGATCTTTCAAACATGGTTGTTGAGAGAAATGACATGAAGTGATTTTTGCATTTTCTCGGCATTGCTCAGTGCTTGGCCCCTTCTTCCCCTTCTTTCCTAGGATTAAGCAGAAAAGAACTTGTCTTCTCCTGAAAACCATTCTTAAATCAGAAGCCGAGGAATTTGCTGTCAGAAGAGTACTTGCAAGTGGTCTGATACACCGTTTGATGTTATCAAAGAAGTTCGACAGCAAAGACCAGCTTTGGTATGCAGGGGAAAGAAAAATGCTTTGATTATGAACTCTTGCACAATAAATGCGTGAAGATTTCAGTCCTGTTCCTTACGCCTCTCTTTTCCCTCCCATTTCACATCTCTTGGCTTTGTGTTTGCTCTGATGGAGTGAAGATAGGAATGACGGTGACCAATGACCGTCATGCTTTCGGGAAAAAGGCCCTAGATAATGATTACTGCAACCATCCCTGGTATCTGTCTGTATGCTGCTTTCTAAAGGGAAAATAGTTTCTAATACAGGTTGAACATCCCTAATTCAACAGTACAACATCTGAAATGCTTCAAAATTAGAAACTATTTGAGGCTGACAAGAAACCGTGAGTAGAAAATTCCATAGCAAAAACCTTATTTTCATGCACAAAATTATTAAAAATATTGTTTAAAATTACCTTTAAGCTATTGGTATGTATATATAAGATATAAACAAATTTTGTGTTTAGACTTAGGTCTTATCCCCAAGGCATCTTGTTATGAACAGATGAAAATCTCCTAAATTTTAAAACGTTTCTGGTCCCAAACATCTTTGGATAAGGGATAGTGAACCTATATATTTAGTTTCAACCTGTGGAGTAATCTCTCCAAGGGCAGGAGGACTAAACCCCTCTGAAAAGGATGAGAATGATCTTTCCAGAGGGACAGGGCAGGAAGTGTACCCACATCACACACACCCACCCACACCAACATATCTCCTTCCTCATTATGTATGCCCTTGATAACTCTTAGGGGTCCCGTTATGCCATGGTGCTGGACCGAGGAAAGTCCCCATCAGAGGTGGTCCTGGAACCCACACAGTTACTTGGCTTTATGTTGTATCAGTTCCTCCTGTGCCATAATTGACGCTGATGCTATTTATCTGGAGGGAATTGTGATCCCTGTGAGAATATGTGAAATGTTCAGTGCCATCCAGGACCAGAGGGAGTGTCACAGCAGGAGCTGTTTTCACACCCACCCCTCATTATTCTTTATAAGTCGTGCTTGGTGCTTTCAATATGCATCCTTTACCCATGAGGACTCTGGGTTTTTACAGAAAGAGAAGAGGGCTATGCTTGGGTGGGGGTGGTGGTGGAAGCTGCCATCATCCTGGTATGGTAGTTAGACACCTCTTAAGGGTAGAAGTGGCATGTCTCCTGCTTTGCTGAGAGTCAGTACTTCCCTCTCCCCATCCTCTGAGGGCATGCCATGATTTTGACATCAGTCCTGTTATGGCATCTTGAGCCAGGAGACTTGGCAAATTATGCAATCTCACTGAGCCTAGTATAAAAGCAGAGGTAAACTGTATTCACTAGCATCAAGCTAAGTAAAAGGGTATTATTTTGAGGGTTCTTTTAGTGTTTCTGTGACACACAAGTCCCTAGGCTGAATAGGTTGGGAAGGGACATTAAGGAGCTACATCAACAGGTAAACTGGGTAAGGTGGTACACACCTAGCTCTGGGGAAGCTGAGCCAGGAGGATCCTGAGCTTCAGAACAGCCCATGTTACATAGTGAGGTCCTGTCTCAGGAAAAAACAATTGTCAACAGACAGCTCCAGGATACGCAAGCAACACAGGCTATGGCAGGGTGCATGTTAAGACTATGAGGGCTGACAAAACTGTGATGTGCTGGGGGGGGCGGTGCTTGTTTGTTTTACCTGGATTGTCCCCAGAGGGCCAGCCAAAGGAACCTCAGTGGTTTTAGCATCTGATGGGGATCCTGCAGAGCCCTGGGGGTCTTCATTTCGAGTCTGATCTGGGGAAAGCCCATCACTGCTGCTGTCCTCTTCAAAGGCGAATGCATCTGTTGCTTTGGAGAAACTCACCTGGGTACCTGAGTGAGAGAAAACCAAGATGGTATCAACAGTTTAGAGCATCAGAAAGCTGTTTCGGAAATGCTTCTAAACATCCTCCTAGGAAGATGCGCATATCTCCTCTTTCAGTGTAGCACAAGTTCAGGGAGGAGAGAAGATGCGTTTTATATGACTAGGCTTTCTATATGAGAACTTGTGTTTGTAAAAGTAGTCCGTCGGCAGGGAAGAATCGCCGACGTAGTAAAATTGGTCACCATGTGCTAAACTTTATTTTCAGGTTGAATCATTTCTCCACATTTCCTTTTGAAAATAAATCGGAGTGGGTAAAGGAAAGTAAAGGGGCTAGTGCACCGTGACGATGAACAGGGATTCAAGAGAATGATGCCTCTCTCCTTTAGGATTTTGGGAGGGAGGGAATTGAGATGACAGCACACCAATTACCTCATCTTCAAACATAAAGAAGGGCACAGGGCGCAACATATTTAGCAAACTTTGTTAATAAGGAAAAAGTGAGGCCAGCTACTGTTTAAATTCCTAGATGTCAGATTTAGCTAATGTCACTGGAGTGGCCCAAAGAGCCCTCAACCAAAGCATCACTAATTAGAAAACCCAAAAATGTATTTCAGAAACTTCAGTCTGACTCCCATTTTCTCGTTATTTGGATTTTCTTTTCATTCCTCATATTTGAGTGTCTACTTTGCAAGTTCTCATTCCCCCTACCCCCTCTGGTCCCAGGCTCTTCCTCCGTCCCCTGTGTGGGCTTTCTAGGGCAGCAGAGAAGATGTGCTGGGAGAGAGGTTATCACATCAGATGGCGTATTAATGACCAGCTGGTACGTCCCTTACATTTTATATCACCTGCCTTCCTCCAGCTTATTGTCCAGCTATACCATACACAATGTGACAAAGCCATGGAGTTCTTCTGACCCAATTCCAAGCACTGCTCTTCCAAAGGAATTTCAGTATTATCAGGAGCTTTTCCAGCTCCCATTCTGCAATCACACTTACAAGAACTTTTGACTCTTGCTTGGTGCCGATAAGAGAAAGAAGCTCTCACCGCTGAGATTAGAAAGGCAGAGAGGCGCTGGAAGGAATGGAACAAATGTGACTTGGGCCTTGTCATCACCACCACCGCTGGCATCTGTCACAGACCCTTGTGCAGACATCCAAGTGTCAACTCAGGAAAGAGGCCAGGCAAGGACAGGACAAGTGGAAACTCCAGTGACTGGTCCAATGGGAAGCCCACTAACCCAAAGGGACTTAGCCACGAGGACATCTATCTGCTCCATAGGTTGTGTATAAAAGTTATTTTTGCTTTGTTGTAATTATCAAAGAGGAAGTCTTGGGATCAAAATTCATGCTGTATTAAAATATCTGATGTGCATAATCAATCTGTGTTAAAATTTTGTTGTTTCTTTTAGATTTAACTATGAACACAGAAATATATGTACAAAGATATTTAAGAGATGTTTTATAAGGCTAGGACAAGATAAAAAATGATACTCAAAGGCTGGGTGTAGCTCAGAAATAGTGTGCTTGCCATGCATTCCGTCTTCAAATAATATTTTATACATATATACACACACTGTTCTGAAACTTGTTCTCCATCCCACTCTACAGTATTTTTTAGATTTATCTTCCCATGTGAAAACATAGAGACCTTTTTCACTTAAAAAGGTAGTTGTATATGCTGGGCATGGTGGCACAGAGGCAGGTGAATCTGAGATCGAGGCCAGCCTGGTCTACATAGTGAGTTCCAAACCAGGTGGGACTACAGGGAGACCCTGTCTCAAACAAACAAACAAACAAACAAACAGAAAAGAAAAGAACAGCTGTATACTATGAATACTATTCCACCTATCAGTGGGCACACTTTTAAAATTTATCCGTGTGTGTGTGTGTGTGTGTGTGTGTGTGTGTAAAACTGGAGATTGAACCTAGGGTCCATACATGCTATGGAAACATTCTACACAGAACTATATCTCCTGTCCATCCTTATACTTTTTAAAGTACCAAAATATGAAATATAGAAATAGTGCAGAGAATTATAGAGATCATTTATTTACCTAGAACCTGAAGTAAATGTGTTTTTTCATGATTGCGCTAGTGATCTGTTTACTCCAAGCTCGCACTGGCTAGTTGACAAATGCCAGCTTTCTCACAGGGACGAGGTGTCCCTCTTCTTCCTCTTTAGTACCCCTTTCCTCACTCTCTACTTGAGGAGCCTGGAGTTAAACAAATCTCCTTAGCAAAACCCAAGCCCTTCACATTGCCTTGGCACACCATTGCCTTGCAATCTGAGTGACTCCATGCACCAGTTTCCCTTTTTCAGGGGAATCATCTGCCCGAGATCACCCAAGGAAGGTCCTAATTGCTTCCATGACTGTATGGATATATTGCCAACTCAACCCACTTAAAAATTTTTATAAACTATGTTTTCACTAGAATTTTAGTCCCAGTTTATACATGTAATTAAACACTTTGTGCCTGTTGAAAAGTTTACAAGTGTCACTGCAGACCAGGTAGGTGGGAGGGTAGGTGGGTAAGTGTTTTCTGTTGCTGCCTGACAGATCACAGCATTTCATGGAGGTCTGCTTCACTCATGCCCTGAGCCAATGGAGCTCAGTAGCTCCGAGAATCCTGCATGGGACCTTATCAGCCCCTCAGGAGCACCATCCCCTCCTCCCACCAGGACACTCAGAGGTTCATTGTTTTATGTCCCATCCCTCTTCCCTCACTCTCAAGAGATAGGTCTTCTCTGTGTGGTCCTATGTTTCAGGTGACAAAGATTTCTTTTTTCCTAACTCCCTTAGAACATTGCATCCCATATGTGCAAAAAACTGCCCACATTCTACCACGTGAGTAGAAATGTTAGAAAAAGAGGGAAGAAAGAGAGAGAATGGTTTCTCCTCTTATTTCCTGATAACCCTCTGATTATTTCAAGAAGAAGAGAACAAAGAGGAAGAAGAGGAGGAAGAAGAGGAGGAGAGAAGGAAGGAGGGAGGGAGGGAGGGAGGGAGGGAGGGAGAGCGAGAGAGAGAGAGAGAGAGAGAGAGAGAGAGAGAGAGAGAGGAGTTTGTTTGCTAGTGGCAGAATAACCACACAGATTTGTCAGGCCTCATCAGGATGCAGGGCAGGGCACATTTTCTCCATCCTGTTTTGCTGATGAAGACATTGCAAGATCCATTTTACATAGCTACTTAGGGACTGAACTGAGACTGAAGTCCCAGCCTTGGAACTCTCAAGTCACGTTATAGAAGAAGATGGCAAAATCAGTTACTATCCCTGCAAGCCATAATGCCATGACTGGAGTCATCTGTTATTTGTCAACCTGCATTGATTGGAAGGAAGGGAAGAACAGAAAATGACTGGTATCTGTACATGCTACATACTGAGGATAACTATATAGCTCCACAAAAATTTTTGACCTGATTTTTTGGATCTGAGGGGTTTATTTGCGAACCCCAAAGAAGGTAGGAGATTCTGAGATCATGATGTATTTTTATTGAATTTGCCTCAGGAAAGAGTTGGGAAGACCAGGGGAAAGCCCAGTAATTGCCCTTGCAAATTGATATGCCCCTTTCACACTGAAAGCTGGAAAATGGTGACCTCAGGTCGAGATACTAGAATGATATACAAGAGTCTGGAAGTAGAATATTTGGAACAAAGGCGTAGATGGTTTCAGCTTGCCAGTCTGCATCCCTGGATTCAACGGTGACTGAAATATTCAGGAAAACATTGCATCTGTTCTGAACATAGACTTTTTCTTGTTGTTACTCCTTGAGCAGTAAGTCTAACAACTTTTTATATAGTATTACATGTAGTTAAGTATGATTAACCTAGAAATAATTGAAATGTAAGGGAACAAGTGTATAGGTCATAAGCAAAGAGGATTTCATTTTACAAGAGGGATCCTGAAGTGTCCTGAATTGGAGTGCTCATGAGGGGTCCTGGAACTAATCTGCAGCTGACACTGAGGAACAACTTTCTGTGGTCAGTTTTGTTTTTTCCAGGGCTGAAGGGAGCATTCTTCAATTATTTCATTCACTTCCACTCTTCACACTTTAAGAGGAGGCGAGGTAAGCTGAAGCACAATCAGATAAGATATGACAGAGAAGAGATCCCAAGCCAGGAGAAAAAGGCTATCTGTGTATCTCCATGGGATAATTGGAGAGTCTGTCAAGAAACTGTTGCCTGGTGAGTGTTGGTGGCAAAGGAGATAGCAATGCAAAGCTGTCTAAGAAGTTTCCTGGAAGAGGCGGGACTGAGCAGAGCCTGAAATGACGGGCAGCTATGAACAGGACAACAGGAGGCGGGCATTTGATGAAGACCGGGAGAGGAAGAGAAACTAGAGAGTGTCCACAAGCAGAGTTGGGGTGGGGATGTTAAAGAAGAAAGTCTCCCAGACAGGGGAGAGAATTATTTTATGAACCAATTCCTGCAAAGACGTAACTTAGGAGACTGCTTCAACTAAGCCTGTCAATCATTTAGCGGTTCCTTGTTTCAGCCAATGCAACTAGGAAGTCATGAGAACATGCAATGAAAAACAAAGAGGTTGTTTACATCCACACAAAGAAACAGCGTGTGTGCCAAGGTCCTAGATACGACTATCTAGTTTCCAAAAGGCTTGATGTTCCAGGTCAGATTCTGCCAACAGGTGCATCTGAGAACCTCTCAGGGCTGTCCCATCATGTGGGCTCTGCTAGTCACCATAAATCCAAGGTTACAAGTGGTTTGGATTTGCCACTGCCAGGGCAGAAAAGGAGGGACAGGGGAGAGAGCCCACATGCAGCTACACCTACTCAGTTCCTGTTGGTAACGAGAGTGAAAGAGCTCCTCAGATCTGATGCTGCTGGCTTCCTTTGACATGATGTGTAGTGTTCAGTGTGGTCCATAAGGATTTGGGTCCTGACATCAGCCACAGTTAAGGTATCTTAGAAAATCAGGCCTCTTCATCTTTGCTGTGATAATGCACTTATTTTTATTAAATCACACTTCTTTAGTGGTTTTTGGTATTTTGAGATAGTTATAGCCCCAGCTGACCTGGAACTTTCTGTGTAGACCACCAGGTTAGCATCAGTCTCACAGAGATCCACCTGCTTCTGCCTTCCGAGTGCTGGGATTAAAGAGTTGTACCACTAAGCCCAAATCAACGCACTTTGTGGGGGTACCTGTCCTGGAGGTACAATGGCAGTTCCTGCCTTCACATGATACAATAGGGGAGACCAATATTAGAAAGGCAATTCTATAGACAGTAAAACAAACAAACCTTATCAATGAGAGTCTAAATATTAGCAACTTAACCTTTCTGAGCCTCAGTTTCCTTATCTATAAAACAGGAATGAATAATAATAGCAGGTATCTCTTGGGATGTCAAGAAATAGCTTCTATATAGGACGGAGTCCATGTAAACGGACAATTATTTCTAGCTGTTATGACTGCTGTTAATGTTTTCCTTAGGAGCATCTACTGGCTTCAAGTTTAACATTATCAAAAATAAAAAGACCACTCGGGAGGCAGTTTATCCTGTGGTCAGCTTTGCAAAGGTCAGGGCAATACCACAGCCAGGAAAACCAGTTTGTCTTCAGAGACTCATTCTGGGAAAGTAAAGACTCAGCTTTCCTAAAGAAAGAAGAATGCCCCTTCTGGAAAGGACAGCAGTTACTCCCTGTCCTTCCTGGTTCAAGCCAGGCTCATGCAGAGAGAGACATAGGTCACCTTATCTGTCTCCCTGTGGAACATCCACTGCTATCTCTTGTATTACATTGTGACCCTGGACCTCTGCTCCAGTCTCCCACGGCAAGAGGCTGGCTGGGAGCTGCTGGAGAGGAGAGTGCTGGCTATTGTCCCTGCAGACACGACAAGCAGCGATGACAAGGACCTGCTTTGGGAAGCCCTGACATCATCCTCTGGCTATGCCCACAGGGCTGGTTCTGGGCACTGGCCCCTTGGGGACCTTAGGCTGGTGACTGACTATGAGCTCCCCCATCCCCTGGAAGTGATTAGATGAATGAGTCAGCTCACACAAACATTTAAAATTCCAAGATTGAGATAACTGGAGCCCTGGTTACCTTCCTCCTAGAAGCCACAGCAAGGGCTGGGAGGGGTAAAGTGGAATGTGGAGCTGTCTCTCTTTTGTGCTTGTAAGTTCCAGTGCATGGCAGGAGAGCTATTTTCATTTGAGGAGGGTCTGACTCCCCCTAACACCCTCCTGAAAGAGAAGGAAGCCAAATCTGTTCTAAGGGAGAATACCACACATGTGGAAGTGTAGCTTTCTTTTTTCACAGTTTTCTTACTGTGGCTATGTCCTAAAGAGACCTGAATAGACCCAGCTTCACCCTGTGATCTGTAGACTGATGGATCCTCTAACCAAGGTGAGAATGCACTCTCTTGAAGGATATTTTGTGCCTTCATTATGAAATGAATGTAAGTGGGTATTTGAAGAAACAGGGATTCCTTTCCCACAGACCTCTGGCACCTCAGAAATTTGCCTGAATTCTTTTGATCTGGTCCTCGTAAGTTAGGAAAAGTGGGTTACTAGCATGAGTACTTATTATGCATCAGTTCTGGAGGACCAAGGTCTCAGGGACAAAGACTGTCATGCAGTGGTAACCTGGGCTACTCAGCCTTGTCTCCTTCCCATTCAATGGGATGGCAGGCAGCCCCTCCCAGTGCCCCCAGCTGCCCCTCAGGGCTCCAGTGAGCGATCCCTAACTCCAACCACCCTTGTGTCCTGCCTATGTGTGTCTCAGGAATGCCAGGATGGATTTAGCAACACTCACACTGCCACATCAGCAGGCAGCCCTGCAGAGCAAAGGGACTGTCCTTGTGCTCAGCGCTCACTCTTCCTTCCCAAAGCTACCAGCTCCCCAATTTTCAAATCCTATCCTGCTTTTCCCAGTGCTTTTCCTCAGAAAAGCATTTTTATATAGGCCTCGGTGTGTTTCTTTCCCCTAAGGATCATTTGTACTTTGGAAGTGATTTCTCATTGTGGAATGATAGAATTTCGACCATGAGAAAGTACATTATGCCAAAGCAAACGTCTTCTTTTCCATGCCAAAGCAAACAGCCCTACCATTTGGCACAGAGCCATGGTTATTGTATATCTGCCTTTAAAATGCATGATCAGTGTCAAAACTTCTAGCCTCTGAAGACTGAGTGGATTTTTAGTGAAGAAGAGGGTTTTTTTGAATTAAATTTGGAGGTCACAGACAACATAGATTAACAAGAGGCTTTTAGAAATGTGATAGTTGGGGATGGAAGGCTTTTGCACCAACTCTGGTGGGTCACACATGTTGCTGTCTGTATTAAATATGATGGTAAAAGAAACTTATCTCGGTTCACAGAGCTAAAACATTGGCTAAACAGGAACTGAAGAGCTAAATTTTCAGTTAGATGGGAAGATGGGAAACCTATTCCAGTCCAGGGACGAAGTAAGAACCCCTCAGGAGGAGAAGTTTGGCAACTGCAGTGGAAACCCAGGATCTTCTTACTGTTTGAGGAATCCAGCTGGGTTTAGTTTCCCTCAAGCCAGGAGTCAGGCATCTGGATACTGCACAGCTTTCTCAGGAGCTAATGGATGCTCCTATCAAGTGAAGAAAATATCTAATGATTAGTGAGAGAATTAACTGCTAGGAGTAGACCCCAGGGGTTTCAGTACTAAGAGATATCTAAGGAATAATGACCACTCATAAACGGAGTAAGGTCATTCTAAAATCTATGATAGAAACCATAGTTTCTATGAACAGCACATTGGCTATATGCAGTGCCCTAACCTGACAGGGTTTTCTACAAAAAGGCAATGGGCAATCACGTGTGCATTCTGAGAGGTGCCATGAGAAACCCTGGGCCCAGTATGTCATCCCAGAGTTGTGAATCTGTGTTTCCACCAGCTGGAGTCTACAAAACCCTACAGATCTGGAGAAGAAAGTCACATGTTGGAAATGGGATCAGCAGTTGGCACCCTACAAGAAAGGAAAGTTTGGGGTAAAAAGGTTTTGGAGGAAAATATTTGCTGTGACAGGTTTGTGGGTCATTCATCTGGAAATGAGAAGAAAAATCTCAGATGGGAAGGTTCACTGTCAAAAATGCCCTTCCTTTTGTTAGGAAAGGTTCTAGATCATCCTGTCTTAGACTCTAATTTAAGCTTGGAGGGAGGGAGACCATGGCAGAGCAGGCCTCTCAAGTCTGGCAGAAGCATAGAAACACAGCTGGAGAGAGAGCCACAAGATGTAAACACAACGGAACGGCACGTGGATGGAGAAGGGAAAATACACAGAGGTCATGAGGCTGACACAGGCACAGCACAAGCTCAAGCCACTACTGAGGGGATGTGATCCCAGTGACAGGTGGAAGAGCACACTGGGCCATATTCGCCTCTGGGTGGGCTACAACTGTTGTGTGTACAGCCGGCCTCCAAGCACCCTTGTGATATTTCCTAGTCTATGTTCATTTGCTTGTGAAACTCATCTGCACAGAAGGAAAATCATTGCTAAAGAGGGCCAGGGAATGAGTACGCCATTCCGCATGACTGACGCCCACTTCTGGAATTTTCTTGGATTAAGTTGCATCTTTGACCTTTCTTTTCAGCCCTTCCTTGTTTATTCTGCACAGATTTCCCACCGCTGTCTTAAATACTACCACACAAGTGCCTCATGTTTCCCTTAGTCCTCTCTTTTAAATTTTTGTTTGATATTTGAGACAGGGTCTCCCTGCAACCCCAGCTGGCTTGGAACTCACCATGTAGACCAGGTTGACCTCAGTCTCATAAAGATTTGTCTTCCACGTCCTGGGATTAAAGGCGAGTGCTGCCATGTCTGGTGTAGCTGTCTTTTCTTTTTAATGCACGAGTCTTTATGTCCTGCCCTAATTCAGTAATCATCACCTTTTTACTCAATTTACTTGTTTATTATGTTTTTGTTTACTGCCTGTGTCACCTCACAATAATGTTGAGTCTGTTAGAGCAGAAATCATTGTATATTTTGATCACTGACATAGTCCAAGAATTCGGTGTACATAGAAGATATACGATAAATGCTAGATAAAGGAATGGTTGGGTGAAAGGTCATTCTATCTGGTCCATTAGTTTAAATTGCCATATGTGATGAAGGTTGCCAATTTTGTAACGCTAATCAACTCTCACTCCACAGAATGCATTGCCTATGAAAGGTCTGCCTTTGCATTATTGATAAGATCCTGAAATTCAAGAGTTAAAACAAGGATCTGTCATTTTCCCTCAACCTGTTGTTTACTCGTGTCCCTTGTTAAATGGCAGCATCAGACCCATTTGCCGTAGAGAGAACCTGTGTGTTCTACATTGTCTAATCTACAATGGAGTCATGCAATGGCAACTATCTTTTGGAGTCTCCTTTTGCATACCCACACCAGTGCTCTTTTTCTGGCTCCCATCAGCATCAAGTAAATGGAACAGCCTATCACTGTTGCACTGACTCGCTTCCACCTCTCCCAAGCCCACTTCACACTGCAGCCACTGTCCCGTCTGCATGTTCAGCCCCACCATGTTCACACACGAACTCAGTTTTGGTTTGGAATCCTTTCTGTGATCTCACTATTTTATTCTTTAATTTTTTTGATTATTTTTATTTTATGTGTATGACTGTTTTGGCTGCATGTATGTAAGTGCACTTGTGTTATGTAATGACCATAGAGGCCAGAAAAGGGCATCAGATCCCTTGGAACTGGAGTTATAGGTGATTGTTAGTCGCCATGTGGGTGCTGGGAACCAAATCCAAGTCCTCTATGAGAGCAACTAGTGCTGTTAACCACGGAGCCTTTTCAGTGTTTTCTTTTTATTCTTTTAAATTAGGTTTCCTCTTGCTGGGGAATTAGAAACATGCTCATACTAGTTTCTTAAGCAAGGAGAGCTCCTCTGAACTTTGAGCCTCTGCTCTACTTTGAAGACACACTGTAAGCTGCCTTTTCCATTGAACAGCCCTTTCTTCTCCATCCTCATCTCTCCTGCCCCTGTCCTCTCAGGGCTCAGCTAGGACTTCTCCTCCAGAGTGCCTTGGACAGCCACACATGCATATGCCCCTCATCATGGCTCTTAGCTACTCCTTTCCTACGAATACTCACAAGGAACCATGGTTTTCTTCTTGCTAAAGTGCAAATGTGGGTTATTGGTGAGCCCCTGAGGTATAAAAATGGAGTGTATTCTGTACGTCTTCAGCATTTAAATAATTATTCTGTGTGTGTGCATACTTGTGTGGAATGTGTGAGGAGGCCAGAAGTCAATGTTGGTGCCTTCCACAATCACCCCCCCCCATTTTATTTTTTCTTTTACTCATTTAAAAAACATTTTATTGAATTTTTGAGATTTTCGTACAGTATAATTTGATGGTATTTAGATCGTCTCCCCTATCTACCTCTCCCCTTACTGCCCCTGCTCAATTTAATGTACTCTATCTCATATATCACACACACACACACATATATATATATAGTAAGGCCTATCGAATCTAATTTGTCTTCTCAAATATCCTTTAGTGTGGGTCCAGCCATTGGAACCTGGTTAATCTACCGAGTCCCATCTTTGAAAGAGACTGTCTCTCCCTCTCCCAGCAGCCATCAGTTGCCAAAAGTTCCTCCCGTTGGCTTGGGATTTCTTACCCACTTCCCCATCTCTCTTCTGGATCTTGTCTAGTTTGTGCATGCTGTCACCATTGCTGTGAGTTCATATGAGTAACTGACCAGCTGTCTGGAAAACTATTTGTTGCCTTTATTTTTCTAGACAAAGCCTTTCATTGAACCTGTACCTGGCTGATTCTCCTGTTTCTATCTTCCCAGTGCTGAGATCACAGATGTGTGCCACTGTGCCTGGCTTTTTCCATGAGTCCTAGAGATCCAACTCAAGTTCTTATGCTTATGCAGCAATCACTTTAGCAACAGAACTATCTCCTCCAGTCCCTACCTAATTCTTTACATTGATTATTTGAGTCTGCTTACAACAAACAGTCCCAAGACAGTAATTACTGTTACGGAGAATTTTACAGATGAGACTGTTGAGGTACGGGGAGAGGAAATGATTTTTCTATGGTCATGCCTTCCTGAGTCACAGAGTTCAGGTTCAAACCCAGGCTAATGGATTCCAAAGCACTGGTTTGTGGTCAGGGATGCAGTTCAGTGGTAGAGTACTTGCCTAGCTTTTGGGAGGCCCTAGATTTGATCGCTAGCACCAAAGAAATAGTCAAGAAAGGAAGGAAGGAAGGAAGGAAGGAAGGAAGGGGGGAGGGAAGGAAGGGAGGAAGGAAGGAAGGAAGGAAGGAAGGAAGGAAGGCCCTGTTAACCAAAAGAGAGAAAGAAAGAAAGAAAGAAAGAAAGAAAGAAAGAAAGAAAGAAAGAAAAAAGGAAGGAACAAAGGACAACCTCCTCCCCAAAAATAAACAGCAAAACAAAGCTCTAGTTCGCAAGCAAATTTTTAGCAAGCCAGACTAGATGCAAAAATGAATTCAAGGTAAATGACAAACTTTAAGAATAAAACTGATGTGAAAAAACTAACTAGACAAACTTCTAGCTAGTGTAAAAGGAAAGAGGAAGAGCAAACACGGCAAGTACCGCACGTAGGATGAAAACAGAGGCTAACCCCAGGTCCACAGGCACTTTGAACCACAAAGCCAGAACCACATATTGCTCAAGGCCCATGAACTTTAAAATTCAGAAGAAGGGGAAGTATGGGCATCACTATATAAAGTTATTAAAGAACAACTCCCAAGAAAGGGAATGGGTCTCTGTGATGTTAACAGCCATGGTGTTTAAGCAACTGATCACTGAGCTCACACGCATTTCCGTTACAAAGAAAGATGTCAAAAGGTAATATAAATTATTTCGTGACACATGTACGGATTCATCATCCTTGACTTAATGATGGTGTGCCATCTTTTTAAAGACTTTAAAGTAATGCATAAGCAGCAGACATCCGGGAGGAACTTTACTATGAAATTTGAATTTTGGTCTTTCCCCAGGCTAGCCACACACACTTTCCCGGCAACAGATAATGACAACTCTAGTCAGCCACATATCCTACAGTGCAGTATTCCTGGACCAGATACTCTGTAGCTCGAGTGTAGTAAATACGTTTTCAACTTAATGTTATCTTTCAGTTTCTGATTGGTTTATTTGGACATGACCTTATCATACCTCAAGGAACATCTGCATAGCTTTGACATTTAAATCTGACCAGTATAAACAAGAACAACATAGTGTTATTTATGAATATCATGTCAGGACTAGCTGTTTATCAAATTTTATGCTTCCTTTTCCACAGTATAGAGTTACTACTGGGAAGTGGCCCTCACCAGGGGACCTTTCTCAGCCTACACACTGGTCTCACAGTGGAATGTGTCCAAACAAGGTGTTCATTTCCTCCTTGAGCCTGTTTTAATAAGTGAGTGGGGACTTCTCTCTCTCTCTTTCTCTCTTTTTTTTTTCTTCTTCACTGGTTAGATTCAGATGATGACGAAGCTCTAGGGAAGGCAAGCTGGCCTGCTGCTGGCATTTCTAAATAAAGTTTTATTGGAACACAGCCATACCCATTTATTTACTTGTTGCCATAGTTACTTTCCCACTACAAGGTGAGTTGGGCAGTTGTGATAGACTCAGATAACAGTTTACTAGATGGTCCTTTAAGAAAAAGAGCCACCCTGCTTGGGGGGATGCTGAGATAACAAGGTTAAGAAGAAGGAGAACTCCCCTTGGAGGAAAGCACTCCCTGCATGGTTGGAACACGAAATAAATGCTATGATGTTCCAACTAATAACGAGATTGATGCAAAATCTCAAATCGTAAAAGGTCGTTTCTAGGAATATCAAGGTTATCAGGAAAGGAAGCAGTACCACATGGCTAGTCATAGAAGAAGAACCACACCATTATCTTTTCACAGGTTTTGAAAGTGTTTTAAATATTCAGCATCTACCTTGCAAACTACTTTTAGTAGAACATTTACTTAGAAGACTTGTACCAAAGCTCCTGTTGCATAAGATGTGAATTATGCAGATTCCCATTTAAAGAGATGTGAAATGAAAACACGTTCTTATCAATATATCATGGCATAAAATAAAACAGAACGCAACAGAGTGAGTGACATGTTATCAGCTTTTTTGAGACAGGATCTTGCTATAAAGCCAGTCTGGCCTCAAGCTTGTTATCTTGGCTGTTTTGAAGGATTGTTAACAACATGTCAATAATAATAATATTCTACTAAGAAAGACGTATACCGTTAGTAAATCAGTTTGCATATTAATGTATTATTTATTGTATATATTTACTTTATGTGCTACATACATAATTTTATATATGGTAAACATTTATATGTGAAATAGATATACCATATATATTCACATAGAAAATGTTATTTTATTTATATAATACACTACACTATATTATAATGTAATTTATACAAGTCACATAATTTACTAATGTAAATATATATTACAATTTATAAATAAAACACACAAAGTTGTTAAATTTGTTATTAATATACTTGTATAGTTTTAAAATGACATTAATCACATAGTAAGTGGCTTGTCAACTACCAGCCACTATACCAAAGCAGAAGACAACAGAAACAGAAAATAAATTTTCCATATTGTAGATATGATTTTTTTTTTACTTAAGGTAAATTGAGAAACTTCTTGGAACTATTGAGGAAATCTTCAGAGATGTTAAGAAAAATAAAGGCACAAAATTAATAAACTTCAAGTATCACCATGACCCATATGACTTGGCATAAAACAACAACAAACTTTGCCATGGGAAATAAGATGTTGTTAAGTAGGGAGGGGCATTCTATTTCTGACTTGGAAGAATCAGTATATTTTAAACACATAAATCCACTGCAAATTAACCTGTACAATTGTGGCAATCCTAAACAAAATTCCCACGGGTGAGTTAGCACGTGAGAAGGTGTATGAGAAGCTAGCCCTAATCTTCATTTCCATATACTTCCGCAAGCATCCAGGAGACCACAGGCCACTCAAAAGAAGTTTTTGAAGACAAATACTATGTCAAATCGTAAAACATATCACACAATTCTGGAAACAGCAAAGGTACGCGTGTCTATTAAGCCAAGTCCTAAAATATTTTCAGAGGAGCTCAGGGTGTAAGTGTTGAAATGAGGGACTGTATATGTGTAGAAGGTGCCGTAGGTGAATAAAGCCTATATTCTTTTTTTTAATTATTTACATTTTATGTGTATGAGTATATTGCCTGCATGTGTGTAAGTGCACCCGTGTTGTGCAATGCCTTGCAGAGGTCAGAAGAGGATATTGGATCATCAGGAACTAGAGTTACAAACTGTTGTCACCTGCCATGTGGGTGCTGGGAATTAAAACCAGGTCCTCTGCAAGAGCAGCCAGTGCTCTTAACCATTGAGCCATCTCTCCTGTCCCAAGCCTATATCCTTGAGCTGGGAAATATTCCCCCGCTTTTTAATTAATTAATTAATTAATTAATTGATTAATTAATTAATTTTCTTTTTTATATAGGGTCTCCCTGTAGCCCCAGGTGGCCTGGAACTAGAACTCACTATGCAGACCAGGCTGGCCTTGAGCTTACAGAGATCCGTCTGCCTCTGCCTCCCAGGTGCTGGGATTAAAGGTGTGCACCACCCCGCCTGGCACAGCTGGGAAATATTTTCACTGGAAACAAATCTAGAAACTATGAAGAAAAAGACAAGTATAGAACAGTTTGAAACTGTTGTGTGTAAAATCACTATGCCAAAAGGACAACCTGGCAAAAGCATGATGATGCTGGCAATAGAGGGAAGATGTTTCTTCCTGTAACAACAGCAAGTGCAAAGTGGTACAGAGAGGCACATACAGCAGCAAGAGAGAAGAGCCACCAACCAGCAATGCATCATCACTGGGAAAGGTTGCACTCTTGAGAACTGCAGGCCAAGGTTAAAGTCACAAGATATTCAGTGTGAGTGGAAAGGCAATCACTGAGCAGTGTCTAAGGAGGCACTAACAGATGAGTAAATGACTCTCCTGGAGTTCATATTTCTATAGTTACAGGTCCTAAAGGCAGCATTCAGAGGGTCTCTGAGTGGATAGGTGAGACCAAGATGTGGATCAATTCAGTGATAACTTTCACATTAAACTTTGTTTAGAATAACATGTCCTTATGCATTCTTTCGACAACATATTGAAACATTTAAATGTATATTGGTAAATAATCTTTCAATAGTCCTCAGGAGCTGTCTGTGGGCTTAACTGGAAGAAAGTCAATTTGCCTTTGGGAATGTTAATCTCCTCTTCTCCGCTATCCTTTTGTTTACCTAAGGCACAACTCAAACCTTACCCTAAATGAATTCCATACTTGTAGGCTTTTGGGGTTAACCTGGGGTCAGTTGGTAAAAATGTCTACAACAAAGAGCTAATGAAGCTTCTGACAGAATGAATGTGTATATCTTCTCTTTGAGTGTTTGTACTGTGGCCTCACGCAGCACACGAAAGTTGTCGGTTTTACACACGCACCCCATCACGTGAGCTTTACTCTTGAAAGTCTCAGCAGGGTAGGCATTCTCATCTCCATCCCATCAAGGTGAAGTGACCTGGGTCAGTCCGAGATCACAGTAGCCAAAGTGCTGTTTCCATGGTACTGGTTCACATCTGTCTATCATCTGTCTATATCTATCTATCTATCTATCTATCTATCTATCTATCTATCTGTCTGTCTGTCTGTCTGTCTGTCTGTCTGTCTGTCTATCTATCTAACATCTATCTATCATCTGTCTATCTATCTATCTATCAATCATCTATCCATCTATCATCTATCTATCTCTACCTATCATTTATCTATCTATCATCTATCTATCTATCTATCATCTATCTATCTTTCATCTATCTTCTGTCTGTCTACCTATCCATCAATCATCTATCTATCATCTATCTTCTGTCTGTCTATCTATCAATCATCTATCTATCTATCTATCTATCTTTTTATGTGTATGAGTGTTTTGCCTGTGTGTTTGTAAATGCTCCCATGCGTGCAGTGCCCACAGAGGCCAGACGAGGGTGTTGGATCCCTGGAACTGGAGTTAAGGACCATTGTTAGCCACCATGTGGGTGTTGGGTGCTGAAGTCCTCTGCAAGAGCAGTCAGTGCTCAGTGCTCACAACCACTGAGCCTTCTCTCCAGCCCTGACATCTAATTTTTGGTTTTTAAGACAAGGCTCACTGTGTAGCCCAGGCTGGCCTGGAACTCACTATGGAGCCCAAGCTGGCCTCAAACTCATGGGGCTCCTTCTGTCTCAGCCTCTCAGACACTGGGCTTGAGACATCACTCTCGGCTCCTCTCACTCCCCCACCCGGTGCCTCTTTAACAATGGAAGCTGAAGAGAGGTGCCCACAACTCCTAAGTGATGTGACCAGACCAGGGAGCTGTTTTAAGTGTTATGCCTCATCCCATCAGGTTCTTAGCCTCCTCAAGAACAGAGAACTTGGCCTGGTCTTGGAGTGCACGTGGATAAGATTCTTCTGTATCCCAGGACCTCTGGGTCTGGAGTATATGTTTGAGGACAAACCCATGGCATAGCTCATCGGTGAGAACTGTACACCCCAAAGCTCTTAGCTTTCCAAAGCTCTGGCTGCATGAGTATGAGACAGACATGCCCCTTCCCTCCACCCACCTTTTATGGCTTCTTTCACTGCAGAATCCACAGGGAGAATGTTCTTCTCCACCAGCTCCAAAGGCCCTGGTCGAAGAGCAATCTTCTCATTGAGGTCATCTGCGAGGCGGGCTCTTTTCAGCTTCATCTGAGCAGTTGGGATGGATCTCTCTGCAGTGGAGGCTGCAGGGTCGAAATGAACAGGATCCGATTTAGAATTTGATGTCATTTTGTTTGGTTTGGTTCTTTGGCTTATGGTTACAAAACATTGTGTCCCACCATGCTCTACCGTCCTGATAATTTTTCAATGCAATCATCATCACTTCACAGGGATTAGCACCGAAGACCAGACACTTCCAAATAAAGGCAAATGGAGAGGCACACAGAAAAACTGGAGAAACTTGCCTTGCGAGGATTTGTTTTAAAAAATGCAATTTGGCAATTTTGTAAGCAAGCAGTCCATGGGGTCTGTGCTGCTTGCCTGACCCTAAGCTCCGGGCTTTGTAGAATGACTGGCACAGTCTGAGCCTGCAGTAAACATGATCTCCTGGGTAGAGTTAGTAGTGGTAGGATAACTTTTTAAGGGTTTTAGATTTGTCAATGTTGTGATTCTTACTGAGAGTCAAATATGCAGATATGTTACAAAAGGAAAAATATCCCTTTGAAGCTGATAGTTAATTAAACAGAGGGATTTTTTTTTTTTTAAGTTGAATTTATTCAACAGGCAGTTTCTCATCATTTGGAGGAGAAAGGTTAGGTATAAGGGTCTAAACACTCCCCTTTATGGCTGACCCCAAACTTCCTCTTTTTTATTATTTTTATTTTATGTGTATGATTGTATTGCCTGCAAGTATGCTAGTGCACCTGTGTCATGCAATGCCTCGGAGGTCAGAAGAGGGCTTCGGATTCCCCTAAGGATGGTTCGTAGCCGCCATGTGGGAGCTGGGAATCGAACCTGGGTCCTCTGCAAGAGCAGTCAGTGCTCTTAACCGCTGAGCCATCTCACCAGCCCCCAAACTTCCTCTTTATGGCAGGCTGTGACTTATTTCGGTGAAAGAATGCAGAGGAGAATTCAGGCACCTGTGACTCTGGTGGGGAAATGTGAGGTAAAGAGTGTTCCACTTTTGTCCCAACTGCTGGATTTAGAAGATGAGGTATTTATAGACAAATATCCCTGCTTCATTGGTTTACTACCATCAATCCACTAATCTAGACCTGGGGTCTCAGGTTGACTAAGCTTTCTGTATACAGCAGAGGGACCCATAATTGGTAACAGCAGGCCAGGTTTGTCTAGAAGTTCCAAACTGGTATATGAGAGTGTTGGAGGCTAGACAGATGGCTTAGTAGTTAAGAGTGCTTACTACTCTTGCAGAGAACTGGAATTTGGTTCCCAGCACCTTTGTCAGGTGGGTTAGAACTGCCTGTAACTCCAGCTCCAGGATATCTGACATCCTCTCCTGGCTTCTGTGGACACCAGTCCTCACATACACATGCCCCCATACAGACACACAGACACAGACACACACACACACACACAGGAACACACATACACACAATTTAAAATTAAAATAAAACCCCCCAAGGAATGGAGGTATCTAAGCCTAACCCTTCCCCCAAACCATTCATTAGAGGCCATTGCAAAGGTTGGTCGCTGAACTCCCCACCTCAGGGCTTTTCCATCCTTTCTGACAGGCCTCTCTGCCTCTTACAAGTCTTCCATGAATGAATCCAGTTGCTTTCAGGACCAGTGGCTCTCCGTTCCAGCTCCCCTCCTCTACCCCCAAGCCTGGCCTTGCCCCTTCTGCCCCTGTGGCACTGAGACCACCTTTGCACTACTTTCTCCATTCCCATCCCACACCCTGTAATTCTTCTTGGTGCTCCCCCACGACCTCCTCTTCTAGCCCCACTGGACAGCCTTCCTAGTTCTGAGTTTTGTCTGTGCTATAAGCACCAACCCTTCTTTGCCTACTGTTGCTTCTGACTTTGGATGAGAAACTCTTGGAAGGCAGGGGTGGTTCGTATCTTAGCAGGTCTTTGGCGCTCCATGGAGCAAATTCTCAGTTTTTGTTTGGGAGACTAGAGGGTTCCATGAGAGTGGCATGCAGAACCTGGGGCTGCTGTTGTTTGCAGCTTGATGCCAACTACAAGGATGAAAGAAATAACTTTTAAAAAGTACTGGAGATGAAATTCAGAGAAGCATTGCACTGTTGGGTGACACTTTACCCACTTATGCTTTCTTGATTACAGCATGTCTATGCCTTCATTATCATAAATGTGCACTATACTAAGAGCATACAAAAGAAAATGAAATAAATGCACAGGGAACTCCTCACACTGAGTCATTCTTTCTGAGCTATTTATTTTTATTATTAGCTCTATACTTTTTCTTCCCAGAACTGGACTGTAAACGCAGTTGTTTACGTATTTGGTTTTCTTTCCCAGAATTCACTTATAAATACAGTTTTGTTTTCTGTTGTTTCCCCTAAACATCTTTTAAGGTTTTTTTCATTAAGTTATTATTCTTTAAAACCCTTGCTGGTGGTGGCTATGTGGTCTTCTGCCTGATGAAGGATCTTCAATATATTTGGCAAATACCTTGGTATTGTGACCTTTACACCAGTGTCAGTGTTTTCCCATCTAAAGGAACTCCTTGAAACACTATTGTACATAAACCTTTGCAATACGATTATCTTCTTTAAATAACATTTAAATTATAAGGAGTTTGATTTACATTGCAAACTGCCCTCTAGAAACCCTGACCTGGTTGCACTCCCAGCAGAGGTAAGAATGCCTATGCCCCCTTAATCTTGCCACATGCAGTATTTATTTTCACTTGTTAACTTGATCATTGAAAAGTCTGTATCTCATTTGAAATGCCATTTCTTGGGCTGTTTGTACAGCTGTAAGCTTGTGCTGACACAGCAGCTGTTTCCAGGGTCTTTCCAGATGTCACTGCAAAGGAGGTAAGAATTTTGTCACCTCTGCCTGAGAGCCCTTGGTATTCTTTGCTGCCTCATCCGGGTCACAGCCTTGCAACCCACATAGCGTTTCTACTGATTCTGCACTGTTGTTTTCTCTCTTCCCTAGCCTGAAACTGTTCTGTCTTAAAGCACTTATTCCATGGTTGGGAAAAGGTCAGTAAGCCAGAAGCAGTCAGAAATGGTGCTGATCAAAGAAGGAAGACATGGCTCTCATTCTGTTTCAGGACCTCTCCTGCCCTGTAAAACTGGCATCCAGTCTTGGAAGGAAATCTGCATTCTAGAGAAAGAGCGCTGGTGTCAGGTACACACTGCAGCTCTGCCTTCAGTGCTCATCCTTGTTCTGAGCTTGGTCTGTGCTTCTTCCCTTCTTCCTCCTTAGTCCATTTGGAGTCAGATGCCTCATTTCCAAGAACCTGCTCTGCGCATCCATTGTGAATGCTGATTCTCATGTCAGCCCCTTCTATTACCCTGGGAGGGTCCTTGAAGGGCAGGAGACTGTGTCATAGTTATCTCTGTACTTAGGTCAACCAGCTCCTAGTAAACACCAGTGTAGTGCTTGTTCAATGAGCAAATATTTCATAGATAATGTCAAAGTAGGAATTGGGCCTCTTTGAAGCTGGCACCAGTGGTCTGAGGACTCCCAGCTTAGGGAAGGCAACTCATAAAGCAGGGTGAGACCTGCACCTCTCTTCCCCAGGTGTCAGACCATATGTGGTAGCAGCTAGGTGTTTGCTCCATTTCTTCTTTCCAACATGGTGGTAGCACCCTAGGGTAGAACTGGACCTGCATGGATCAGCCCTGATATTTCTGAGACTGATATTCCCTGCACACTGGAACACAAAAGTTTCCACAAGGCTGAAGCAAACTGCTACCCAATAACTAAGGAAGCAACTAAATGAACCCCCATCTCATGCAAAATGACCAACGATCCATATTAATAACAACTGGCAATATGTTGGGCACTTCTTATGTATCCAGAGAGGTTATGGGATGGCCAAGCCTTAGAGTCAAGAGCGAGACTGAAACCCAAGCCTGAAATACATTAGCTAGTTAGCTACCTGTGTCTGAGATGACTGAATGACTACTTGAAACAACTTAATAACAGAATACTAGGAAAGGCTTGTTAAGGGGCTTAGAAAGTGCAGAGATGGCTCTCTAGAAAATAGCCCATTGTTGGATAGCCATCTTTTTGTTCATGACATTATGCAGCCTTACCTTGGAGTATGTGCATATTAGCCAAGCTGGCACGGTCGAACCTGTTTCTGCCCTTGTGCTTCAGGGAATCTTCAGTCTGTAGAACACAAACAGTGAATCATCTAGTTTTAAAAAATTATTTTGATTTACTTATTTTTATTTTATGTGCATGAGTGTCATGTCTGCATGTAAGTGCACTTGTGTCGTGCAGTGGCTTCAGAGGACAGAAGAGGATGCTGGGTCCTTTGGAACTGGAGTTATGGACCATTGTTGCTATCATGCGAGTGCTGGGATTCAAATCCAGGTCTTCTGCAAGAATAGCCAATGCTCTTAACCACAGAGCCATCTCTTCAGCCCCAAATCATCTAGTTTTAAATTAAAAAAAAAAAAAACCCTCAATTTCTCCCAAAAGGAAAAACTACTCTTGGAATGACAAATGGAAAATGGAAATACCCTTGCTTTCCCTTTTTTTTTTAAGAAACACAAAAATTTCTCCAAGAATTCTGGTATGGGAAAGTAAGGTGAAGGACTGAAAAGCCAGGGCCCAGGTGAGCGCTACAAATAGGAAGGTATTTAATGGACAGGTAGGTGCATGTTAATAATATCAATATGACAGTTGACATGGAGTTATGGAGTTGCTTTGCTATCACTGGTCTTATTTCCTCTTAAAACAAGTCATAGAAATAGCAAAGGTCACATATAAAATGCTGCATAAACCCATAATAAGATGCCACATTTTCTGGGAGTTCTGATATGGCGGAAATGGAAACCCTACAGATCTAGACTTTGTAAGGTGACTGGAAACCAATGGGTTCCCATCTCTCAGTGTCATCTGATGATGGAGTGTCTGCAGGGATGACACAGGCTAGGGTCAGACCAGCAAAGGATCCAGGCCTCTGACTTCTGCTTCTGTTTTTTTTCTCTCTCCCTAGAGTGGATCTCTTATTGGGTCCCTGAGAAGGGTCTGTGTTCTCTCCGGTTCCGGTCACAATCTTCGTTTCCTAGTAGTAGGATCCACAGCCATTCACAGCGAATTCAAAGATCTGCAGAATCCCTCTCTTCCTGTCTGCTCACAGACAAGCTACAAGGCTGCAGCATACAGGCAATGAAACAGATGCCCACTTGTCTTCCTGTCTTGCTTGAAGTGCTGATGGCTCTCAAATAGTATTTATATTGGTGATAAATTCAGGTTGTTAGAAATTGTTACAAAGATGCCAAACATATACGTTAAAATTTTCTTTTAAATAAAACAAAGCAAACAATCTTGGCTTCTAAATCCAGAAAAGCACCTGAGTAACATTTCACTTTGATTCAAGTCACTGTAAATATGTCGTATCCACAGACGTCATTTTCCCACTGAATTCACATAAAAATATCTGCTTTGTGGGGGCTAAAGAGACGGCTCAGTGGTTAAGAGCACTGATTGCTCTTGCAGAAGACCAGGGTTCAGTTCCCAGCACCTACATGGCAGTTAACAACCATCCATAACTCCAGAATAGGGGATCCTATGCCCTCTTCTGGCCTCTACAGGCATTGCACAACACAGGTGAACTTACATGCTTGTAGGCAATCACTCATACACATAAAATAAATTAAAAAATAAAAATATCTGAATTTTTCTAAGAATGTACTGTAATGAAAGGTAAGTCAGCTTGCAAACCAACCTTACTTTTAAGACTTTTTTGACCTCTAGTGCATTTTTGCTGTGATAGTCCCCTGACACCAGAAAGACTGAGAACACTTTTTTCAAGTTGCAATATATCAGTTTTACAGCTTACACAATAGATGCCATTCCCACAGTCTTTGTTTCATAGGAGCAAGAGGCATTGTGGTGAGGACAGGGATCTGGCCAGTTGGAATTTGTTGTAGAAATTCTATATGCTTTAGCCAAAGTTTAGCATTCAGAAGTCTAGAACCTGTAGATATTCCTGTAGTTCACTTTCAGGAAAGGCAGTGTGCAAAAATTACCTTGTCACTATCCAAATTTTTTCTTTGTTCATGGAATTCAGTTGGGCTTTTCAGTGCTGCAACAGAAAGATAAAGAGGTGAGCAGAGGCTGGCCAAAGGCAGGGGTCAGTATAGCAGGACTGCTGTGTGCTTGCTCAGCTCTGCACAGTCTGGAAGTGATGGCCTTTAATAGGCCATAAGCAACACAGAGGAAAGGCCTAGAGGACACTAGTTGCCTAGAAGCCACAGGCAGAACTCAGGCCTAAACCAGGAAGAGCAGCAAAAGCAGAACATGTGACAGGAAGAAAGGTGGAGGCAGCCCATTCTGAGTTCTTAAGGAAACAGAGGGTCCAAGGTGACACTGGTTTAAGGGAGAAGCTAAATGGGGCAACTCACACCCTCATTGGCTTTGCTGTGCCCTTGAGTTCTAAAAGCTGGATGGATGACTGTGGTCTGGGGTAAGTGGGGACATACTGGAGAAAAGGACTATATTCTGGAGATAGAATGTGGATTGTGAGCATGCAGCCAAGGGTGTTGACTGAGAAGCAGAGAGTCAGAATATGAGGGCTGGAAGGGACCAGGGAAACAGAGAACGCCAACTCCAACCCTGAACAGAATGGGGAAAACTGAGGTTCTCATAAATGGATAGGCTTGCCCAGGGTCATACAATTAGGTCTTGGATTCTAGGTTCTCCAAAACCCTAATCTCTTTACAGAAGTGGCATTCCAACTACTCATAGTCATCAGACATAGGCTCTGGGCATCCATATCTAGTATAGAGCAGCACAGACTGCTTGTACCAATTGCCACTTTTGCTCTTCCCTCTACATTCTCCCATCTCTCCTCAGAGCACCTGTTGGCCATGGTTCCAAAAACTTTCTTTTTTTAAAAAACTATTTTTATTTTGTATGTCTGAGTGTATTGCCTGCATGTATACAAATGCACCCAGGTCATGCAGTGTCCCTGAAGGTCAGAAGAGGGCATCAGATCCCCTGGAACCTGAGTTACAGACAGTTGTTGCTGCCATGTGGGTACTGAGAATTGAACCTGGGTCCTCTGCAAGAGCAGCCAAGTGCTTTTAACCACTGAACCATCTCTCCAGCCCGGTTCCATAAACTTTCAATGTAGCAAAACCAGGGTATCCTTCGGCTAATGCCTACATTTTGTTTCAGACTTCCTAGTCTCCTGGAATAATTTCAATTAGGAGTCCTTGTAAGTGAAAAGGTTGTTCAGAACACAGAATTGCATTGTTTCTCTTTGTAAATTGTGAATGTGGATAAATTTATGACACCCATGATCCAGATTCTACCAATAGTCTAATAGATGTCCACTCTTAGGCAATGTAGTAGTTTCCCAAATCTTGGTTGACACAAAAATTAGATTTCTGGCCAGATCAGTGCCCTTGTTTATCCCTAAAGATTACACTAACCCTAAGCACCTTTTCCTACCAGCTAGTCAAGGTGACATAGATGAAGGATGGGCAGTATTATGATGGTGCTTGATCTTACTGTTTTCTATGTAGGATGCTGTTTGGAAAGTTAGTAAGTCATGCTTGCTTTCTACTAATCTCCCTGGCTCACCCCAACATTAATGATGTTGACCAAAGGCCATGCCAAAATTGTCCCAACCAGCTGCCTTGTACCCAAGTAATTCACAGTCTTCCGTATCACACTGACAAGAGATTAAGAGGTTTCTTTTCAAAGGACAAAGATGAATATTTAGTTTGGATATCACCTTTCACATTGACCTGGAAACTGACTTTCTAGCTTCTGTTTGAGTGCTATGTTTGTTTTTAAAACAGACTTCTCAGTCACACCTGCTGTTGTAGATGGTCCCCTTCTTTCCTACTTTTTTTCCATTTGAGTGACTGGGAAACAAATGGCACTACTGTGGCTCATGCACTTTTCCTCGATTGGGATCTGGGCACCCTGGGGAGGAACTTGTCTACTTGTAAGTGCTCACAGGAAATTTTACTGGGAATGCCTGGAGTGAGTCCCCCTTCCTTTTCCTAAGCAACCAGGTCACAGAGTCTACTTGAAATTCAGTAGGCCCTGTGAGCCTAGGTACTCTGTACTGATAGGTCTTTGCTTTTGCCCCTCATCTGGTATTCATAGAATTAAGCATTATATATTATTAGTATGACAGAATTTCTTTCATCACCCAGTAAAGGAATTGATTTCTGAATTGATCTTTACTAATTAGTTAGAAAGAATAACATATGCTTTTCCTTAAGAAGATCCCAAAAGGGAAAAGTATTAGTATTAGTAGACATTGAGATATTTTTTACATTCCAAACACAATTACTTTTGTTTTCATAAAATTAATTTCATCTGTTATTATTGTGTATAGATGTGTCTGATGACAATGTGTGTGCAAGGACGTGCATGCCACACACGTGACAAAGAACAACTTTGTTAACTCTCTCCTTCTGGGGATCAAATTCATGTTGTCAGATTTGTGCACATGCCTTTACCCGAGTCTTCATGCTGCTTCACACAATTAGTTTTAATTGGACCTGATACTTGAGAGGAATTTGATTCTGTCATCCCCAAGGTTGTTTAGTTCTTATTAGTGGAGCTTATTATTCTAAGAAACACTGCACTTCCTGTATTAACTTTATAAGGCTACAATTCATTACTGTCTGTGTCAGTCACTCTCTTGTGAAATGATTTGCATAGTCCTCTGATGGTAGTACAAAGGTCTTCTGGAACTTTCTACCATAGGGTGGAAAGCTATGCCCATCTATCAAGGTCTTGGGAAGAATACCAGGAGGTTCTCAGGCTGCCTTCACCAAATGGTCTCAGAATCTGGGGGGAGGTAAAATGGGGAGATGGCTTGAGGTCACACTATGAAAAAACTCCCCTGCAGTGGCCATGGGGTTGCGGTTTGCCTTCTCTGTGGCTCAGGGAATGTGGGCTTCAGCCATCTCCCCTGCAGGCCTACAAAAATCATAATGCCTCCTCTAGCTGAATTTTTGAAAAACACACAAAGGACCACTTCTGCTGCCAGCCCGGGGAGTATCAAATGGCAAAATTTCATATTTAAAGGACATTGACATTTAAGATGGAAAAAGAATTTGGATTCCTAAATTAAAAAAATAAGTCCATGTGATTTCCAATTAGAATACAGCTATAAATCCAGTCAGCCACACGTCGGACTTGTTCCCCCTGGAGGAAGATGAATCGCTCCTCACAGGGGAATTCACGATCTCGCCTCAGAGTTTAGTCGCAGGCTATTCCTATTTCTGTCGCTACAGCTCTAGCTAATTTGGGTCAGCTGTGTGGGTAAACATTCGCTTACTTAGAGCTCAAAAGAAAGATCCTGAGATACCAGCAAGTCTCCTGCAGACCTCTCTGTGCCATTCTGACCTCAGGCATCCAATGGGATCCTGTACAGTGGAGCAAAGAGCCCTGGATGGTGCTAAGGAGGACTCTCTTCTGCACAGGGTTGGGTGCTTGTATTGGCTGGCAGCTCTGGCAGCCATAGGGTGGTAACAGCAGCACTCTACTCCGCTCAAGGGGACCCAGGCTGAGAGAACTCAGCTCCACTGAACAAGGGATTGAGAGGGAGACACAAAGAGCCACAGCCCGGGGACAGCAAGTTTCTCTGTGGTTCTCTGTGTGGCCCTGGGACTGACAGGCTCAGCATCAATTGGGAGCATGTTAGAAATTCCAGTCCTCGAGCCCCACCTCAGAAATTCTGGAATGGGACAATGGGGATCTGGGTTTGAACAAGCCCTTCAGGTGATTTTGAGGCCCACATTTGAGAACCATTGCTGTGGAGCCCCAGACTGTCATGACTGATTTTCAGTACTGTAGAAAGCTGAAGGAAGAGGGCAGTGTCAGCCCAAAGAAAGGAGGCATACGTTGAGGAAACTGTCTCTTTGGCCACTTCTGCCTGGAGTCATAGCAGCGTTGTTTAAAAGTGCTAGTTCTAATGAAATACATTGGCTAGTGAACTTATAGGGCATTAATTAGTTGAAAACAGATATATGGATTAATAATACATATCCACAAAGTTCTTTGGGGGAAGAAAGATAGTTATTTCAGACTTGAGACTCTCAATATTGTGTATTTAAAGACATCCTGGTTACTTGAGAAGCTAGGAACCATCTAGGTGAGCTCTCTCCTCGTTTTGTTACCTGCGTTTGGTACAACAAGCTCTCTCCTCATTTTGTTACCTCCTTTTGGTATAACCTTGAACTAATTCAGTAGATTTCCTGTGCTCTTGGTTTTCCGCTTATAAAATTGGCTTAATAGTATTTGTTCTTGCTGGCTTGCTTTTAAAGGCAGACTGGACCTTGAGCACTTCTGAACGATTAAGATACAGGGTCCGTATAGGTGATAACAACTTAGAAATCACTTTCTTTTTTTCTAGTTGATAATAAATTGCTCAATATGTACCCAAATTATAATCTTAGGGATCTGGAAACAGTGCACTTGCCCAGCATAGCTTGTGGTATTTAAGACATGGCTCGCACACTTGCAGAATTTAATGCAACATATGGCAATACTCTGGAATTTCTCCCCAAACAAATACGAAGACAAATTCAAGGTGTCTGTAATGAGTGTTTTTCTACTTTCCAAGGAACAGGAAACTGGAAAACTGAAGGAGAGATGGAAGAAAAGAGAAATCAGGACCAACCCAGGTGGACTTGGCATGAAAATCCAGGGTACCTTTCCCTAGCTCTGAGGTGATGTTAGGAAGAAGGGAAGAGGCAGACAGATTAATCCCCTCGTGCCGTGTTCTGCTCAGGCAGCCAACAGTGTGTGGTAGGCGACGTAAGGAGAAGCCAAGTCAGCTGATGCACTGGGAAAAGGCAGAGAGACTCTGTCCAGTGAGCTTCTCAAAACTATGGTGAGGCTGCATAGGGAGTGGGTGGGAATGGCTCAGCATTCTTCTCTCTATTCAGGAGTGCCACAGAGTTCAGGGATTTACCAAGGCTTTGCAGTAAATATGTGGTTGCTGTAGCTTGGATTAGTCTGCAAAACAAATAAAGGCAGCACCATTCATAGACAGCTCGTTGTATCTTGAATTCATTTACATTGATCAGATCATGGACTCAAGCTGCCCAGACATCCCCCTCTGGCCAGAGGTGGCCCTCTCTGAATCTGGGCACACAGAAGCCTTTCTGGGCCCCAAGCCATCTACAATCCATTCTGGCTCTCTCTTCTCATCTTCTGTTCCAGGAGGAGGAAAACTTTCCTTCTTATTTTCCCCAAGTTCAACCCCATTAGACTCTCTTTAGTAGCAGTGAGGGAGAGAAAACCATTTTCTCCTTCAATTCCCCCAGTACTTACTCTCATGAAGGGGTCTATAGTTTCCCAGAATTGTTAATAGAAATGATTAAACGGGGATTTGGGGCCCCTTCTAGACTGTAAGAATTGTGTCTGATTTCTGTGTGCTCTCCAGCAGATGTCTCATAGCTCCATGGCCATTTACTGAGTCTAACACATGCGCCTGAGCATGTTTTTCATGAAGCTTTGGAAGTGGTTAGAATGAGGTGGAGTCATTTAAGGTTCTGCTTCAGAGAGTGATGCTCCAGGGGAAAGAACTATAGGGAGGAAATATGCATACAAATAAGTAAGTGGCACCCTCCCAGAGGTTGACACTGTTCTGAAGCTCCAAGCAGCCTGGGTATCCTTCTGGTAAGCCTGAAGGGCAAGGGCAGTGAAGACACTCCTTTCAAAGCTTAGCTTTGGTGGCAAACCAGACAATTCCAAAGCTCCATTTTAGGGAGCTTGGGTTTGGGAGAAAAGTCCAAATAATAAAACCTTAGATTTCATGATGGTTTGGAAAATATGAACTTCACAGCTCGCATACACCTGTGAGAGCTATCGTCAGCTATGGCTCAAGCTCCCAAGCTGGGCCCAAGAAGCCTTTTCTCATTATTTAAAGTTGTTTTAGGGTTCTATGTTGGCCTCAGAACCCCACCGTACTTGACTTCTAGTTAAAAGATGGCTTTAACTTCATTCAAAGCACCAGAAGAGGGAAAACCCTAAACTCATAACACATAAAGAAGAACAAAATGAAAGCTTAGAGTTGATCGGCGGGATTAAAAATAATTGTTGCTGCTGATGTGGACTGTTTGTTATTTATCAGCATCCTCAAAGCCTTCATGATGCATGCCCAGGAAGAAGGAGTGGTCCACAGGAAAGTATGTGTTTCAGCTCATTGGGGTAGAGGGTAGAAACCTTGTGATGTAATCATCACTTTGCAATGGAGAAAAAGTGAAGTCCATCAGAGGCAAGGCAGTGGAGTTTGTTATTTTACAGTGAAACACAGACTATGATCAGAACCCAAATCAGTACATTAAGACCACTGGTTTATCCTTTATATTACCCAAGTTCTTCCTTGTAGTGCGAGGGGATCAGACTCAGGGGCCTTTTGTACCTGAGAAGTGAGTGTTCTACCAGTGAGCTACACCCCTAGCCTGCAATTACTTTAATTTCTAAAATTTTACTTGGATTTGTTTTTGGCCACAATAATGTAAGTGTTTATGAATGCAAAGTGATTGAACATTTGGGGAAAGGGGACTGGCTATGTGGGGACTGGGCATCTAAGGTTCTGGCTTCAACTCTGCCTCATGAAGAGGGGAGGGGGTTGGCATTTCTCTGATGGGCAGGCTCTAGAGATGACCCAACATAAAATATCGGCTGAAGCCTGCCAAGTCAGAGTACATGCTCCTGTTGACTATGTGATAACTCCTGACAACTCATTCACATAGCCATCAATTTTTGTGTATAGGCAATTTATGGTTACATTATAGAATTTCAGGGAGGATTACAATTATTTCACATCATGTGTATACCCAAGGGGTAACAGAAAGAAACTAAGTGGAGGTGCAAATTAAACTCCTGTAAGTTAAAATGATAGAAAATTGGAATGCTTTGGGCTTAGCTTTAGGACATTTGAAAATTCTGTTAGGTCTTTAAGTTCAGTTTCATGAATGTTAAAGACAAATGGAGATTTGACTAGAGGAGGCGTTTTAAATCTCCATGCTGAAGAGAAACAACTCTCCAGGGAAGATTCTCAGAGGCTTCTAGAAGCGATGAAGAGAAGACCAGGAAGTGGGATGGAGGCCCCCAAAATTGTCTTGGCCGGCATATATGTGCATATGCGCATACATATGCATACATGTATATGATTTGACTCACAGGGATCACCTGTTCTTCCTCCTTCTATACTTCCTCCTTCCCTTTCCCTTTTCCTTTTCTTTCTAACAAAAATATTTAAATAGCTCCTCCTTCCTGCTCCCCATCCTCTGTACTTCCAGGTGAGCCCTCAGTACCCTACTTTGCATGGAAGTTGCACATTCCGTCCCAGATTAGGTTGAAGAGCCTATCAGCAAGTGAAAAGACATCCTTGCTCTAGCTTTCTGAGAGGAGCTGAGTAGAACAGATCTGTCCATGAAGGGCCTGCATCATGTGTTAGACACACACTTGCACACTTTTCTATACCTCAGAAACCCTGACTGGGAGGAGATGCTGAAGAATGGAAAATCTTAATCATTTGCCTTAGTTAAAAGAACCATTTTGGGCCTGGAGAGATGGCCCAGTTGTTAAGAGCACTGACTGCTCTCACAAAGGACCTGGGGTCTGTTCCCAGCACCCACATGGAGGCTAACAACCATCTGTAACTCCACTTCCAGGGGATCTGACGCCCTCTCTGGTCTCCACAGGCACTGCACACGTGGTGTACTTACAGGCAAAATACTCATATGCATAAAATATAAATAAATAAAAAAAAATGTAAACAATCATTTCATTCTTTTCAGGACTTTTCCCTACCCTAAAATTGCCTTGATATATGCAGTGGGTCACAGTCACAAATTCTGTTAATAACTTACCAGCATTTTGTTAATATCTATACTAGCTGACTCCGAAAATCCTGGAAACAAAGTCTTATGAATCCATTCCACCCCACTATACAAACAGATGCTTGATTTATACAACTGACATGAGAGGTATTATTTAAAAACATATCTTAGGGATAATCTCTGTCTTTTCTGGAATTCTTCAGGTATTTCCAGATTTAATGCCATGTACCTCAAAAATACTCTTATCCAAATGCCAGCTGTAAAATTCAAGCTCAGGGTATTCAAGGATCGTGGGCTGAACTTCAAACCAGTTGTGAACTCGGGTGAGTCAAAAGGTTCTGGGTCTATAGCTTCATTTGTCTTTCCAGAATTAAGGAGAAAAAAACACCCTTGAGGCTGCAGGTTATCAGCTTTCAGTGAAATTGTCTTCTCCGACCTGACCTGTCTGCAGACTTTCAGCTTCCCCCTGTCACTCTCATTTTCAGGAGGCTGACTCAGCTAAAACACCGCACACAAACTTGCTGCTTTGTTTCCTCAGTGGAATAGTGTCACTGAAACAGACTTGAAACCACGGGAAGCTGCCTGCCTTTTCTGTGCTTGGGAAAAACCTCTAAAAACTTTTGCTCTGAAGCCACATATTGCTTACTATTTGGAAGTTGAGCCATTAAGAAAGTTACTTTTGAATTACAAAAGAAAAGGCTCAGAAAATTCTTTGTTCTGTTGCAGCTCTGAAACAGAATAAGCTAGAAAATGGGTCATAGTGTTCAAATACACTAACCACAGGGCAATCTGTCAAGGGTAGATTCTGGATATTGTATATTACACATTGAAGCAACAGACTGGCAGTATTGTCCAAGGACCTGAATTTCTGCAAGTATCATGAATCTTGATTTTTAATGTTATTTGGGAGAGTTAGTATGACCTAGACCAGTTTAAACTGTGATTTCATTCATCCAGGACACATTTCCCTTTATTTCCACAGATGACTAAGAGTTAGCTTTAATTGTTACATTGGTAGAAAATCTCACGTCTTCTAAAAGAGGTGATAATCCATCTTTGGCTCAGATTTTAGGCAAGAATTAAATATTAGACTATTTGTGTTAAAATAGTATCACAATTAAATCTTCCAGGAAGAAAATATTTGATAGCATTCAATTAACTGTGGACTCAAACAGCTGAAACCAAACCAAGAAAGCAAGAAAAACCATACATACAATTGATGTTTCTGGAAGGACTTGTGATCACATCCAAAGTAGGAGAAGGGTTAGGGATGCCCATTGTGAACCGAGTTTACCCCGAGAACAAATTGACCATGTTGGAATTTTAGAAGCAATCTCTATGTGGGATGTGGGTAAGGGCAGTTGGGGCAAAGCACCTAAAGTCTGGGTTTCTGCTGATGCAGATTCATAAGGACTTTGGGAGAGAGATATGCTGGCTTAGACTAAAGGGCTTCTAGGGACTTTCCATCTCCCAAGGATCATAGTACTGGGGTAGAGGAAGCATTTCGAGTACTCACATGGTATTATGCCTTGGTTAGCCAGCTGCTCCTGGGTCCTTCTCTGTTGAAGTCGTAACTGTAAAACTTAGAAAAGAAGTGTTAGCTTGTGAGTTGGGATAGACATGAGACTGTCCACTTATACTTTCACCATGCATTCCTAGTCTTCCTCATTTTTTTTTCCCAGAATGGCTTTGACTGTTATTGTGTAGCACCTTTCCATTTTTATTGTAGACAGAGAAGTGTGATAAAAGCTTGTGGTGTTTCCAAGCTTGCAGAACCCGGTAAGAGAATGCTGATCTCCTTTGAAGAGAATGCTATTCTCCTCCTCTCTATGACACTGTTTCAGGGATAAATTATTGAAGTATGCTGTGGTGGTAGCCTGTGATTTCAATGTGTGAAGAGGAAGACAAAGCAAAGCTATATAGGCTTTGGAGGTCCACCTGGGTTCAGATCCTATCTGCACCCCTTAATAGACATGGAGCCCCGGGTCCACTGCCTAATGTCTTTGACCCTTGGTTTCCCCATTTGTTAACAGGAGTAATGCCTACCTTTCACTGTTGTCATAAAGTTTGATAAAACAAATGTATGCATGTTGCTCAGCAGGGTGCCTGGCACTTACAACGTCATCAGTGTCATCGGTAGATGTTTTGTGAGAATTCAAATATCTATTAGAATTACACTTTGCTTAGAAAAAGTAAAACATTATAAATTATCCAAATATTCTATTATTCATATTTTAAATGTATTAGGTACTCATAATACAAACATTGTATATAAAATATTTATGTGTAAAATAGTACATATTGAATAATACTGAACTGTTAAATTATGAGTAAGGTATTTACAATTTTCTCCTTTCTCTCCCTCAAGAACATTCTGTCTTTGGAGACTCAGCTTCCCGTTCATGAATATTCCATTTGCTCAGGGAGATTATGAATTTGTTGTCATGGTTCTTGGCCTTAAGTTGTTGGGAGTAAGGATGTGACAAAATGTCTGAGATAAACAACTTAGAGAGGAAGGATTGGCTTTGGTTCATGGTTTCAGAGGTTTTCATCTAGAGTTGGCTGTTTCCGCTGCTGTTGACCTGAGGTAAGGCTACACATCTTAGCTCAGAGCATGTGACAGTGAAAGCAGCTTAGCTCATGGCACTAAGAAGTAGAGGGGAGACTGGCAGAAAGAGGTAGGGCAAGATAGACTCCAAAGTACCCATCCTCACGTGGCATGCTTCTTCTTGAAGGTAGGCCTCATCTTCCAAAGTTTTCACCGCCTCCCCAAATATCAGCTGGGGTCCTGGACTTTAACATATGAGTCTGGGGCAGGGGGCATCTCGTATTCAAACTATGGTAGGATGCAAGGAGTGGACACTTGCAAAGACAAGGATTAGTTCAATGAGCCTGAAGTGAAAGAGGATGTCAAGAACTACTTTTACAAAGGGGAAATTGGAGACAGGAGAACAAATGGAAAGGTGGCAAAGGCTGTGTGGCACATTTAATATTTAGAATGAAGCTTTAAAGCAAAGGCAGTTGTAAAATAAAATGGAAGTTAAGGTAATGGGGAAAAACAATTTATAACAATGTTAGTGCATATTTTGAATTGGATTCTTGCTAGCCATTTTTGAGAGAACAATCTTGTTTGAATTGCTTTTGGTTAATCTTGGTTACCAAACTGTGCTTCATTAGATAAGTCCCCAAGATCTCATGCTAGAATAGGACAACAGAGAAGATGGATTATTTTACAAAATGAATACATGAAAATTATGTGAGGATTTTATTGATTAAGCTCCCCCTTAAGCCAATACTTCTAATAAGAACAGTAAATGCTGAATAAACTATCAAAAACCACTACCTATACTATGCGAGGATTCCTAATAGTAAACATTATCAGGCCAATTACAGAGGGAGCCAAAGTTTGGAGAAATGACTTGACTCAGGAGTTCCCACTTTTGGGGCTTAGCTCTGAAGGTGACCTGTGGTCACAAAGTGACTAAAATGGAAAACAACTAAAACTGAAGAAGCAAATCAAACCACTAATCTTGTCAGAAAAATCAGGGATGGTGATGGAGCAAGCACCAACTCCTCAAGCATGATGGGAAAATCAAGCAAGGGCGAGCAAGAGAGGTTCTGCAACTCTGTATGAAGCCCTCTAGTTTTATGCTTATTCTTTAATGTTTCCATGGAACACACTATAGGAGCCCAGCAAAAACTGAAAATTACATTAAGATGTGAACTTCTGGACATACAAACAAGAAGCAACTCACAATTTTAATCTATCAGAGTTAATTGTCTGCTAAGATAAACATTAAAAAAAATCCGAATTCTCCAGATGATTTTGGCAGACTTCAGGGTCATGTACTAGATGATTTGCCCAATATCCAGGTTATAATCTAAAACTGCTCTGTACACAAAACTAAGCCATTGTAACTCATTCTACATGGAAAACACAAAATAAAATAAAGATGTTGATCTTGAGATGATCTCAGTTCTGAAATTACTGAACAAGGAAAATTAAAATGGTGATTTTTTTCAACTGTGTTCAATAAAGTCAAAGAAAGAATAATAAAAATGCAGAAAGATAATCTTAGCAGCAAACAACATATAAAAAGAAACCAAATATGCTACATAACCTTTACACCTAAGGCTCAGGAAACATCATGGGAGAGAGAACAGAAATATCGTAACAGCCAGAGGAATAGGATGCCTGATGTGAGATAATACATTTTAGACATAGGAAGCTGCATCCATGAAATCTCTACACTATGGCTGCCTAACAAGACCCGGATAATGACAACAGCAGTTGATATGCCGTTGTGTCTGGGGGAAATAACAGGGTCCCCTCTACATGAAGAGCTATAGGCAGTCACTGAGTGCTGAGGGAGGGAAAATTAATTTTCCCCAAGGGACAAGCTCCCTGATAGGTTATTTAATCCCAAGTGGTTAAACCCTAACCACATGTTCACACAAGCATGGTTAAGTGGACTCAGTGCATTATATATGTGTGTTTATAAATGTACGTACGTATATGTAACAATAATCAGAGACAAGGACAAGAAATTGAGGGGGAGTTGGGGGACATGGGGAGAGGTAAGGGGAGTGGAAGTGGTAGAAATGATGCAAATATAACACTTTTATAAAAGTCTAAAAGTGATATATGAAAATAGAAAAAAGAAACCAAATAAGAATATTAAAAACTTAACAATAGACTGTCTGAAATGAATACTTTACTGAACAGGTTTGTTAGAGTAGTGACTATCAAAGAACTGAGTGGGTAGACTCAGACATGTCAAATGGAAGAGGAGAGAAAAGATGCAGTACAGTGGGCAGATCCTTGTGGTGTCTGCAGTAACATCCAAATATCTAATGCCAAGGAATTAGAGTGCAGAGGAAGAAATGATGGCCAAACAGCGGGTTGTAAATTGGCGATGCCAATCTGAATAGCCACAGGCTTCTTATCAGAACCCTAGGTAGACGGAAGATAAGAAACACAATCCAAAACAAAACAAAGGAGCTCTCTCGGCCTGAATAGAAACAGTCCTGCAGTGATGAAGGTGATATCAAGCTACATTCAGATAAAGGACAGTAAAACAATAGTTTGCCCACTCATGTGACTGCAAGAGTTGATTAAGGAAAATGTACAGGCTGAAGGGAAAACTGGATAGTCAGGAATAAGAATAGTAGAAATTCTAACTATCTAGATAAATATTATAGCTTTATCCTCTTCTTGTTAATTAAAAAAATATGCAAGTATTCAGAGTAAAACCATGGTACTGCCCTGTGGTGTTCTTGCAGCAGAAAGATGTCCTACAGTTTCAGAGAGGCTGTAGCACAAAGGAGCCTGCTGTCATTTGGGACTTGAACTTCTCAGAAAGATCCACCTGCTGAAGATTTGGTTTGGGGCCTACAGGATGTGGGAGGTGGTAGAATCTTTAGAAGGCAGAACCCAGTTAAAGGAAGTTAGGTCACTGTGGGGCGTGCCCTTGAGGGGGATATGGGGTCCTTGGCCCCTTCTCTGTCCTCTGCTTCCTGCTGCCACGAGACGCATTGCCTCCTTTGCCACATGCCCTTGTAATGAAGATACCTCATTACAGGCCCAAAACAACAGGGCCAAGCGATCATGGACTAGAATCTCTGAGATTGTCCAAATAAGTTGATTATCTTTGTTACATTAAAATGTTGACTAAAATGGGCCTTTATGACTACAAAGTTTCTATAATTTACATATTGTGGTGTGAATTCACATTAAAAAAATAATTGTGTGCTTTATAAGCCCTAGAGCATTCAATTTAAAAAAGCAAAGAAATATAACTTTAACAACCAATAAAATGAAATGCTAAAAAGATTAAAATAACCCCAAAGAAGGTTTAAAAGGGAAACATTGGGAAAAAAAGATAGAGGGGGTAACAGAAGGCAAACAATAAAATGGTAGCTTTAAATTTCACCACATCAACAATAGGATTAAAAATTAATGGTGAAAGACCCAAAAGACAGATTCTTAGCCACGTATGTCGGCACATACCTTTAATGCCAGCACTTGGGAGGCAGAGGCAGGTAGACCTGCACGAATCTGAGGTCAGCCTGGCATACAAAGCAAGTCATAGGCCAGCCAGGGCTACAAAGTGAGACTCTGTCTCTAACAAAACAAAATGAAAGAACAAAACAACCACACCAAACCAAACCAAACCAAAAGACAATGAGGATAGATTTTAAAAGAGTGACATTTAATTATATATTGTGTACAAAAAAATACTTTATCTATGGAGATTCTGAGTAAAATAAATTGAGAAAAGTCATACCACTCAAGTTGTGTCAAAAGGGTAGAGTGATTATTTGAATATCACATGAAATAGACATCAGGTCAAAGAGCATTACCAGAGATAAAAGAGTGATAAAGGTTTAGGGGCTGGCGAGATGCTTCAGTGGGTAAAGGTACGTGCCACCAAGGTTGAGGACCTGAGTTTGATCCCTGAGCCCCACAGGGTAGAAGAAGAAAACCGACTTCCACAAGTTATCCTCTAACTTCCACACATGAACCATGGCACATGCCACACACATGCATATACACATACACATACACACACATGCACACCTAAATAAAAATGTAATGAAAAACTCTGAAAAGTGTGACATTTTATAATTATAAAAAAGACAATCATTAGGAAGACATAACTGTAATAAGTATATACTCTCTCAACATTTTATTAAACTAGATGAAAAAAGAAACCCCTGTTGGCACAGAGGACATGAACAATATTTATTTTATACCATCATACCTTAAGTGATTTATATCTTGATTGAATTGCAGATTACCATCCCCAACAGCAGCACAACATTCTTTGAAGGTACATGTGGTATATTCACTGAGCTGTGCTAGGCAATAGGTTTCACCAAGCTGAAGGATTTAAGAGCATGGGTGTATGCTCTCTGATCAGACTGGATTGATCAGCAACCAAAGCAATATGTTATTAAGGAAAACATTTGGCAACACATTTTAAATAATTCATTGGCCGAAGAAGAAATCGCAAGGAAATTAAAAAGTATTTTAACCTGAATTACAATAAATAGCTAATATGTTATAATTTCTGGACTATAGTAAATAGCACTGTCAAGGGGAGGCTCAGAGCTTTAAATGCTCACATTGGAAAATAATAAAGACAATATCAGGGACCTAAGATTCTTCCTTAAGAAGACAAAAAATACATTCAAAATAAGGAATAAAGTAATAAAAAATTAGAACAGAAATCTTCAAGGGAGAAAACACATACAGTAGAGAAAATTAGCAAAGCTAAAAGAAGATCCCTCGCAAAGACCGACAAAAAAATCAACAAACCTCCATCTAGACAGATCAAGGAAAAAGAGACAAAATAAAAGTGGCCTATGTTAGAAATAAAAAATGTAAACTAACTACATATCATAGATGTTAAAGAGATAAGATGCTATCATTACAAAATTCGTACCAATAGCTTTAACAACTCAAATAAATGGATAAATGTCTTGGAAACTACAGTTGATCAAAACTGACACAAGAAGCAAAGTCTGAATAACATTTATTTTTTAAAAATTGCTTTGATTTTCAGTACCCTTCTCCCTCTGTACACTGATAAACATCTCCAAGCCTACATGGTTTTACTAGTGAATTTTATCAAAATATTGCTACAAGAATAAGTTATCTTCCAAGTTCTCCATCAAATTGCCTTCTTATTCACTATCAAGGATTTTTTTTTTTTTGGTCTTTTTGAGATGGGGTCTTCCTGTGGTCCCAGCTGGCCTAGAACTTGCAATGTAGACCAGGCTGGCCTTGAACGCACGGAGATCTACTTGCCTCTGCCTCCATGTCCTGGGTTTAAAGGTGGGCGCCCCCATACCCTGCACTGTTATGGATTTTTACCCAACAAAATGTTTTAGTAATCTTCCTTGGTTAGGATTTGAAGTCTGCTTTAATTCTTGGAACAGGAAATGATTTTGACTTAGATTGAGCTGGGTAAAGATAATTACAATAGAAACAAAGAAAAGAGAAAAATCTAGAGACATTTTGAACAAAAAAGAAGGGGAGGAAGTTGGTGATGAGAGAGAGGAGAGAAATATACCTTGCCCTCTCTCAAAGGGCTATTAGTGTGAGATTATTCAACATGCTGTAGAAATTCAAGGTTTCCTTGATATCAGAAACCAGGTCTGCATATAAAAAAAGTTTTCCAACTGTGAACTTAAAAATTTACTGCCACTTTTGAAAGAGATGTATCTTTGCTCTGGAAATTGTTATTGAATATATTAAAGCTGTAATGAAACACTTCTTCTAATCATGTGGTTACTACATAAATAATTTTTAAAAAACTGTAATATATATAAAAAAAGGTTTTCCTTGGGAATGGACCCATGGCATCCATCAGATTCCCAAACACAGCCAAGGGCTCCAAAATTTAAGAGCACTAATGCAGAAGTCTGGAAATTTTAGAATTATGAGAATGTGCTCTAGCGTTACATTATTATGAGATTGGCAAACTAATCTTAAAAAATATTATGAGCTTAAGTTTGGACAATCTGAATTTTGCAGGTCCTGATAAATGGTAAATGAGGTGTCCTGTAACTGTAGGGCTGGAAAAAGTCGAGAGGTCAGGGACAGGACACTGACTCTGGGCATCATCTTGGAATACCATGCTACGTAAATCTTTTAGTAGAATTCCTAAAGCAAGAGGGATAGATTATCAGAGGAAAAAGAAGATAAAAAGAAAATAGTGATAAAGTTGCATTACAAATAGAGAAAGAGAGTAGTTTAAAAAAGAGCAGAGAGAATGCAGAACATTGTGTATATCTGTTCTAGTAGGGAGAAACCTTTGTGGAAATGGCTTCATCCATTTCCACTCTCCTCTTTTCCTTTTAAAAAAACCATTTTCAATTTTTTAAGTTATAAAGACCGAACATTCAGTCATTATATACATTGGTCCATTAAAAAGCTATCTGATTGCCTTTCATGCAAAAGGTGCTGTTTACTGTTAGCACGTAGTGAAGAACACAGGTTCTGTTATTCTCATGCCTAGAACATGCTAGTTGATAAACTCAATTTTCCTTGATTATCAAATCTTTTTAGTCCTCCCCGTAGCCCCATTTTCTTTTGCTTCTCTAAGTATCATCCTTATTTTGGAATAACCCACCCCTCCCAAAGAGTTTTGTTCTCAAGAACTCTGTTAATCCTCTAAAAGGATAAAATTGCTGACTTGTATCCAATGCATATTTCTGTGGATTGGTTTATGAGTTCTGTCAGATTTTTGGAAGTCTTTGGAATCTTTGAAAGTTAAGAATTGTTAGTGCAGACCTAGCTCATATCGGCTCATGTGCTTATTAGCAGGCTGCCTCCTGGCACCACCCATACTATTACACTATCAGCATTACCCAGGGTGTTTCCCTGAAGGTTAAATTTCATAGATTGCTTTGTGCAGTTTCACTGGTGGCCTCTTCCTTCTGTTTCTCCAACTCCATCACTCCTTCTTCTCTTTCTCTTTCTTCCTCTTTCTCCTCCCTGTCCTTCTGTTCCCCCGCCCCTTGCCCTTCCCTGCCTCCTTGTTCTCTCTCTCCCTCTCCTTATTGTATCGGACATTATTCTTTTCTTTTACACCAGCATTATTTCCCACATAGACCTTCTTCTCCATCAGTCCTACATGCTTGTAGCCCTGCCTTTGATGATGAAGATGATCTTCCATGTGGACTTTGGTATGGCTTGAGGCTATAATTCTAATTTATCACAATTTTAATTGAGTAGTTAGTAAACCATATATTTATAAAATAATTTCCTTTGTTCACTGATTTGAAAGTCACCTTCATTTATGGAAGCTTTAATTTCAGTCATGATCTGGTTTTAGGAGCTAAAGTCTATAATTGAGCTAAATTATATTTTGCATCATTTTTTTTCTTTTTTTTAGCAGCAAAAGTACTAAATATTTTCTGTTTCCAGGTACACACTTATTTTTGTAAATAACAGAAATGAGAGAAAAGTCTACATTCACACTAAAAAGAGTAGTCTTTAGCTCTTGTAACTAATCTATGAGGCAGAAAAAGTAATTGAAAATTGTGCCAAAGATCCTCCATGGCTAAAGGCAGGTCTAGATCAGTCTAATAGGGCAGTTAGCTGAAGTATGGGGAGAGGTAGCCTCTACCCTTGTGCCATGCTCCTGTTTGCATTGGATAAAGGTTGGGTGTAGGGACTGGGTCTGTGCTTCCAGCTGGGAAGAGCATATTTGGTGTCTTGGGAGATACAGCTGGGCCCCAGATTGTTGGCAGTGCCCCACAGGATCAGGATCTTTCATTGTCTGAACCTCACTAGTGACTCATCTTGTCTCCCCAACCTTCACACTTCCCAAATCATCAAATACAGGTCCCATTGATGTGGTGTCTTTTCTCTGCTTGCAGTGCTTGCCTATGCCCAGGCCTAGTACACATGGAGGGTAGAAAGCACATGTACAGCTGAGAATCACCCAACCTGGAGGAATGTCCATATCAGTAAAGTAAGATTCCAAACTTACCAGAGGACAGAATGTAAACTAAAGGTAATGGAGAACCAAGGGAGAATCCCTTCTCAAAGACACACAAGAGGGCTCTCATCATTGGAAAATGATGGGCCAACTACCTCTCAACCACCTAGAAGGCTATGTCAGTAAATAAAGATCAAGTGGTAGTAGGAAGAAAGGGGAACTCTCTCGAGGCTTGGTGTGAATATAAAATGGTATAGCTGCCGTGGAAAACTTAAACATAGAATTACTATATTGTCCAGAATTGGTAACTCAGATCAGATACACAAAGACTTGAAGGCAGATTTTTAAAGGTGCTTTTACACCCATGAACATAGCAAAATTTTTTACAGTATCCAAAAAGTGGAAGCTTATGCTTACTGTCTATCAATGATGAATGACCCTGGTGTGTCAACACTGTGGGATATTATTCAGCCTTACAAAGGAAGGAAATTACAACACATGATACCACACAGATAAACCATAAGGACATTATACTAAGTGAAATGTGCCAGTTACAAAACGTTAAACACTGTGTGATTCCATTTTGAGAGTAGTTGATTTATACAGACTAGGGGCTGTAGGCAGGAGGGATGGGGAGTTATTATTTAATGAATTCACATATGATGGTTGCACAGCATTGTGAGCATACTTAAGGCCACTTAGTTGTACATTTAAAATGATTAAGGTGGTAAATTTTATGTCAGGTGTACATTATTATAATTAAAAATATCAATGACCTCAGGAGCAGGGGAGATGGTTCAATGATTCAGAGTGTGTACTTGGGGCTGGAGAGATGGCTCAGTGGTTAAGAGCACTGACTGCTCTTGCAGAAGACCTGGGTTTGATTCCTAGTACCCACATGGCAGCTAACAACCATCTGTAACTCTAGTTCTAGGGGATCTAGCACACTCTTCTGACCTCCATGGGTATTTCACGACATGGATGCACTTCATACATGCATGTAATACACCATACACATAAAATAAAAATAATAAAAATGATAAATAGTAAAAAAGAGTGTATACTACTCTTTCAGAGGACCCTGGTCCAATTCTTCACACCCATGTCAGGCAGTTCACAACTTCTTGTAACTCCAGCTCCAGGGGATCAGACACCTTCTTCAGGTCTCCTTGGAGACACTCACATGTTCACATAGAGATAGGCGCACGTGCACACACACACACACAATTAAAAATAAAACTTTACAAAAATTAGCAATGCCACACCTTGATCCTGGATCTTCCAGACTCTCAAAATGTGGGAGACAACAGAAATGTGGGAAACAAGCTTCTGTGGTTTACAAGTAACAAGCTTATGGTATTTTGTTGTAGCAGCCCAACAGACTCTGACATTACATTATGACCTAGAGATGTTGTGATAATATTTGATCTGTGAGGCTGAGGTAACTTTTTCTTTAAGCTTATATGGCATAAACATGGTAAGCATCATAAGTTTTCCTTCACAGTGGGGTGCTTTTCACTAGTACTATGTCACAGATATTTCCCCACTGAAGCACAGTGCTGTGATAACCATGAGTATTTTTCTTCCTTGTTTGTTTTCTGGTTATTACATAAGCCATTGAATCAAATGGTCATTACTGGATATTTATTCCGCTCCTAAGCTTTTATTTTCTGTTAGTGTTTCTCGGTTTTTTTTAATTAACTTTTTTTTTTTTTTTTGGTCTTTTTGAGACAGGTAAGCTGGTCTTGAACTAACAGGGATCCACCTGCCTCTGCCTCCTGAGTGCTGAGATTAAAGGCATGCTCTACCACATAGAGCTTAAGTTAACTTTTTAGTTTAGCACACAAAGTTAATGGTTTTCAACGTAACATTTCATTTATTTTTTAACAGTCTGAAATGGTTTGGTTGACTTCAAAATCTACCTGAAATGTTGTTAAGAATTTCAACAGTAAAATTGTTAATGAAAGAAAACAGAGTTTTTGTGCACAACCGAGATCGAAGACACAAAGATTTGTGAAGACAATTAACACCGTTTGCCACTAAAAGCAACAGTGAGCATTCTTTGTACTAACATGTTACCTGGCCCCCTTTTCAATTTTGGTGGTACTGGGGATTAAATCCAGGGTTCTGTGCATTGGCCACATTTTTTATATTGCTTAAAAATATCTCTAAGAATGAACCTCAAAGTGGAATGATTTGGTCATAGGAAATGAAAAATTTAAGTCAGCTCAACAGCTGTTCTGAACTTCTTTGCACTACTTAAGTGTGCTTGGTCTGCCCAGTTCCTGCAGCCTCGCTGGTCTTCTCACAACGAGCCACTGCCAACCTTCTGTCCTCTGAAGGTGAAGGGCTGCCAGCTCACTGCTTCACATCTACAGGGAGCAGCCCACATCCACATCCAGGATGAGCTTACCAACGGAATCTGACCTTGTGGGGCTACTTCTCCAGGTCTGGCAAAGCTTGGAGGCTAGAGGTCAAGTTTCAATGGCTACATGCTTCCTGTGGCTGCTTTGCATGGTCTATGCAGACTTTTGAACCTTCATGCGGAAACCATGCCATCACTAGCCTTGTGCCCATTGGTGAAGCTGACTTTCCCTTTGGGCACAGCTATACCTTGGCCCCATTCCTGGGCGTCTTTTTGTTCCCCTTCCTTCCCTTCAGCTTGCTGTGGCCACTTGTGTCCCTCAAGCTCCTGGCAAGTCTCCACTGATCCACTGTAGCTAAAAATACTCTCAGCAGAGGGTTATATTTTGGCCAATGTAATTTCTCTAATTACTTACAAAGGGCAGGTGTTTGTAGAGTTCTAATCCATCCCCTTGGGCTGTATTTGTGTCCTAGAAGAGGAGGGGAGTTCTTGGGGTTTTATCTGAGAGCATTGTGTGTGTGTGTGTGTGTGTGCTTGCTAGGCAAACCTGTATCTGTAGCCCCAGGTGATTTTATCACTAGCCAAGATAGCTTCTGTGGTTCTGACAGCTACGGGTTAGTCTTTCTCAGCTTCTAGAACCAAAACAATTTGCTGTCTACTGTGTATCATCATCAAAATAGGTAGTCTCATGTGGGGGCTCAAGTTTTTCTTTTTCTTTCTTTTTTTTTTTGCTCAGAATTCTGGGGCTCTGCACATCTTCCTGGCTATTCTGGTCTTAGTGCTACATTATTTATTAATAAATCATCCTAGGCACAGATTTTCATGTCTGGCAGGAAGAATCTTATATTAGAAGCTCCTTAAACATTAAATTTTTTAAATTTACTTATTTTTTATTTTGTGTGTATGAGTGATTTGCCTGCTTTTATGTAAGTGTACCACATACATGTAATACCCACAGAGGCCAGAAGAGGGTGTTGGATTCCCTGGAACTGGAGTTTTGGATGATTGTTAGTTGCCATGTGGGTGCTGGGAACTGATGCCAGGTTATCTGTAAGAGTCCCCATTGCCTTTAACCACTGAACCATCTCTTTAGCCCCCCCCCCCATAAAATATATATATTTTTTATGACAATTACCTTGTCAGTATGTTTCCAAATGAACTTCAGGGCTGAGTAGCAAGTTCTAACCCCATCACAAGTGCTGCCTCCCCAAAGAGTGGAGTGATGTTCCTTCAGTAGTTTATTATCAGAGAATAAGTACAGATCCCATTCAGTCGGAAAAATGACTTCCCGTTAATAATAATTAAGAAATGTGCAGAAACAAGTAGATCAAGTGCAAGAGAAGGTCAGGACTAGGCTCCTGCATATGCAGATGAGAGTAGGACTGGGCACTCAAGTCAAGAACAAGAGTAAAAATATCTGCACAGGCCTGGAGTTGTGATCTGAGAGATGTCACTTGCCTGTGCCGAGAAGAGGGACAGGCACCATTGTGCCAGTATCTGGAGAATTTCAGGTTGAAGAGAGAAATATCAGGAGTGATGGGCATTGTGGCATTTCTCCTGTCACATGAGCAATCCCTTCTGCAATGTGCTAAGTGCTGCTGGCCAGGCCTTTCTCACTGCCAAAGGAGGGCAACCCGGTGGTACAAAGGCAGTGGATGCAAGACAGATGCTGCCTGGACTCACCAAGCTTAGGCAATAATGATGTCTACAGGGTTTGATGTTCTCATTTACACAGCAGTAATACTAATATTAATAGGATTGTTGGGATGCAGCCCTCTATCTGAACTCTGCAAGGTTACCAAATACCCTTTACATTAATACAGTGCCTTCACAGGTGGGACATTCCTGTAAGTCAGTACTCAGAAGTCTGAGGCAGGAAGATTGAGAGTTCGGGGCCACCCTGGCCTACATAATGAGACCATGTCTCAAAAAGTAAAACAAAAAAATGGTTCAGGAGAAAACTCCTGTTTGTTTCTGGTTAGGGAATCTGAAGAAAAGGCAGGCTCCGTCCACAGTTCGGAAATGATCGTTTGCCTTTTAAAAAACCCTGCTGCCTTTTTTATCACTGGACTTGCCCAGGGCTGCTGTTTCTGGGAGGAGGACACACCACTCCTAAGAAAAAGGAACCGAAGGCACAGGGGTAACCTGGCACACAGGGAGGTGAGAAGGCGGAAGAGTGAAGAGGAGCCCAGGCACTCACTCCTCACCTGCTTGGTTAGTAACTCAACATAAGGACACCTGGCTCAGAATCTTTGCCTGCAGGGTCTCCATGACAACAGCCTTGTAGGATGCCATGCTCTCTAGCGCCACCAGGCAGCCAGGTAGTTGTTCCGAGGAGCACAGGTGATGGCCCCAGCCAAGTTGCTGATAAGAACAGAATGAGACTCCTGAGTGATCACAGGCAGTGACAGCATCACACAGAGCGGTTGCTATGGTTTTGGTGAGAAGTGTTGCTTTTCTGAGGATTGCAAAACACTTTCTGTTCCAAGCCCATGTTCGCTCATTCCTGACAGAGTGGAAAATGTGCCTCCCTGGCTGAAATGTTCCTCTTGAGTCCAACCCAAAGATGACATTTTAAGGAAAGTTTGAGAAGAATCCTGTGGCTGTTACTGAGTCACGGTAGAGTGGAAATGGATCTTTGCTATTTAAAGATTTCTCTGCTACTGTTTGAAAATGTCACATTGCTAGGGAACAGGGGAAAGGAAAACTTTCCACTTGATATCAACAAAGAAAGATCGTTACCAAAAGCCTAACAACTGGCTTGAATCTGTTACCTGTCTGGCAGAAGAGGAAGATGTCGGGAGTTTAAGAACACGTCTCAATAAATGTGATGCTCTCGAGGATGATGGCTCATTTGGAGAACAACATGGGCAGCTTTGAAAGCCCTCTTCCTGTGGCCTTAGCTCCCTGCCTGCCTGGATCTGGGTTTCAACTACATTGAAGGAGGAGGTGAGGTTTGATCCTGTCACTACACCTCCCAGTTTACCTGGGACCCTGACAAAATGCTCAAGTCTCTCTTCCTGTAGACTGTTGTGGAGTAGTCTGAGGTTGAACGGGAATAAGCTCTGAGGATCAGAAAGATTTAGAAGTAGAAATACTGATGTGGGGTGTAACTCAGTGGTAGAGTGCTCCTTTAGCATGCGCAAGGCCCTGGGTTCCATGCCTAGCACCATGCATGCATGCATGAATGCACTTATTCATACATGCATGCATACATAAATATGTAGGTGTATAAATGCACAAATCAAAGAAAATACGCTATGTGCAAAAATGGAAGTGTGGATTTCAGTTGGTCCTGGGGATGGAGCCCAGGGCTTCTGGCATGCTTAGCAAGTGTTCTACCACTGAGCTACACCTCCACCTGAGACTGTACTTTCACAGTATTTCATGCTTTGCTTTTTTACTTATAATACCGTGTTGCTTCTTATATGGATGTGCATGTGTTTTTAATGATTGCTTAATATTTCATTGTATTCCAAATCTATTTAATTAATCTCTTTTCTTCTATATTTAATTTTTTTCTCCAGTAAGAAAAGATGTGTCATTTTGCACTTATAGGTGGAACCCTAGGAGTACCCTGTTGCATTATCCCCTTATTAACCATGGGTGTTGCTATTAAAGAAAAAACAGCTTTGCCAGTTTTATAAACCATAGTAGTGTCTGTACTAGAGTCAAACACATTTTTGTATATCTGTTGATCATTAACATTTTTTTTCTTTTTTTTTCTTTCTTTTTTTTGGCAAGTTGCCTGATAATATTCTTTGGAAAATTTTCTATTCTTCATATAGATTTGGGAAAGCTATTTATATTTAAAACACGTTAAATATCCATCTATGTTGTAAATTTCCCTTGGTTTCCAGGTTGCCTTTCAACTTGATTTGTGATGATGTTTAACATTTTGTTGATGTTTAACACAATATGTTTACATATTGTGATGATGGCATTTAACATTTCTATATGTGGTCCTTTAAAAATTCTTTTATGACAGGCTGGAGAGACGGCATTGTTGTTAAGGGCACTTGGTGGTCTTTCAGAGGACCTGAGCTCTATTCTCAGCACCCACATGGGGCAGTTCACCACTACCTGTAACTCCAGCTCCAGGGGCTCTGATGCCTCTTCTGGCCACTGTGGGCATCTGCATACATGAGACATACACATTCGCATATGTATAGATAAAAATAACATATCTTTTAAAAAATTAAAAAAATTCTTTTATGATTTCTCTATTTGGGTGGATTAGAGAGATCTCCACTTCAGTGATTATAAATCACATAAATGTTCATATATATGTTTGTGGGTATGTGAAGTGTGTAAGTACATATTTGTGTGTGTGTACATATAGAGGTCAGAGGTCAATGTTGGGTGTCTTCCTCTATTGCTCTCCACCTTATTTTTTCAGACAAGGTCTCTCACTGAGTGGAGTTCACCAGTTCACCAAATGGACTGGCCAGTGAAGACCAAGGATCTGCCTGTCTCAGCCTCCCAAGTGCTACGCTGGGGTTGTAGATGCACACTGTGGCACAAGTGCACACTGTTGCAATGTTTGTTTTGTTTTGGTTGCTTGCAAGCTGGAATTACACATGATTTAAATATATCTTTATACTAGGGCATGACAGTCTACTTTGGAATAGCCTGAGCTGCCCCCCACCTTCTCCATTGCACAACCATACTTTAGATTTTCTAAACAAGGACTTCAGAACCATTTCTAAGCAATAACTAGATTTCAAGGGATCAAAAAGTAGCAAATAGCTTATCTCATTCTAGCCACTGAAACAAGAAAAGTAAACTGTAAACACTTATATACAATAGGCAGGCAAACTTCAGTAAGAGTTAATCTGAATATTGACATTTTGAGGATTTTACAACAAAAGGAACATATGAAAGAAAAACAAGGATGGGGAAAGGTAGACAGAAGAGGTAGAAAGGAAATCAAACTAGGAAGAAAATTTGATTTTTTTTTTAATTGTAAAAACAAGGTGTGTGTGTATTTACGAAAGTGATAGCTATGAGTTTATGTGCACTTAATAGGAAATAAAAGATGTGTCAAACAAAGAACACACCAAGTCTTAGTCCAGGAGAGAATCCAGAGACAGACCAAGTGTACTGGCAGACAGTTTGTGAGGCAACACCCATCACGAGCTGCTTCCCTCCAACACGGAGTGAAATTCATTCTTTTTTTTTTTTTTTTAAAGAGACTGGAATTTCATGTGGTTTTAACTGGCCCTAACATCGAGAGCTCAGGAAATCTACCTGCCTCAGCCTCTAGAGGCTGCACCATCATGCTCAGATCTTGGACTCTTAAAGAAGAGAAAAGAAGGGAAGGAGGGAGGAAGAGAGGGAAGGAGTTGTTAAAGTTTATTATATGAAATGGATCATTTCTAGCCAGGCATGGTGGTGCATGCTTTTAATCCCAGCACTTGGGAGGCAGAGGCGGGCGAATCTCTGTGAGTTCAAGGCCAGCCTGGTCTACATAGTGAGTTCCAGACCAGCTGGGGCTACAGGGAAGGAAACCCTTTTGTCAAAAAGACCAAAAAAAAAAAAAATCATTTCTATCCCAGGCCACTAAAATGTAGAAAATGGAGTTGAGAAGCTATGGAAAAGAATAGGAAGCATTGAAGTCATTAGCCCAGATGACTTACTTAATAATGAGGAGGGAATCACCAACTGTGACTATAGGACTTAAGACTATCCTAACAGTTAGTATCTTGCTGAACCATCAAAACTTCTCAGATCCCCAAGGTACAGAAGTTCTAGTGAGCTTCTGTTCAAAGTGAACTGCCTAAATTTGTCCTAATAAACCATTAACTTACCCTTTGTTCTCTGGACCTGGGACAGGCCATCCAAACCTATGACAGTGTGCTCCAGACTGCAATTCTGCTTTTTTATTTACAAATAAAAGTCCCCTTAATGGAAATTCATCTCTATAATTTTGTTTGATTTTTCACAAAAGGAAGAAAAAAGCCCATTTCTACTTGTATAGCAACAATTCTCTGCAATTTTCAGAATGGCTGGCTATTTGTTCAACTGTTTAGATAAATTTGGAAGTAGCAACCACTGTGAAAATCACTCATGTAACACAGGATTATTAACCATCCACAGTTTAATTTGAGCTGTAGTGCCAGAGCTGGGAGGTCCAGTAGAATCCAGTAAGATTCTCTGGTGTCAGTGGAGGTATAGACACCTTCCTATCTCCATCCAGTGTTCCTGAACTTTCCAGGGATTTTAGCAGTACTCTCATCCCCAAACAAAAATACCAGGCTCCTCTGTGTTTCTCAACTCTGTGACATGTTACTTACTGTCTGTTTTCTATCTAGTATCCTCCAAGAACCCATAAAGTTTCATCCTTCAAAAATCACCAAAGTTCCTGGAATCTGTATATTAAGCTTCTATTTCCTCCATCCAAATAAAACATCATTGCTGAGTGTCGCCTTTACCAAACTCCGCCCCCCCATGTTGCCATGGATACACTGCTTCCTTAACACCAACATTTTGTTGTTGTTAAAGAATTAAGAGTTTATTGATAGTTTAGAGTCATTGGGGCAACCCGCAGCTGCCAACCGGGAGCCAGTCTAGCTAGCATACTTCTGCATGCAGCACATGCCCACTGCCCTCCTTGGGAGACAGCACTGGAACTTGGAGAGTATCCATAGCAAGCATCTTTTTGCCCTGTGCTCAGCCTCCTCTGGGAGGCCAAAGGTAGGGCATGGTGGTGCACACCTGTATTCCCAGCACTTGATAGGTGGAGGGCACAAGGTCATTCTTGGCTACCTTATGAATTTTAGGGCAGTGTGGGTTATTATATACGCCCTACCTCAAAACAAAACCCCAAACGAGAAACTTAAAGATCTTGTAGCTTAGGGAGTTTGCACTGGCTATTCCCCATTCAATGTGCAACTCAGCTGGGAGATCACATGCCACATTTTAGAGGTTTTGATGGAGACAGGGTTTTGATGGTCTGCCACTCTAGGTGCCTTGCCCATACAAGACAAAATGGAAGCACCTTCCAGTCAAGGAGTGCAGAGAACCTCCACTTTGATCAGCACTGTTTGGGCTCAACTACTTCAAGCCCATTTTCTCTGCCAGGTCCCCAGCACCTCCATTGGCTAGGTACTGGCCTGGGACATGAACAGCATTCCAACAGTACACCCCAGCTGTATCCCACCTGTGATGGTGCCCATGGGTGAACACCATCATTAAATTAATATCTAAGTTCTTTGAACTTTTCTCTACTCAACTGATTGCCCTCCATTCATCTGTTATGAGTTCTCCTTGGGCTATATGTGGCTGGCTTATGCAACCTACTTGGTAAAACTCTGTGGTCTCCGAGAATGGAATACTCACCTTATCTGAAGAAACACCTGCATATGTGGGTTGCCAAGATATTTTCTGTGATTTATAAATTAATTTGTGTTGAAAGTTCACCAAGATCATAACATAATTTACATTTATCTCCAATTTAATAAATTACCTCATGGACAAAGGAAAATATAAAATCATGAAAAATAGGAAGATTGAGTGATTAAAGATGTACACTGACTAGATCAGTCACACAGCCATCATCCACAAAGCCACCCACCTCCCATTCTTTCTCCTGAATATTATACAAATTACAGTCTAAGGAATGGCTTTGCCCTGTCACTATAGAAAGGTGAAAGTAATTCCCCAAATTTAACTGAATAAACACACATGTTCCAATAACCCTCCAAAATAATAACAATGAAAAATCCATCTCTCTGGGCTCCAGCCTCCTTATCTACGAACTTGGAACAACAGTGTAAGAATTAGGGGCTTTCAATTTGTCTTCTCTTTTTTTTTTCCTTTATCTTTTCTTTTAAGACATAATTCTATTATCTAGCTCAGACTGCCCTTGAACCTGCAATGTGGTCTAGGCTAGTTTCAAACCATCGTTCCATCTCAGTCTCCTAAGTGCTAGGATTATGTGCAGTCCCACATCTAGTTCCAAACTTTTTTTAAAGCAGCAAAAAAAATTTTTAAATCTGAAATCTTACATGGAAAGAAAAAAAATCATGCTGTGAGCGAAAATCCAGGGAGGATATATATTAATAAAATTAGTTGAACAAACATTTAATTTCTTCCTCGTCTACAGGCAAAGTATCTACTAATAGTGATTAGAAAAAGTACTGAAGTTCTCTGTGCTTTGATCTATCGTCAAGATGTGCCTGTCACAGAAGCATTCAGGAGAGCAGGCCCCATCCTTTCACTGCATAGCCACGTGACCTCATGACCTTGGCTAAGACTCTTCATCTCTCCAGCTTCAGTTTTCTCTGTGGAAGGGGAGAGATGAGCTGATGATCCCCAAGGCTCCTCCAGGGCTAATATTTCATGGAACTTGGCTTCATTTCTGACAAGAGTCTATCTTTATGAGCCTCCAAATCTGGAGCTCTGAGATTTCTGTTAATCTCCAGCATTTTCCCCCATGAGATTATATTATATTCTTTCACAGTTCTCAGTATTACATCCAAAGTACAAGAAAGGCCTCTAAGACCGGACTGCGGGTGCTCCATCATGGCTTCCAAAGGGGCCAATCATGAAATTCAGGGTCCCAAAGTGACCCTCCAGAGGGAAATGTGAGCTGGATCACTGCTTACTTTTACAGATACCACAGTCTTTAGGATCAGCAGGCCAGTTCAGTGACCGTGCTTTTACGATCTTTACCCAAAGAGTATTTAACACTCCCGTGTTATTTGCTATTCTTTCTAGGTACTGAGGATGATGCAAAATATTTAAGGCTTGAATCTTCTGGTGGGGAAGAGACGATCTAGACACCTAGGTAAGTAAAGTGTTAGATCATGGGTGATTAAATAATACACGAGATTGAGCAAAGACAAAAGGACTGGCCTTTAAAGCTTTCAAGAACAAATCTTATGAGTGATATGACACAGGAATTTTTGACAACACGCATAAAAATCTGATGAGATCTGGAATAAGCATGACATGTCCTGGCCAGGGCTGGCTTCCTGAGCATGTGACTTATGCTATCATGGGGTTCCAGTTTTAGAAGGCCCTGTGCTTAGTTTAATGCCATGTCATCAGCATTAACAAATTCTTTTTTAAAATTTTTTAAATTTTTTATGCGCATGAGCATATTGCCTGAATGTATGTACATGCATCCACGTCATGCAATGCCCACAGAGGTCAGAAGAAGACGTCAGGACCCCTGGAACTGGAGTTACAGATGATTGTTAGCTGCCATGTAGGTGCTGGGAACTGAACCTGGTTCCTTTGTAAGAGCAGCCAGTGCTGAATTATCTCCCCAACCCCATTTACAAATTCTTAATCATTTTTTAACAAAGGGCCCCATATCGTCATTTTTCATTGAGACCCACAAATAAGTAGCATCTCTCAGTTTTTCTTGTTTAAGGAAAGGGTCCCCATGGGCAGCTGGGATAGATAATACTAGGGACGGAGGTGAGGGTTCAGATCCAGAAGACTCCAATACTATTCAAACGTATCTGTGATTTTTTTTTTCCTGTAGAAAGAGTACTGGTACTTTTCTATCTGCAGAGTGAAAAGGTAACATTGATATTTTTGGTTGACTAATCTGATACTGTGATGTGATTGAGGAACAGGGCTGGTTTGGAGACTGTCACGATCCATCAGCAGACTATGAAAGTCCACTTGGGCATGAAAAGGAGAATAGATCTGAGGAAAAAGAACAAAAGGATGACTTTGTGTTAATGACAATTAAGGAAAAATGGATGGCGATGTGAGACGTGAAACTTTTGACAGAGACAGAAGAGCAATCAAGCTTACATGATGTTCTCTTTAATCAGACTTTATTGTTGCTGTTTTTTAAGACAGGGTCTCTCTGTAGACCCAGCTGATCTGGAACTCATTATATAGACCAGAGTGCCAGGCTGGCCTCCATCTCACAGAGATCCACCTGCCTTGCTGCCTGAATGCTGGAATTAAACATGGGTGCCACCATTCCTGGCTGATCAGACATTTTAAGATTTATTTTTATTATTTTTAAATGTGTGTGTGTGTGTATCTGTGTGTCTATGTATCTATATGCTTGTGTCTGAGTGTATATGCACACCTGTGAGTGTGAGTGCTTTCCAAGGACAGTAGCGGGTGTCAGTTGCAAGTGGCTGTGAGCCACCTGATATGGGTACTAGAAACTGAACTAAGGACCTCTGAAAGAACAGTCCATGCTCTTAACTGCTGAACCATCTCTCCAGGTCCAATCAGATTTTTGGAAACAAAGTCTTATTACATGATTATCAATGGCAATATTGGCAGGGATGGCACAGGGTTACCAGAGGCCTTGATAGAACATTTTCATCTGAGAATCTGGCAATGAAGTGAGCACGCTAACTTCACCCATTCGTTCACTTCATTCATTCAGTGTTTGATGACCATCTGCTGCTTGTTCAAGTACTTTCATGAAGACTCATCCAGCTCTGACTAAAGCTGTCACAAGTTCTGCCTATGTAATGTTTTTAGTCTGGGAGGGAGAATATGTTAAGTGAATAATTATGATTGTAGGAATGTCCTGAAAAGGATATGCATGCAATTTGGGAAGAGGGAAAGATTTTCTCTAAGGGCACTTAAACAAATAAATATATAAAGAAATGAAACATTTAATTTGTTTCCTTCAGTTCCATTTAACCATACTTCCTCTGTGTATGGTGTTTGCCCATGTGTGTGTGTGTGTGTGTGTGTGTGAGAGAGAGAGAGAGAGAGAGAGAGAGAGAGAGAGAGAGAGAGAGAGAGGATGACAGTAAAGTTACGGAGAGAAAAAGGAATCAACAAAGACAAGGAGTGTCCCCTCCCTCCCATGTGCTCTTTTCTGACATGGTTTCCTTCTGGATTAGTTGGAAAATGCTTTTCTCCTCTGTTGTCCACATGCTTCTTGTGTATCTGGGTGGCCTCATTGGTGATATTTCTTCTGCATCATAGTTTGTGTTTGCTGGGCAGTTACCCAGCCAGACTGGATTTCCCTGAGAAGTTTAGAAATGGGGCTGAGAACACAAAGAACACATCTGATAGCTGTGGAGGTCTGTTTTCAACCACATGAATAGAGAAACAGTGGAGCTGGTCAGTACTGAGCGAGAAAAAGAGGCAGAATGGATGAGCACTACCAAGAGTCCTTGAAGTGTCCAGCCTCCAGTTGCATCTTTACCCAAGTCCTGCCACAGCCCTCTAGTTCTACAAGACATACTAGTATAGTTATGATCACATTCTTTTATAACAGAGCTTATTCAGGATTTCTGTTATTTGATTTTCTATTATCTATAAGCAAGGAAGATTTCTAGGCTTAACATTGAAGAGAGGCATTGGTAGCAGAATTGTGAAGCCCAGCCTCCTTTCAAACTCATGATCCTCCTGCCTCAGACTCCCAAGTGCTGGGATAGAGGCATGCACCACCATGTCAGGCTAAGGTCAACTTTTAAATTCTGTCCTACTTATTAAGGACTCTTTAGTGTGTGGACCCAGAGTTTATAAAGGTGACCAAAATGTACACACCCGATTTGACTCAAAGGGCACTTTTGTGCTTAGGAAGTTGGACTAAGCAAGACACAGAAAACAGCTTGGGTGACTATTTATTGCCTCCACTCTATATAGTGCATAAGAAGATCACAAGCCTTGAACAAGACAGAAAAGAGCCAGCCCATCATGTCACAGGCAGACATTTGGCTGATGAATGGGTGACTCCCTGACTAGATGAAGCAGGAGCACCAATGGAGGTTTCAGCTCCTTTCAGAACTGTCACAGATACTGTAGGACACACATATCTAGCATTCTCCTTGGCTCATCCCGTGGGTGGACCACTGCCACCAAATTCCTTCCTCTACCTGGCATTATCTAGCTCTGGGACAAAGACATGATATCACTTGTGGGCCCCCATATTTTTCCATGGGGCACAGAAAAAAGCTGGATAATGTGAAATGAACAGGATAGGTTAGGTTATCTGGGCATTCCTGTCTTAATCCCGGATGTGGGTCCCAAGAAGCCTGAGAGCCAGGAGTCATTTTTCTGTGTCCCAAACTAATGTCTGAGTGCAATTCGCTCATCACCTTCTGACACCAGATACCACTAATTACAGTTCCCCACCAGACCCTGCTTTGCCCACTTAATTGTACAAGTTGTCACACTGACCATAAATGACCCAGGTCCGAATGTCCACCATTTCCTGCTGGGAGTATCCAGCAAAGAGGAGGAGAACGTGATGACCAGGTTACTGATATAGAACAGTCTCAAGGGACGAGGGGAGCCAGAGAGTGTTGGGCTAGTCTGAGTGGCCAGTACAGGCATGCGCTGTGAGAGGCCAGATGTACTCTGTCCTTTCCCCAGCTGCAGAGGTGTCCTGACTCTGCTTCCTTTAAGGAGATTAGGAGACATTAATTCAGGTCAGCTTCTAGCCCAGGCATCTGCAAGGTCAACATGACCAGGATACCAACAAAGTGTGGCCTCCGAATCCCCCAAGTGTTACTTCAATGACCTAGCCTCACGCAAAGGCTCAAGTTGTTTCAAAAAGATGTCCGTTCACACAAACACTGCGAAGCTGTTCTTTCCCCTAAGCACCACACTCTCAGTTTGTCAAAACATTTGAAGAAGACTAATTCATGCCTCAAAAGGAATTCTCTCTTGCTCACAAAGCTGCCAGGTTTGTGAGCTTACGGCTTTCATGTTAAAATATGTCAAGGCATTAGAGGGGGAGAGAAAAGAGCCTCAACAGAGATTCAAAGGTACGTGCATGTCACCCAGGGGTAGAGTTTGTAATGTGTGTCCTCAGGACAGAGGGCATGCCTGGCGACTCCCACCCACTTTGGCTGTCTTAGGTGCCTATCAGAAGCCACACAGGGTAGTACCAAAAAGCCTGGGTTCTGAAGCAAGGACACACATGTTCAAGTCCAAGCTTTTCCATTTACTTGTCATGGGGTCATATGGCACTCCTACATGTTTTGTATTCTAGTTTCACCTGTGAATAGGGTGGGGGTGTACTGACAGTTCCTCCTTATAAGACCTTGTGAGTTTTCACTAGATAGCACATGTTAACTGCTTGAAGTAGGGCCCAGTAAACAGTGAGTATCCCACAATCCTCCACAGGGCTGCGGTGAACCTCATTACTCCACTCTGGGTCAGGGGATATAGGTAGACATTAGGTTCCCCTGTCACCCTAGCTGTCTGCCTAGGAGAACTGCTCAACCACAGGGATTTTTTTTTTCTTCCATCACAAACAGGTCCCTGAAGTACAGAACAGAAACTCAGCAACTGACATAAACAATTTCAAACAATAATTTCAGAAGACAAATTGCTCCATTTGGGCACCAAGATTCCTCTCAGAGGCTTTCCCTTACTTGTTTATGTATGCTGTGGCACTGAGCCATGAGTGAATTAAGTGGACAGCCTGCACACGCCCCAGAGAGGAGGCAGGAAGGGCGGGGTGGGGGGAGGACCTGGCATTTGACCTGTTTCCCTTGAAAGCTGTTGCTGAGGGAGGTCCTCCAGCAGAGGGACTCTGATTTATGTCTCATCTCTATTTGCTCATGGAGAGGTCACAAGATCTGGTGCCAAGACACAAAAGTTCAAGTCCAGCTCCACTACGTTCTGCATGTGTGAATCTGGGCAGGTCTTGAACTCCTTTCCTGACCTCCATTTCCTCACTCTCCAAGAGGCAATACCATTATGCTACCTTACAGGGTGACTATGATGAGATGATCAGATCTCTTTAGTTGTGATAAGTCACTGCACAAATGTGAATGAGACTAACATAGGTAATATGTGACAATTGGTAATAAAAGGGAATTAGAATCTGGAACAAGCGTGGTTTATGAGAGCAAATACATTCTCCTCAAATTAAAAGGAATTTTTTTTTTTTCTGTGTGACTGTGGTCTTTGACTATAGATTCTAGTTTTTCTAAAATCTTAACTCACAGGGCTGGAGAGATGTCTTAGTCAGTAAAACACAAGCACAAAGACCTGAGTTTGAATCCATCCATACTACTCATGTAAAATCCAAGCAAGATCAGATTCAGTGAGAAGTCGTCACTAAGGTGGCGAGCCAGTGAGGAAGAACCCCAACAAGAATTGATGTTGATCTATATGTGCAATTTTGAAATCTTCCATTTGCACTGTAAATATTTTTATACCTCATTACACTCTGAAAATAACGTATATTTAATGCACATTATATACCATCATATACAACTTTCAATATATTTGAAACTTTTCTTCTCAAATTTTTCCTATAAGTTTTTTCTGCAGAGTATATGAATCTAAATCTTTAACTTCCTCATGTTATATATTAGTATAGTATATGATATACATATATATGCTACATGTATGTGTATGCTATATGCATATATATGTATATTTAAATTTTAATGTAGAAAATTATAATAGACTTAATACATTATCATAATAATGATATTTAAGTTATTTATTTATTTTTTTTATTTTATATGTTTGAGTGTATTGCCTGCATGTATGTAAGTGCATCCCATGTCGTACAATACCTGTGGACATCAGAAAAGGGTGTCAGATCCCCTGGAACAGGAGTTACAGGCAGATGTTAGCCACCATGTGGGTGCTGGGAACCTAGGTCCTCTGCAAGAGCAGCCTGTGCTCTTAACTGCTGAGCCATCTCTCTCGTACCAACAATAACATTTTTAATGAAGAAAATCTTGACCCTACTGTTAAACACCAGGCTTTGAAGCAAACAGAACACTTTAGAACAGTTTTTATCTAGAACATTCTGTGGTGTCAAGTTCTAATTCAGGTATAACAGCAGAATCCTTGGCAAAGGCTGGCTCTCCTACTCAGCCCAGGGACCCTTGCTGCCACCATGCCTCCCCCAGCCGTAGTTGAGGCTGAGTTAGACTCCATGAATCACCACTTCACCTTCTAAAGCACATCCTCAACCTTGAAGCCAGTATGGGCAGCTGCTATGAGGAGGAAGCCTTTCAGCTGAGAGACCCTCTGTGGAGGGAGAAGGTGGATTGGATGCCAGCCCCCTCCAGCCTTGGCACGGCTTGCAGTTCTGCACTGCAGTTTCTCACTTGGACATGTGGGAAGCACGGACACAGTTCTGGTTCTTTCTACTGTGTGGCGTTGGCCAGTGTCTTTCCCTAGAATTTGACTCTCTTCATCTGTCCAGCCAGCCCCTCACTCACAGAGTTGGTAGAAAGATAAAAACATATTAATGGATTTGACCTAGTTTTGGTGAAGGAAGGGCAATTCAACGCACCATAGAAATTTAGCAGCGTCTACTAGTTGGTCATGCCTAAAACTTGATTCTTCCAAGAGAGTGCTATTCTCTTTGTCTTTATTTTTAGACAGAACAGTATTTCCAGTTATAAGAGAAGAGGCCTGGGCTCTCAGAAGTGCCTGAGAAACAGTCTTTACCAATTCTGACAGCTACCGGTGGCCTTGCGGGAACCCAGACCAGGCCTACACTCTCTATAGGAGCACAACAGACCTAGAATAAAACCACCCGTTCCTGGAGAGGGAGGGAAAAAACAATGCCTTCTTCAAACATTTGTGTTTGAAAGGGAGACAATAAGTGATTGAAAACAGCTCACAGAGTACAGTATAAATCTGCAGTGACAGCAATTGTCTTCTTTGTCCTTACAGATGATCAAGGGGTAAAAGGAAGAGAGAAGGGCCCGACAGGAAATCACAAGAGGTGATGTGACAGGTCTGCTGCTTTTCAGACTCAATATGATATTTTATAATGATATATAATAATGTAAAAATATTGTAAATTACTGTGCTATAGCATAGTCACATAATGACTCAGTGATATAATGAGAATTAACACAAAATTACTGTCATGTGTAAATGAAATTAAATAGCTATGGCTCACTGAATAAAGAAAGATCCCTCACCCTCTCATGTATTTTCTAGGAGCTCAACAAAGTCTCACAAAATTTCCAGTGAGGAGGCTTTTTATTTTATTTAATTTCATTTATTGAATTTTTGTGATTTTCATACAATATAGTTTGATGGTATTTAGATCATCTATCTGTATCTCTCCTCACTGAACTTCATACGTGTGTGTGTGTGTGTGTGTGTGTGTGTGTGTGTGTGTGTGTTCTTGTTCCTATATTTACAAGTGGAAACAGAGGTTGGAGAGCTTAAGACACATACCCCTGTTCATGCAGAAAGTCTGATCCAGAGTTTCAATCCAAGCCAGACAGGCTATGGTACTGGTTTAAATTTAAATTCAAAATTTGCACTATACAGTGGTCTCCCCTTATCCACAGCAGATAAGCTCCCTCGGTGCATGCCTAAGAGCTCGGATGGCACTGGATCCTGCTTACTATGTTTTTCCTGCTTACTATGCAAACATATCTATGGCAAAATTTAAATTTACAAGTTAGGCACTGTAAAATATCAACAATAACTTAGAAGAAAATAGAAAAACAGAATACTCTATTAAAAACTATTTAAAGAATATGCATTATTTTGCTTCTGGAGTCTGTATTTTTAGATGGTGGTTGACCACAGCTAACAGAAACTAGAGAACACAAGTCAGGAGATTCTGGGGAGTGGGGGAAGAAAAGGGGAATCAATATTAAGAGCCATGTGTTTGGAGTCTGTGTGTGAGAAGGCCGTCTCGGTTGCTCAGTTGAGGGGATATAAAGCAAAGTCAACGGGAACTTCAAAACAGATAAACTTCCCAGGTACCCAGCCAACTCCCTATCCAGCCGCTTCAGAGAGATGTTCTACTCTGGCCCTCCCCCAACACATGTCCCACAGCCTAAAAATAAATCAACAGATAGCACTCAAGAACAAGGTATTTCCGTGTTTTATCAAAGTTATAGGAAACACAGGAAATAGTCAAAATAAACGACGTGAGAAAGGACAAGTAAAACATCATTGACATTGATTTGTTTGTGGTTATGTTTTGATTACCAACTTGTTGGGTTAAGAATTTTTCAACTTTTCAAAGAATTTTCTTTTTTTCCTTGATGACTTAGGGCTAAGAAAAATATGATATTTAGAATCTATTTACATTTGTATGTGTGTGCATTAAAAGTATATTCTAATATTCTATGTTAGGCCAGCGGTTTAAAATATATAATTTCAGTGCTTATATATTCTAAATTCACACTTGAAATTTTATCAACATGATTAAAGACCTGTAGAAGTGTGTTTTTTCCAGCCACATTTATTTATTTGTTTATTTATTCATACCATCACTTTTTTATTTGGCAGTAATAGAAATAAATTCATGTTCTAGTGTTTATAGATGAAGGAGGCAGTGCTGTGTTTTTCTGCTACTACAGTGTTATACCTTTACACAAATTAATGGGTTCAGCCCTTACTCTGAAGAAAATTTATTTAAATTTCTGTCAATTTCTGACATTTGCTGCTGTCAGTCAAGTGAGCTAAAATACATTGTTCTAAAATGCAGCAATAACGTAATATAATCATTGGGAACAAAGTATTCCCTTATTTCCATTTATCACACATTATATAAACTCTCATGTCTTTTAAAAAATATCTTATTTATTATTTTCATTTTATGTGTATGAGTATATTGCCTGTATGTATGTGAGTGCACCCATATTGTGCAGTGCCACGCAGGTCAGAAGAGGGCTTCGGATTCCCCTGGAACTGGAGTTAAGGACGGTTCATAGCCGCCATGTGGGTGCTGGAAATAGAACCCCGGTCTTCTGCAAGAGCAATTGGTGCTCTTAACCGGTAAGCCAACTCTCCAGCCCCAACTCTTAAGTCTTTTATACATATTTCTTAGTTAAAAAGTGAAAGATTCTAATTTAGCCTAATTTTTATAGTCACTTTGAACTTATGGTCCAATTAATTTCCAAATGCACCTTCACACTAAAATCAAAGCATTTGAGTTATAAATATAACTTATAGTTTCTGTTTATGAAGGCATTACAGTACACTCTTACTTCCTTGACTCTTACTTCCTTAATTCCTTGTTAAACTTTTACTTTGTTAACTCTTACTTTGGAATTCCTATTTCCTAAGCTTAAGGGAATGATGTGTCTGTCACGAGTTCCTTCACAACACAGTTACTCTTTGGAAATTAAGTAGAAAATGTTACCTCTTAAGGCAAGGGTTTTGTAAATTTTTTTTTAAAGTCAGTTAACAAATTGGTAGAATTAATTAGTTTTAATTAACAAATTAATAGAATCATAGTAAATAGATACAAATAATATGAATTTCTCCTTATGTTTTAGACAAATTTAAAAATCACGTAAGTACATATTCATTTTCACTTTATTTTTTAAATTTTTAAAAATAAAAAAAATTATTTTTATTATTTTATGTGTGTAAATGTTATGCCTGCGTGTATGTAAGTGCACCCATGTCATACAGTGCCCTCAGAAGACAGATGAGGGCATCGGATCCCCTGGAGTTATGGATGGTTGTTAGCTATCATGTGGGTGCTGGAATTTGAACCCAGGTCTTCTGCAAGAACGGCTAGTGCTTTTAACCCCTGAGCCATATCACCAGTCCCCTCATTCTCACTTTAAAGGGTTCAGATGGAAGAGGCCTTGCTCTATCTGTATCCCAGATATCATTCTGAAGAGAGCGACATATACCATTTTCTTTTCTATGTGTTTTTTATTTGTATTTTGAGACAGGGTCTCACTATGAAGCCTTAGCTGGCCTAGAATTTGCTATGTAGACCAGGCTGGCCTTGACCTTACAGAGATGCACCTGCCTCTGCCTCCTAAGCTATGCCCAGCTTTTATGTGTTTTTAGTGCATAATTTTAAAAAAGCAAATGAAAATATGCTGCCTGATTATTTCATAATCTGTTTTTAGAAATGTCAATTGCATTAAAAATGAATTTTCTGTATGAAACTATGTATTTTAATAATGAAATGGAGATCTTTCTTAAAGGTTAAAACCTCATTTAATTTTATGTCTTATAGGGATTATACTGAGTACAATATTATATAACTGTAATAATTTAACTGTAAGCCTAAACATTTACAGCCAATTTTGAAAGAGATGCATCTTAGCTCAGAAAATTGTTATTGAATATGTCAATGCTGTTGTAATGAAATGCTTCTTCTAAGTATGTGGTTACTAAATAAATAATTTTAAAAACCTGTGAATCTTGAAGATCTTTATGCTTCTGTGGTTTTCTTTCTTTTTTGCTTTACATTATACTCTATTGTACTTTATAGTATGAATTTAACATAATTTAATTAACCTTGTCTCTGTAGATGAATGTTATGTGACTTCTATACCTTTTATATTAGGCAATATAAACCATGTCGTTGTTGTTGCTGGTTTGTTTGTTTGAGATGGGGGTCTTCCTACATAACCAAGGTTGGACTTGAACTATTGATCCTCCTGAGTGGTGGAATTACAGGTGTGCACCACAATAGCTGACTTACAGACTATGCTGCAGTGGAAGTATGGACACAGGTATACCAACACTTAGGAGGCTGAGGCAGGAGAACTGTCAGATATAGGTCAATATGGTTACATAGCAAGACTTTTCCAAAAAACCAACAAAACAAAACAAAACCCAAGGCCTCTACGTGTGTGTACAACTTTAGATTAACTACCCTGAAGTTTCATGACTGAAGGTGAGGCTCATATAAAAATCTGTCAAAAGGCTCAATTTGTTTTTATAGATTATGAATGTTCACCAGTAGGATATATGTCTATTGTCTTTCAATTTATTGTAAATTTCATTTACTCTTTAATCCACATGGAATTTATTTTAGGGTTTATTAAAATATTTTATTTATTTTTATTTTATGTATATGAGTTGTATTGCTTGCATGTATGTGAGTGCACCTGTATTGTGCAATGCCGCGGAGGTCAGAAGAGGGCTTAGGATTCCCTCGGAACAGGAGTTAAGGACGGTTCGTAGCCACCATGTGGGTGCTAGGAATTGAACCCTGGTCCTCTACAAGAGCAGTCAGTGCTCTTAACTGCTGAGCCATCTCTGCAGCCCCTTAGGGTTTATTACAAAACATATGAATCAATTTATTTCCAAATGAATATCAATTTTCCCAACAAAGTTTCATGACATGTTTTGCTATGAATCTGAACCATCCTCATATAACCCTAGCCCACTGACAGAATCTGTTTTATTCAGAATCTTAATGGCTAAATAGTTCATATATAGCCACCTGTAATTTCTTAGGGCAAATCTCTCAGCACTTTAATTGGCTTTCAGCAGTTCATGAATTTTTTTCTTCTGAAACAAACTGAAATTTAACTTGTCAAGTTTTATTAAAATCCTGAAATGAGGTGTGGCATGAATAGTTTCAATTAATTAGTACTAAAACAAGTAGCTTGACCAACAACTATTTAGGAAATTGATGACAATAACAACAATTGGTCCATCTGGAATACATTAATTGGAGTTGTAGCCAGAACAGCTATGAAATTGTCTATTAAATCCATTGGTTCAGCTGTGTGTGTGCATACATGTGTATATGTGTATGAATGTGTATGTATGTGTATATTTGTGTATGTATGTATGTGTATACATGTGTGTCTCTGTGTGTAGTGCATGTATTTGTGTGTATGTGTATATATGTATGCATGTGTACATGTGTGTATGTATGTGTACATATTGTACATGTGTGTATGTTTGTTTGAGTGTGTGTGTGTGTGTGTGTGTGTGTGTGTGCAGGTGAGGGGTAGGAGAGAGGGAGACTTGTCGTGCATGGTGTGGTGGAACACCTCTGGTCTCCAGTCTTTAATATATTTTATTTTCATTTGACATCTTGAACCTCTGCCTCTTTGTCTGTAACCGGGATGGTCATTCCTATTTTATAGTGCTTTTGTAAGAGTTGCATGGGACCACAGAAGAGCTCACAGATAATAGGTTCAGTAACCCCTAACCTTCTTCTGCAATGAGGCATTGGTCATTTGATGACAGGTGTTTAATAAATAGTAGATAATAGTAGGTAAAATTTCCAGATGAGCTCTTATTCATTTTCCTATTTGTTCTCCAGTGAAATGATGAATACCAGTCACCACTGGGAAAGAAAATGAGGTAAATGAGTTAGCTCTACTAGGGGCAAGGATTTACCACTGTAGGTCTGGGTATAAATATACCAGGGACCATAACGGATTACAAGATTCAAGTCTATTCTTTCCACATTTAGGTATTTATTCTAATTAGTATTCTAACAGGCCATCCAATGTAAGAAATGAATCTCCTTACTTAAAGGAGTTCATAGTGTTGTGTATAAAGATTTTCAGAACAGTGTTCTGTATACCAAAAAACAAAACTAACTTAGTTTACTACATACCTACTTTTTGAATATAATACAGCCTTAAAGTGAAAATCATGCTGCTGTGGGGTAGCAAGGAAGAAATCCCTGCACTATCATGCTGAATGGTTAAGTTTGCACACATGCTTATTCAGACACTCTGAATATAACCTTGTAAAAAAATCTCTGGAAGAAACTTATAGTATTGAGGGTATTTTTGTCTAATTTATGCTGAACAGCATTTTCTGGGGTTAATTTTTTTGGGAGCCTCACTGAACCTTCTGGAACTTTACCTCATATGAAAACCCGGCCCCACAGCCATGGGGAAGACAAGGTTGACTGTCTTCCTAAAGGAAGAGTGTTTGCAGAAATAGCAAAGACAGAACAGTTTCTGGGCCATTTTGATCATGCTGTTTCATCTGTGAAGTGAAGATGCTCCCTAAGGTTATGTCTGCTTTATGAGAAATGATGGATGCCTTGTGTCACTTACTATAGATGCAGAGGGAGGAAGCATGGATCGAGGGCTGGAATACTTGCCTATGTATTCATTTAATGAAGCATCAAACAAGAGGTGCTGGTCAAGGCTCACTAAGTACTGGAAAGTTGTGTGTCCATTTGTCATTGTTACACACACTGAGTATCACCAAGTTCCTACACATAAGAGCACCTAAAAATTACATTTACAATATTTCAGCAGCTTTGTTCTCTGTGAATACACAGCTTGCCTAGTGAGCTAACGTGGCCGGATATAACAAACATCAGTCTGAGACACTGTACTGAAGTCCTCCAGTAAGGGAGTGAAAGAATTTATTCTTCCTCATATGAAGAAGAGAAAGGCAATATTTGCCCTTCAAAGATTCTGGAGGGCATTTTCTGTACTCTGGAAAAAAATAAGACAGCAATCAACCCTATTTATTGAAAATTTATGGGGATAAATGCTGCATCTTTTTTAAAAAATAAAATTTGAAAAACTCTTTGTTTTGTCTAAAAATAGTGATCCATGTCTGGTTAAGCTTGATTTATTAGCTATTCTGGGGGAAAAAAGCACTACCTGCCTTTTAAAATAGAAAAATCTAAGGACTTAAAGTATAAGTTGCAAAACTATTTGGCTAATAGTTGTTATTGTTGTTAATCCCATTTATGTCCATCAAAAACTTTACTCCATGATTCCCTCTTGTGAAACTCACTTGCCAGTATGACACGAAATCCATTCCCACAGGGTGAATATAACTTCTTTCTGTAAAATCAACTCAGTAAAAAAAGTAAGCCTAGTAACTCTCAGAGACCTTTCCCTCATAGAAACTGGAGCTGTGAAGACCACTGAGTTACTTTGCCAACACCTAAGTGAAGGCCCAGAGTACAGAGCTGGCTTTCCCAGACCAACAGAGGTGTGGTAGCTTCCTTGTGGCTCTGCCCACAAGACAGCAGGGATAACACAGGGAAGCAGATGCTGACAAAGTGCACCTGCCAGCTCCTCCATCTCTACCTGCACAGAGATTCCAGATGCCCGGCTCAGCAGCCTATAGTGACTCTTAACAGATGAACCCTGGCTGCTCTCATCCAGGGCAGACTTTCCCCAAGCATGTAAAATCCTAACTCTGGAACTGAGCACTTTGCTTATGCCCTGTATCTCTGTTTTCTCCAACTTGATCCACTTAGATTGGAGATCACTGAAAACAGCTCAGTCCAACTTGATGAAGGATTTTCTGACTGTCTCTGTCATATACTGTAGCAGATTAAAGTTAATGTCATTTTTCCAGGTCTTAAAGAACTTAACCACTTTCCCCCAGCACTGAAGACTGAACCTGGAGTCCTGGGCATGCTAGACAAGTACACCCACATCAGCTATATCTCCAGTACCACTTCTTTATTTTTTAAAGAAACAAAGGTTAACAAGTGGATTAATTATAATTCCTTGTGTGTGATGCACTCCCACCCACTTAACGTCTGCCCATAAGTGACTTTATTTAATTAATCTGTTTAGTAATAAATAAGTGTGCCACTTCCAAACCCAAGAACATAGCATCCTTCCTACCTTTGGGTGACACTCATCCCCTGTAGCCTCCCCCGCTTCACTAGTGCTCAGGGTTTTGAATTTCTACACTGTCATCTTCTTTGTGCGTGCTATTGCTGCTCACATATGAAACTAAGGCAGTACGAAATTACAGCTCTCAATATTGCATTTACCAATCTCCCCACTCCCTTTAAAATAATTTCAACACCTACCCATATACCTGAAAATACGTATTCTTTATTTTTATTCATTTTGAATCACTTTTATGGGAATAATAATAAGTATTTATTCAACACTTTTTCCCCAGTCCTGGGGCTTGAAGCCTGAGCATGCTGGGCACATACTAAGTGACATCCCAGCCCTCAACATGTGTTTTGTGGGTACCCTCTCTATGCCAAGCCCTGGCCCAGGTGCTAGAGACTAAAAGCTGTGACTTAAGAGCAAACAAGTGAAAATTTCTCCCTGTACTCATAGGCAAATAACAAACCAACAAACAAGCAAATGTTTAGTCTGTGCAATAGTTTTGAGTGGATAGTGGATAAAAATAGGGCAGGGAAACAGGAGGCTGGGGCTCTTGCCTCGAACTCAAACAGGGAGGGAGGAGCCCATGGTCTATGAATAAATCCAGTGCTGTCAGACTTGAGAGAGTAAATAACGTTCTCAAGGCAGTGACCCTGAGAGTGTCTTTGTCTTTTTCAGAAGATTTAAACTATCGCCAGGCATGGTGGCTCATGCCTATAATCCTAGCACTTAGGAGACTGAGGCAGGAATATCACCATAGTTCCAGGCTAGCCTGAGCTACACAGTGAGTTCCAGGCCTACTTGGCTTATAGAGTGAGACCCTGTCTCAAAATAAAATAAAATAAAATAAAATAAAATAAAATAAA